>NC_141877.1:437456178-437759209 GCF_056163025.1 Triticum urartu | reverse complement strand
AACTAGGTGATTATAAAGGTGCTCTACAGGTGTCTCCGAAGGTACTTGTTGGGTTGGCGTATTTCGAGATTAGGATTTGTCACTCCGATTGTCGGAGAGGTATCTCTGGGCCCTCTCGGTAATGCACATCACTTAAGCCTTGCAAGCATTGCAACTAATGAGTTAGTTGCGGGATGATGTATTACGAAACGAGTAAAGAGACTTGCCGGTAACGAGATTGAACTAGGTATTAAGATACCGACGATCGAATCTCGGGCAAGTAACATACCGATGACAAAGGGTACAACGTATGTTGTTATGCGGTCTGACCAATAAAAACCTTCATAGAATACGTAGGAGCCAATATGAGCATCCAGGATCCGCTGTTGGTTATTGATCGGAGACGTGTCTCGATCATGTCTAGATAGTTCTCGAACCCGTAGGGTCCGCACGCTTAACGTTACGATGACAGTTTTATTATGAGTTTATGTGTTTTGATGTACCGAAGGTTGTTTGGAGTCCCGGATGTGATCATGGACATGCCAAGGAGTCTCGAAATGGTCGATACATGAAGATGGATATATTGGAAGCCTATGTTTGGATATCGGAAGTGTTCCGGGTGAAATAGTGATTTTACCGGAGTACCGAAGGGGTTACCGGAACCCCCCGGAGGCTATTGGGCCTTATGGGCCCAAGTGGAGGAAGAGGAGAGGCGGCCAAGGGGCAGCCGCACGCCCCTCCCCCCAAGTACGAATTGGACAAGGAGGGAGGGCGCCCCCCCCCCTTTCCTTTTCCCTCTCTCCTCCTTCCCCCAAGTCCTAATCCAACTAGGAAAAAGGAGGGGAGTCCTACTCCCGGTGGGAGTAGGACTCCTCCGGCGCGCCTCCTCCTATGGCCGGCCGCACCCCCTTGCTCCTTTATATACAGGGGCAGGGGGCACCCCAGAGACACAACAATTGATCATTGATCTCTTAGCCGTGTGCGGTGCCCCCCTCCACCATAGTCCACCTCGATAATACTGTAGCAGTGCTTAGGCGAAGCCCTGCGTCGGTAGAACATCAACATCATCACCACGCCGTCGTGTTGACGAAACTCGCCCTCTACACTCGGCTGGATCGGAGTTCAAGGGACTTCATCGCGCTGAACGTGTGCTAAACTCGGAGGTGCCGTACATTCGGTACTTGATCGGTCGGATCGTGAAGACGTACGACTACATCAACCGCGTTGTGCTAATGCTTCCGCTTTCGGTCTACGAGGGTACATGGACAACACTCTCCCCTCTCATTGCTATGCATCACCATGATCTTGTGTGTGCAGATGAATTTTTTTTGAAATTACTACGTTACCCAATAAAGAGGTGCTTTGTACTGGGTTCGATCTTATGGTGCTTGATCCCAGTGACAAAAGGGGAACCGACACATATGTATCGTTGCTACTAAGGATAAAACGATGGGGTGTATTTCTACATAAATAGATCTTGTATACATCATGTCATTGTTCTTATTGCATTACTCCGTTTCTCCATGAACTTAATACACTAGATGCACGTTGGATAGCGGTCAATGTGTGGAGTAATAGTAGTAGATGCAGGCAGGATTCAGTCTACTAATCTTGGACGTGATGCCTATATAATGATCATTTCCTGGATATCATCATGCTTGTTTGAAGTTCTATCAATTGCTCAACAGTAATTCGTTTACCCACCGTTTGCTATTTTTCCCACTAGTGAAATCTACGGCCCCTTGGTCTCTTTCTCATATTATTTGCCTTTGCGATCTATTTTCCTTTGCTGTTATTTTCAGATCTATTAAACCAAAAATACAAAAATACTTTGCTGCGATTTATTCTCATTTATTTATCTTGCGTTCCCGTGATCCAATCTATCATATTTTTATCACGTCTGTTTGCCATTTTCTGGCGCCGCTATCCGAAAGGGATTGACAACCCCTTTAATACGCCAGGTTGCGAGTATTTGTTATTTGTGTGCAGATACTATTTACGTAGTGTAGCTTGGTTCTCCTACTGGTTCGATAACCTTGGTTTCATCACTAAGGGTAATACCTACCGTCATTGTGTTGCATCATCCTTCTTCTTTGTGGAAATACCGACGTAGCTTCAAGCCACATCAATGAACCAGATAGTAGACATATACTATTCGTTGCTGACTTGATATGTGCCCCACACGCATTTTAAAACTCAAGTTGGAACGTTAGTTTGGACCTGACTCAGAGTCTAAGAGGTGAACAAGATGATAAAGTAGCAGGTAATAAAAACTGATGTATAACGTAAGCAGACATGAAAGAGTGCGACCTCTCTTCCGGAACTATGTAGTCCTAAGGTTCATCTTCTCAGTCGTTGATGGTAATGTAGTTGGTGTGGCTGCCGGCAGCGGGGAAGATGATATGAGGTGGCAAAAGAAAGTTTGCAGGGGGATCTCTGTTGTAGTGAACGCTTCCGTCGATGGCGCACCTCAGGTGGGGTGGATGATGACACGGCATGCAGGAGCAAGAAATAACACACATAGTTTTCTTTGACACCTATCTGAAAATGAAGTAAATCTGTAAGGGCTCCTTAGAATTGGATGATTCTATAAATGCAGGGATAGGAAAAACACAGGAATACGATAGGAATGCACGTGCAAAACAGAGCAGTTGCAAACATAGGATTTCTGTCAACCTGGGTGTTTGGTTCACATGAATTGGAAGAATACATGAATGGAGAAACATGGTCAAATTAATGCCAAACCACATGAAAATGGAAAAAAAGAAGAATCTTATTATGCCAGTAATGCAATTAGTCCTGTTCTTCAGGCATATTAATTTGAAAAGGACGTCCAAGAGGATATTAAAATTCCTACATTTTTTCTTTGAAAGAGACACCAAAGGAAAAAATTCCTCCAGTTTTTCTTTGCTCCATTCCTTCTAACCAAATGCACGAATAATAGTACCATAGTAAAGTTTCCAATTCCTATGTTTTCCTTCACTTTTTCTTTGAACCAATGGCGGCAATCTTCAACAGGTTGAAGCCTGCCCTTGAAATATTTTGTGAGCTTAGATTTGATCCACATTAGTATCATACAATGACTATCTTGTTAAATTGATTAAAAATTGTGGTTCAAAAGAGCATTTAGTTTTCTCCCTATTAACTTTGTGACCACGGTTCATTTAATTCTAGATTTGTAACTGCTTTGAACCAGAAGATCCCTGAGGGATCGACATAAATGCAGAGTAACAAAGTGATGCGACGAGTGTACAACCTCTTTGGCATAGCCTTCTCAACCTCAGCATCATTGTGTCAGACGTGGAGGATGGTGATGCTGGTGTGACTTTAGGAGGCGGGGAAGAAGATCCGAGGGCTCTGGAAATGGCACCACGGGTACAACTCCACTGTGATGGACGGTTCCTTCGTTGGAGCAGCTCCTATGAGGTGTACGACGGCGGGGCTGAAGCAGGACAAGACAGACAATGTTAATCTTAAGTGGGACTCTAATATCATCTACACTAGATGATGTAAAATACATCACCAAAAAGTGCTAGATGTAAAATGCATTAGCCGCGCCACGGCCACTTCGACAGATGCTGTAAATACTGTTCACTCAGAACTTAACTGAAGAAATTGAACTTTACATTCGAAACTGAATTTTACTGTCGAAACTGATTGAACTAGTAGCAGAGCATTGCAATAGGACTTTTGGGTGTTCGAGCACTAGTAGCAGAGAAGCAGTGATCTAAATCAGCAGCCGCTCAAGTAGGGAATGCACTAGCAGAGCAACTTGTGCAGCAGCACCGCGAGCGAGTGCTAAAGCAGCAACTCCTATAGCTGCCGGAGGTCGTGCAGCAGCGGCAGCGCGAGCGAGGGAAAGAGCTGAGCAGCAGCATGAACAAGAGCAAGAGCAGAGCAGCAGCGCGGCCGACAGGAATATTAGAGTAGAGCAGCAGCACGAACGAAAGCAAGAGCAGTGCAGCAGCGCGGCCGACAGCAAGAACAGAGCCGCAGCGCGAGCGAGAGCCAGAGCAGCCGTAGCTAGTGCCGGTGTGGAAGTCGCCGCCGAGGAAGCAATGACATGGGGGAGAGACGATGTGGAAGAATTAGCTGGCGATGGCGCCATCGATGGAAACCTACCGTGGCTGCTGGGTATCAAGCACCGACAGCCCCGTGAGATCCAATGAAAGATAAAATGCAGCGGTGAGTGCAGAACCTCCTTGGTGGCGCTGAGTAGGACTCGGCTTCATCGGAGGAATTCGTGACGGTGTTGTGGTTCAGGTGGGGCAGGTCAAGATGGCACCGTGGGGATGGAGGTGGCACGATAGATGAGTCAAACATTGGGGCAGCTCCTTGGAGGTGGAGGACGGGGCGACTGATCTGATGGGATGACGAGATCGACGACGTATCTTCATCCGGTGCGGTGGATTAGGGACGGCGAGCTGTTGCGGTGGATGACGTCGTCGGGGAAGAGTCTCCGGCTGGGCGGCAGTCGGGAGGCCGACGGAGGAGCGTGGGGTTTCGAGGGTTTTGGCAGCCTCGGTGTATGAATGTGGGGGACGAAGGGGAAGCTAGGGGAGCCATGGCTTAGGGATGCACTTGTCCAAAATGTAGGGTAAGTTACCAACGTACCCCCACCAGTTCTGACCATGTGACGTCGAGGTGGCATTTCCGGCTGAGGGGTAGAAGGGGGATTTCGCGTGTCTAGGCTGCGGGATCAATTTCTGAAGAGGAGGGGGTTTAGCGCGCGTCGAAATTTCGGGATAACAAGGCGCGACGCGGGTCGAAGAGGCGGGAGTTTCACAGTAGAAGAGACAAAAGATACTTGAGCTTGAAAATTTCAGGATAACAAGGAGCGGATTCCATGTTTGACAGAACAAACTTAACATGTACAAAAAAACAATTCATACAAGACACAAGAGATTCGTGTCCCCTTTTACTACATTGCTATAAATTACATTGAAAAAACTACAAGAAAATGTAAAAATAATCGGGAGAACAAGATTACCCTGTACAGTGCCAAATCAATTCGCACTTCCCTCAACAACAACAAAAAACAAATCAATTCCCACCACAAGAAAGAGTCATGTCCCTTTTTATATGATTACAAATGCCAGGATCTCGAATTTCAATTTTTGAAACCATGTTATGTTGAATTCGAATATATCATTAGGTGACCTTGCGGTTTATAATGGATGTAGTCCTACATTTTGATCTTCCATCTTATATGAACATTTTACACCACATTATGAACCTATATATTCTCGTCTACGATATGGACTAAATTTGAATCAGTTTTCCTTATTTGAATATGATTGTTGTCAAGGTATACCATCATTTAAATATTATCTTGATAATAGAAAACATGCATATAGCAGTAATCATATTTCACTATTAACTACATGTACCATACGATCTCCAATTCAAATATTTGTATCCATTTTATGTTGAATTCAAATCATAGTACATTGGTCTAGGTAGCGAGATGTTCGGGATAATCTAAACCCTGTTTTCATATGAATAATTTTTGGCCGAATTGGGACAAGTTTTGGTATAAGATTCATGCAAATCAGATTTTCTCTCAACAAGCCTCGTGGTTCCGAGAGGGAACGTGTCACCTTTGTGTGCGAAACGATATATGTTGCCTCCCCCCTGATTTTCTTTATAGAGGCAACATAGAACTATATGAGTGACCTGTTAAATTTTGGAATTATTCTGGGTTCGTTAGGCCTTTTTTATACACTAGCAAAACATGCCCGTGCATTGCAACAGGAGGAAAGAAAGCATCTTTCATACACACATCCGGCAACATCAGCAAACAATATTCTTAAAAAAATCTTCATTGACACAATTTCAAACAATATGAAAATCAACTTTAAGCCACTAGTTTACATAAAACTCGTATCAACAGTTTAATGTGCATCATCGTATGGGGGTTGGTAGTGCACTGTGCAAAACAAAGAAGATGATTATGTAGCTGTTTTAACCTTTAGGATATGGTAGTTGATAGGAATCAACATCCCCTATAGTGCCAATAATAGATTATGTGAGAGCATCAAACTGTCATATCCACTAAATTTGAATAGGGTAGAAAACATATATAATAGAAATTTATTAAATGCCCCACATAGAGAAGATATTAATTAAGTTCACATTTTGTTAAATTTTGGAATTATTCTAGCTTCGTTTGGCCTTTTTATATATTAATTGACTTTCTGGACATTTAATTTGCACAATTCAAATTTGAACTACAAGCACATGCTTCGGTGCACTAAAGTTGGTTGAAAAATCACATGTGTATCCTTGGGTGAATTTCTAGGTCCATTACAAGAAATGGGAATGAAATTCAAACATTTGGGCGTCGTGACTCGGCCGAGAACATTGAGAAACTTGTTTTTTAAATTCCTGTAAATCCAAAACTCCCCTAGAAATCATGAAACTTGGCATGGTGTCATTTCATGGTACTAACATGTTATGGTAAAAAACTTGGCCTAATTGGAACAAGTTTTGGTATAAGCTTCTTGCAAACCGGAGCTTCTCTCAAGAAGGCTCGTGGTTCTGAGAGGGAACGTGTCACCTTTGTGTGTGAAGCGATATACTCTACCCCCCCTTGATTTTCTTTACAGAGGCAACATTGAACTATATGAGTGTCGTGTTAAATTTTGGGATTCGTCAGGGTTCGTTTGGCCTTTTTTATACATTAATTGAGTTTATGGTCATTTCATGTGCATAATTCAATTTTGAACTAGAAGCACATGCTCCAGTGTACCAAAGTTGGTTGAAAAATAACATGTGTGTCCTATTTCTAGGTCCCATGCAAGAAATGGGAATGAAATTCAAACATCTGGGCGTCGTGGATCGGCCGATAACATTGAGAAACTTGGTTTTAAAATTCTTGTAAATCCAAAACACGCCTGAAAATCATGAAACTTGGCATGGTGTCATGTCATGGTACTAACATGTTGTGGTAAAAACTTTGTCCAAATTAGAACAAATTTTGGTATAATCTTCTTGCAAACCGGACCTTCTCTCAACAAGGCTCGTGGTTCTGAGAGGGAACATGTCAACTTTGTGTGTGAAACGATATACGCTGCTCCCCTTTGATTTTCTTTGCAGAGGCAATATAGAACTATATGAGTGTCATGTTAAATTTTGGAATTATTCCGGGTTCGTTTGACCATTTTTATACATTAATTGAGTTCCTGGTCATTTAATGTGCATAATTCAAATTTGAACTACAAGCACATGCTCCAGTGCACCAAAGTTTGTTGAAAAATCACATGTCTGTCCTCGGTAAATTTCTAGGTCCCATGCAAGAAATGGGAATGAAATTCTAACATTTGGGCGTCGTGGCTCGGCCGAAAACATTTAGAAACTTGGTTTTTAAATTCCTGTAAATCCAAAATATGCATGAAAATCATGAAACTTGGATTGGTGTCATGACATTGCACCAACATGTTGTGGTAATTTTGCTGTCCGATTTGTGAAGGCGCACACATTAACAATCAACAAAGTCATTTTGGAACAAGTGTTGTCTCGTTACTATCAGCAACACAAGTATTATTGAAACCATGGGCGTTCTACTTACTATTTACCTGCCACCACGCGTCCCTTTTTTTATTAGCTAGGAGGCGCCATGAAGGGTAGCTATTTGAGTACGGGAGGCGTGCGATCAAACCCCTGCGCATGATTATCAGGAGGAGAGCCCTTTGACCTCCATCTGCCACCCACCTTTCACTCAAGGTCTCCATTAACGATGCTCGAGCCCCTGTTTAATGGCATGGCCATGTCTCACTCGACTGAGATTTAAGAGAGAGAAAAATCTGAAAAGAAAATTTTGCATGGATCTTGATGTAAGATCCGACAGACCTATATAGCATCTACTACGACTTATAGCAAGATCGATGAATATATGAGGACGACAATAGTGGATAATATTGTCTTACATAATTAAAAAATCCACATGTGGCTACGCCCGAAATACACAAGGGAAAAAGAATAAGGAAGACGCATACAACGATCTGGCTCGCTGATCTCTACTTTCTTAATGCGCCGCAAGTCGCGGAGACTAGTTCTCGCGGCGAGTGGCGATGATCTCTTTCATTAGTTTCATGTCCTTAATATGCTACTTGGCAGCATCCAAGGATTCCTTCACCAGCCTTTCGCGCTCGATGCGGAGCATGGCATTCTCGTCCATAAGTTTCTTGATGATGATACCCGTCCTCTTTAAGAAGGCAGCGGTCTCCTCCGCCAGCTTCGCCCTTCTGGCCTGAAGCTTTGCATTGCCCCCCCCTAGTTGCCAGATGACGCCGAAAGCCTGTTCAAACGAGGCTTTCATGGCGTCCTACAACCTCGCCCAGCCGGAGAACTGATCCATCTAGCTATGGACAATCGCATGCATGCGCCTATAAGAGTCCTCGCCTGCCCGCCAGACATTTTCCCAGGCCGCCGCGGCATGGGAGGACATCTCTACTGCATTCGCGGTGCGGCGGGACATCTCTGCTGCTTCCACGGCATAGTCAGAGCAATCTGCTGCATCGACGGCACAGTGGGACCTCCGTGCTGCTTCGGCGGCGCAATGGGACCTACATGCTGCTTCGGCGGCGTGGTGGGACCTCTGTGCTGCTACTACCGTGCGGTGGGACATGTTGGCTGCTTTTGCGGCGAGGTGGGACATCTCTCGTGCTTCCGTTTCCATGCTCGCCTCTCTGTGGTGGTAATCTCTTGACCCAGAACTCACGCTGGCCATGGCAGACTGAAGGGAACGATGCTGAATGACTTGTTTGTTTTTGTGAATGAGGAGTTGAGGAGGAATGTCCAGTGATCATGGCATAGTAGTATTTATAACCGAGTACTAATACACTCCTAAGTGGGAAACCATTTAGGTTGTGATCGGTGTGAACAGGTTTGCAATTAAATATAGCGTGGTAGTAATTTGGAATGTGACGAGACACAAGCTCAAAATTTATTGACAGATCTAGTTTGGAAGTGTGGCATTATTCCCGGATGGCGTAACATTGTCGGTGTCCTGGGAACGGGGGTCCCCGGACTTGCCTACCTGCAGCCCACGATGTGGCTAAGCCAGCAGGCCGTACAACCCATCTTCACCAACAAAGCATCCAAGACCCTCGCGAGGGTCGAAGCCTCGCGATGCGGCCGACGCAAGGCCTCCTCTGGAGTGTCCTAGTCAGGAAGGCTCATGAGGAGCGGAGATATCAAGGCGGGGCAAACCTCACAAGGTCCTCGTGACGTGAGCCATGATGCACGACACCAGGCAGGCGCTAGCGTGCGAAGCGTCCTTGTTTCCTCTTTGGTGCTAATGAGGCCAGTGTAGGCGAAGAGTACCGACGCATCAGGCAGAGGTTGCTATATTGGTGCAACAAGACCAAGACCAGGAGGACGGCAAGACGGAGGTCATTGTGGAACATAAGACGGCGTCACCACCAGAGCCTTTCGCAGGCGAATACCACTTTTGTCAGGATAGCTTGTACCAGTTGTCCCCCTTCAAATTTGCCCGCCGTTGTTGGCTCCCTTCCCGCTCGATATTTGGGAAGAGGACCAGGGCCTATATAAGTAGAGCTAGCCACCATAGTAGGCGCAGCTGAGCTGATCGCATCTCATCTCATCTCATCTCATCTTAGCTTGATTCGACCTGATTGAGTGCCTACTCACAAGAACACCTCAACCTCAGGAGGCTGTTCTTCCCTTGTAGTGTACATCATCAGCCCTAGAGGCAGTCCACCACCATCACACTGGAGTAGGGTATTACACCACAACGGTGGCCCGAAACAGTATAAACCTCGTGTCATTCTGTGTTGCGAGTTCGTCTGCGAGATCTTACCGAGCTAGGGCGTATATCGGTAGGAAGGAAAGACTTCGCGCGCACCCCAATGTTCGAACCTTAAGGGTTTGCCGGAACCCCACATCCGACATTTGGCACGCCAGGTAGGGGTGCGCCGTAGCTTCCCTTCCATCAGTTCGTCGCTCCGTCGCTCCGTCGTCTCCATGGCGGACGCTTGCCATGCTCGAGCTGAGCGTCGAGCTGCCCTCACCGCCCGCGTCGCACAGATGGCTCCCGTCGGCGAGCCACATCGCCGTTCTCCGTCTCCTGCCGCCAATGCTGCCACCAGCCCGGTGGGGAATGAGCAGCAGGCGTCCTTGCAGCATCCTTCAATGCGGCAGGACGGCCGCACCGCCACTCTATCGCTGACCCCAGCCGGTTCTTCGTCTCACGCGCACCACGCTCCCATGGAGGCACGGGCCGTGCTCCTCGCGGCGAACGAGCTCCTGCGCTACCGCCCCATCGACGACCTCTACGAGGAGTGGCTCGACCGTGTCGCCGAGCTCGTCCGCGCCGCAGGGGGATCTCCGGCGTCGGCCCACTCTCTGCCTCCCTCTCAACCAGCCGCGGGCGACGGGGCTCATGGCGTGCCTCCACCACCTCAGCCCCAAGCCGGCGCCTTGGCACCAAGGCGCGCGGCTCCGCGGCATGATCCGCCACGCTCGGCGCTCGCGCGCGAAGAGATAAGCTGCCAAGAAATTCCGCGGCCGCGAGAAGCTGCACCTGCGCTTCCCGCGCCACCTCGCCAAGACCACGCACCGCCCGCAGTGATGCAGTGCGGACCTCGTCAAGACCAAGCTCCACCTGCGAAGCGGGCCCCGGCAACCACGGCTGGCTGCCGCGCCTTCACCCCTGAGCTGCGTAGCATCGCCTGGCCGGGCAAGTTCAAGCCGGATCTGCCTCCTCGCTACGACGGTACCGCCGACCCCGTGGAGTTCCTGCAGCTCTATGAGGTGAGCATCGAAGCGGCCAACGACGATGAAAAGGTCATGGCGAACTGGTTTCCCATGGCTCTCAAGGATGGAGCTCGCTCCTGGCTCCCGAACCTGCAGCACGGCCCGTTCTCCTCCTGGGAAGAGATGCGCGACCGCTTCGTCGCCAACTTCCAGGGCACTCGCGACCGCCCACCGGCCGCGGGTGATCTACACCACATCAGGCAGAAACCAGGAGAGACCCTCCAGAAGTACATCAAGCTTTTCAACAACACCCGCCTCAAGATCCCCAAGGTCACGGACGAGGCCATCATCTCCGCGTTCTCCGACGGCGTCCGTGACGTCAAGATGAACGAAGAGCTCACCATCCACGAGGAGCTCTGCACATCTCAGGAGCTGTTCAACCTGGCGACCAAGTGTGCAAGAGCTGAGGAGGGGCGCCTCTCTTTCCTTGAGCTGCCAGCCGTGGGCGTGGAGGAGAAGAAGGCCAAGGCCAAGGACATGAAGTGCAAGGAGGCAGCTGTGCTCGCAGTGGAGCCTGACATCAAGCGGGGTAGAGATCAGCCCGAGTCATCCAAGAACGGCCTACAGTTCTGTGCTTTCCACAACCTGAACACCCACAACACCACCGACTGCCAAGAGCTCAGAGGCATACGAGAAGGACGCTACGGTCAACGCCCCGAGCGCAATGACCGGGGCTATAGCAGCGGAGGAGGACATGGAGGCGAACGCTGGGACGACCGTGGCCCGCGCCAGGAGTGGTGCGACCGGCCTAGTGAGGAACGGTGGCAGGACCAGCCCCGCGAGGGCGCCTGGAGGGACCCGCCGTGTGAATATTGCCCCTAGGGCAATGCCAGTCTTCCCCCGCTGCCGCCACCAAGAAGGAACGACGACCACCACCAGGACGAGGGGGCTGGGGGCTTCCAGGAGCCGCGTGCGATCGCCTGCATCTTGGGCGGCGCCCAGGCCCCAGCCTCTCAGCGCACCTTCAAAAAGTTCACTCGTGAGGTGAATGCGGTGCTCCCCAAACTCGATGCCATGTGCCCGCTCAGGTGCTCCCAATCCGCCATCACTTTCAACTCGGCGGATCAGCTCAAGTGCACAGCCACCACTGGCGCCCTCCCTATGATGTGTTCCCCAGTCATCAGCAATGTGCAGGTAACCAAGACCCTCATCAACGGTGGCGCAGGGCTCAATGTCCTGTCTGTCGACACGTTCGACAACCTCCAAGTGCCTTATGAACAGCTCCAACCCTCCAAGCCTTTCTCAGGAGTGACCGACGGCTCCACCACACCGATAGGGCAGGTCCGTCTCCCCGTCACCTTCGGGGAGCGCAAGAACTACTGCACCGAGCTCATCGACTTCGACGTCGCGCACATCCTCCTGCCATACAATGCCATCCTCGGGTATCCAGCCCTGGCCAAGTTAATGGCAATCACTCATCATGGCTACAACGTTCTGAAGATGCCAGGAAGCGGAGGAGTCATCACGGCCCCATGTGAAGAGAGGGATGCGGTGTGCTCCCTCGAGCGCGCCTTTCAAGCCGCAGCAATCGACGACCCCGATAGCAGAAATGAAGGCCCTCTGGAGGCCATCCCTAAGAAGAAGCAGCCGCGCCGTGCAGGACCTCAAGAGGATGGCGTCACGGCAGGAGCCTCGTTAGGACCAGCGCCCGCTCCAGGGGCGCCTCCTCCGTCGCATAGGAAGGCGCCCGGCACCCTCCTCAGGTAGGGCTTGGGGCTCTCTTCCGGAGGGCCTCAGACCTTGCCAACTTCACGAGGGAGGCGCTTGGGCACCACTTGGAGGCGTGCTTCGCGGCACGTGACCCTCAGGAGAGCACAGGGCAAGGAGTGCCCACCACTCAGGAGTTCATCACTAAGACCACCCAGGAATTGCGCAGCGACCGCCGCCCACGAGGCGTAGCTCTGCATCCTGGCGAGGATGCTGGGCTGCGTGTCTGCATCGACGTCCCAGGGCTCAACAGGGCTGCATCTCAGGAGCGTTTCTGGCCTTCGTGTGTGGGCCGCTACGAGGGCCCGCCGCACAGCTACATTCGTATGTCCTTTGGCTTGCCGAGTGTGGCATCGGCCTATGAACGCAACATGCGACGTGTCCTGGCGGCTCAGGAAGCCAGGTACCACGCCATTCTGGAGGAGATGGAGATGGTCTTCAGGGAACCTCCCGAGCCCTAGAGCCTCCCGAGGCTTAGGGTTCTGGCGGTTCATGAGGAGTCACTTCTTCAACGCACGCCTTCAGCTGCACCAACTCTACTTCGTCTACAGAACCAGGTGACATCTTCCAAGGTCATTTAGTTGGGAGCGCCCCTAGGGCTGCATTATTCCCAGGCCGTGTGGGTTCGCCCCTGTGGCATGTATCCCTTTTGCTTATGACTTTAGCTTACCTTGTTGGGGGCGCCCCTCGGGCTGCATAATCCCCAAGTCGCTCGGGCCGGACCCGGTGGCATGTATCTTCCCGAATTTATCCAAATTGATCTGCTCTCCATGCTTAACCTGCCAACTACTGTCACCTGCTCAATCATCGCCTCCTCTGGGGCCTCCACACAGGCACGGCGCAGGTGCATGGGTCCGTCCCTGCCACGCCGACAAATTTGAGTGGTCGAGCTTTGGCTTGCGGCACGCCCCGCGCGCGTCACCTCCCCAGGCCCTCAGTGCCTTCACCAAATCCAGAGCAACCAGCGACAGGCTAACAGATGTAATGGCAAACCGTTTTTCTTCCTGTGCCTGTTCATAGGGATCCCGTGGGAAGAAGAGTAGGCGGCGCCGCGAGTATCCTTTTCTCTCGTGCAATCCGCTTACACATTAAAAGGGGGCTCCTGAGCATCGCGACTCAGGAGCTCTTACTGGCTCTCCATCCCTCACCCCCTGGCCTTGACCACAGCATTGCGACTTGGCATACCAGCGGCGGCTGAGCTCGCTCGAGGGCCGGGACCCGACGACGTAGAGCACTAAGGAGAGCATGAGGGGAGGGAAACTCGTACGGGGTGGCCTAGCTATGCCGCACGAATAGGCGCGCAGCCCTAGTACAACGTCAGGAGTCGCCACGAGATGAACAAGATAAGTCCCGCACTCGGATCGGCTAAATGTTTGGGCCTAATGGTCACTCACGCCTTGCCGCAACCCCGTTGTGGTCATGTCAACTCCCTTTCTCGCCTTACCATGGCTGCTTGACCGCTAAGGGGGACCTCCTGAGCATCGCGCCTCAGGGGCTCTTACTGGACCTCGGGCCGCACACCTCCTGGCCTTGACCACGGCACGCGACCTGGCATACCAGCGACGGCTCTAGCCTGCCTGGGGACCGGGACCTGTGAGCGTAGAGCAACAAGCTATCGGGAGGAAAGAAAGGGGGGACCGAGCCTTAACGGGACATGCATTCACCAAATTCTAATAACAGGGAAGATAAGCACAAAATACAATACGGACCCTTACATGCCCCCACGGGGTAATTCACGATCCTTCGCAGGAAACAAAAGTTGATACTAAGGGGAATCCTATCTACATCCTTCTGTGGTGGACACCATCATCAACAATGGGCCACAGGAGGCCGGCGCCAACCCCATCGAGATCAGCGGCGGCGACGGCCAGACGCCGCAGCTCTGCTCCGAGCACGGCGAGAGCTCGGGGGCACGTAGCTGTCATCGCTCGTCTCCGGAGTCTCATAGAGCTCAGGAGAGCTGCTGGACTCCCAAGGGCTGCTGCTGGAGTGGCTGCGAGCGGGACGCACATCAGGTTCACGCTCCTCTCCGGAGCAGCACTCCAGGCGGTGACCCTCAGCATCGAAGACCTTGAAGAAGAGCGTGGAGACACCGTCGTACTCCAAGTGGATTGCTAGGGCGCCCCTCGCCCGGCAGACCCGCGCGATCTCGCCCTAGCCGCAAGTCATGAAGATCTTACCGGCGGGGACCGCTTCGATCTCCGCTCCGGTCGATGGAGCGCTGCAGTCGGCGTGCTGCAGCCAGAGCTCGAGAGGCCCCCTCGGCAGCATCACGTTGGAGAAGAACCGCGTGAAGCGGATCGAGGAGCTTGGAGGCATCGGCCCCCACAGCACCAACTCGCACGAGGAATCCACGGCGTGAACCCCAGGGGCGACGGTGCACGTCGCCGTGGCGCGGCGACCCTGGATGCGGCATTGGCGGCGCTTCTCGGCACTTCGTCCTCCCGAGCCCTCGGCTTGGGCGTACAAGGGCAGCGGGTACCCCGGAGGAGGCCGCTCGCACCAAGGCCTCAAGACCACCTGCATCGTCGCTTCATCACGGCGATGGATCGACCTTTTCTTCGGTAGAAGAGGCCCCGGATCATCACGGGGGCCTTTCCTTTCTCTTCAGTAGAAAATTTTCTGATGGGCGCCATTGTTGTCAGTAGTGGAGCAAGGAGGAAGAAGCAAGCAAGCGAGGAAGAGATGGGCGACGGGGGCTCCGCCCCCCTCCCCATTTATAGCAAGAGAAGGCCAACCGACATCTCCCACGATTGTAGGTAATGATGGTTTTCCTTGCATGTCGCAGGAACTTGTCAAGTCGTGTAGTTGCCGAGGCAGCACGGGGAAGCGGAGACGCCCACGTCCAATCAACCGCCACGCGTCAACCGAGGCCGCAGGCTTTTGGGGGCCGGCGGTGCTCTGAACTTGGCCCTTGGCTTCGCCATGAAGCCAAGACCGAGCGCACCTTGGGCCCCGGGGCTACTGTCGGCGTCTTAGGAATGGGGGTCCCCAGGACTTGCCTGCCTGTGGCCCATGGCGTGGCTAAGCTAGCAGGCCGTACGGCCTATCTTCACCAACAAAGCATCCAAGACCCTCGCGAGAGTCCAAGTCTCCTAAGGCGGACGACGCAAGGCCTCCTCTAGAGTGGCCTAGCCAGGCAGGCTCACGACGAGCGGAGATATCAAGGCAGGGCAAACCTCACGAGGTCCTTGTGACATGAGCCATGACCCATGACACCAGGGAGGCGCCAGGCGGGCGCCAGCGCGTAGTGTCCTTGTTTCCTCGTTGGTGCTAAGGAGGCTAGTGCAGGCAAAGAGTACCGAGGCATCAGGAAGGGGTTGCTATATTGGTGCAACGAGACCAAGACTAGGAGGACGACAAGACAGAGGTCATCATGGAGCCCAAGATGGCGTCACCACCAGAGCCTTTCGCAGGTGAAGACCACTTTTGTCAGGATAGCTTGTACTAGCTGTCCCCCTTCAAATTTGCCCGCCGTTGTTGGCTCCCTTCCCGCTCGATATTTGGGAAGAGGAGCAGGGCCTATATAAGTAGAGCTAGCCACCATAGTAGGGCAGCTGAGCTAATCACATCTCATCTCATCTCATCTTAGCTTGATCCGACCTGATCGAGTGCCTACTCACAAGAACACCTCAACCCCAGGAGGTTGTTCTTCCCTTGTAGTGTTCATCATCAGCCCTAGAGGCAATCCACCACCACCACACTGGAATAGGTTATTACACCACAATGGTGGCTCGAACCAGTATAAACCTCGTGTATTTCTGTGTTGTGAGTTCGTCGAGTTCGTCCGCGAGATCTTAGCGATCTAGGGCATAGATCGGTAGGAAGGAAAGACTTCGCGCGCACCCCAGTGTTCGAACCTTAAGGGTTTGCCGAAACCCCACATCTGACAAACGTGGGCACGTGTTCTTGGCCGTGGTGTAGCAGTTTTGTAATATGCCATGGTACTTCTTTTTCTACTGCTGTGTACGCGCAATAATTGGCACCGTCGGATACATATCTTACGGTTATTGGGGTGTTCGACAGGAATAGCATCGTGGCGAGCTATAGACTAGTCTTTTTTCACACGCATTACATCGATACATATCATCTCTCTCCCTCTTTCCCACGCAAACACCTAGTCTCTCAAGACTTCTCGCACGCACCATCTCTAGCTCCCTAAGTTGATGCCACCCACATACGCTTGTACTCTGAGTTTAGTATGTTATACACGAAGAGAAGAGGTGCACACAAGCACTCGTCATCTCTCACACACACACATCTGTAGCTACGAATTGTAGTGTTCTCAACCATCCGATTGGCTCTATCATAGGTTCTCATTGCTCCTTGGCCTTGAGATTGAGAAATTTAAAACACAGAGGCTAAGCTGGAGGCGCGAGGTTTTGGTTAATGTGCGGGCCGCACACGGCACCAACACTTCACAAGCTTCGTTTTCCCGGTGCGCAGTCGGGTGAGCTGTCCAAGTATAGACACAACCAGGCCCTCCTTGGTATCTACGCCTCAACTTATGCGCAGAGAAATTAGGACAGGAGGGAGTACTACTAGCAGTAGTACTACTTTGATCTGTCTCGTCAGCTCGCACAAGTATGCATCACTTCCTGAAAAAACACGCATATAAGCTGCTTATACTTCTTACCCAAAGGATCTTTATATCCAACAGACACAAAATATTCGTTCGACTGTTGGAAATTACTTTAACTATTGATCTGATGTCGAAGTAATTGCTGCATCGCCACGAAAACCCGCCATCTCTTAAGCTAAAGTAGACTGAGCTAACCCCTATATTAGCATATTACTAAGATAAACAGAAGGCACTGTAGAATCATTTAGGAGGTGAGCTTATCAATCTGAATGTGGAGGGACACCGTCCTCCACAACCCAGCACCGGCCAACATCTTGGGCGGAACTGTGATGAAGGTTAGCTTCTGCATGGCGATGTCGCCGAGATCCTTGTTGCTTGTCACCTCAATTTCCATCTTGATGACATCGGTCCTGCCTTTGGGTTCCCCCGGTGGGCTGTTCGCCCACAACTCAGCCGCGTAGTGCGGCAGTGGGGACGCCGCTGCTCTGATGTAGACGATCGACATAGCGATAAGCGCGCCTATGTCAAGCATGCTACCGACCAAGAAAAATGTGCGGCCGTCCTCCTCCGCAAACAGCAAGAGCCGTGGCTCCGACATTGGGCACTTGCAGCTAGACCACCTTGCCATACTAGATCCTATGCATGGGCATGGGATGCACGGTGCTGATGTAGTGGGAGAGCGCCGGCGGCAAGCCTTCATAGCCACAGACGGCATGGGGCATTTGCAGGGCGCGAGCAGACACACGCTCTGGTGATCGGCGAGCTTGTGGCAAGTGACGTAGAGCCCACGGCCTTCATGCGGGCATTCCACCCTCACCGAGGAGAGGACGGTATCCATAGTCGTGTTCCACACGTCGAAGCTGTCGCCGTGCTCGCACTTCTGGCACTGCTGCTAGTTTCCGGGGCGCTCGCCGCGGCAGTCCGCGTAGGCTAAGTGCCCGCCCTTGCACTGCATGAATCAATCGAACAACACGTCAATCAAGAAACCTGCACCTTGCTCGATCAGCCGAACGGACAAGGTGTATTCGAACCTCATATACTGGAGTCACAAGGGGCAGTGGAGAAAGGTTTGGTCCATAGAGACCATAGAGAGCTCCATCATCGGGTCCTGTTCCGTTGGCATAATCTCGCCCTCCTCGTGCACAACCATCTCTCGCTTTAGGGCCGGGACATTACAAAGTTTTACCGTCACATATTCATACTACTTCAAGGTGCATTAAATCAACACTTGCAAGTACCAAAAGGAAAGTCACGGCATGCATGCATTGTAATTAATGCATCAATAAACACAAATTATTGAAATATATCGAGTGCACTACTTTGACGTATTGCGTCAACTCGTACAACAAGGAGAAGTTTGATTATAACGCCCTCTCCCTCGCCCATGAGCATGGTGGCTCGCAGGACTAGGAGCACCTTTGATTACACGCTCTCCCTCACGCACGCGGTGGACATACAACAGTTCATTCGGTGTCAGATGGCCAGAAGCATACTAGTAGTACTCCATTGCAGTAGTACCATCATTGTTCGACTTCCCGAAGAGGCGATGAACCTGGCACAACCCAGACCCTCGTGTGGAAGTTTCATATGTAGGGGAGGTATAGTGACATAGTCTAGGATGGCATGTACCGTGCCTCTAAGCTTAAAATCGTTGGAGTCGGCTCCATGCTATGAGGCCATCTCGAAGCATTTTTTGATTAAAATAATCTTGTGGCCCTACCTGTCATCCTGGTGATTGTAGTTTGCATTCTCATCTCGTCAACACAGGAATATATGTTTTAATTTGGGGTGGGGTAAATGTTAGAGGTTGCAGCAAATATATTGTACACTGCGGGTCTTTTAGCCAAGTTTAGAGGCAAGCATGTGGGGCCAGTGCTATGATGTGTCACATCAACTCGTACAATGAGGAGAAGCTTGATTTTACTACTACACGCCCTCTCCCTCGCCCATGCGCGCGGTGGCTCGCAGACGAGGACATGATTTTGCTTACTACAACAAGCTATCCCTCCCGCACGTGGTGGATGGGCATGCAACAGTCGATTCGATACTGTAGAAGTAGTAACATCATTATTTGTCTTCTTGAAGAGGCGAAGAGCCAAGCGCAACCTGAACGTGGCAGTTATGAACGCTCGCGTGGCAGTAGTTCTGTAGGGGTGGGGCGTGGTGCGGAGCCTTCGAGCACGCATATAGCCAGACTCTTGCATGAGATAAAATTGCCATTTAAGCAGGCTATAAGCCCACTATTGTACTTGCTCTTAATAGTATAGCCTTGTAAACCGGAAACGAGGGATTACTCCCTCCGTTCCTAAATACTCCCTCCATTTATTTAGTCATCGTATTAGCTTTAGTAAAAGTCAAGCTTTATAAACTTTGACCAAGTTTATAAAAAATATATTAACATAAGCAATAAAAAAATCAATACAACTAGATTTATTATTGAATGTACTTTCACATCATACATTTCTGTTATGATAAATGTTTATATTATTTTTTATAAACTTGGTCAAACTTTATGAAAATTTGACCTCAGTGAACTCTAATATGTAGAGTAAATAAAAGCGGAGGGGGTATTTGCCTTTCTAGAGATTTCAACAAGTGACTACGCCCTAAATGAGTATATACGGAGCAAAATGAGTGAATCTACATCGTAAATAAATACGTAGTTCTCTCGTTTTCCTCTTCGCTTTGGTTGCGCTGCACAATATTGAGTATATTACTACTGACTAGTCTCTTTTTGACATGCATTTACGTTGATACGGCCTGAATGCCAACAAGGCAGAGTGTAGCAGTTCCCGAAACATTGAACGGTCAATGATGCCTCCACATTCAATTAGCATGAAGAGCTAGGGTAAGTAATTGGAGAAGCGGAATGGAGCCAATACGATGTGAACGCAATGCAGTTTGGACTCTCATATAAAGGCGCCCCACCACTCCAATCCATCTACTCCTAGTCTCTGCGCAACACTGCCCACTCCAGTCCAAGACCAAGACCAAGTGACCAGAAGCCACAAGCACCCATGGTGTCGATGGATGCGAGTGGCAGTCGGTTGTGCCTGATCGTCCAAGACGCCGGCCTGTGGCCCTGCACCATCCAATGTTTCCAGATGGTGCTGGCCACCGCCAGCGTCATAGCCCTTGTCGACACCAGCTTCGCCTCTCGCATGTGCCAGATAATGGTCGAGTCCATCTGGAAGTTCACCGACGTCAAGAAGCGCGTGGACAACCTTGCCATACTGCTCCAGCTCACGCGCCCAGGATCCTCGTTGCCTGCCACCCTCGTCGGCCTCCAAGATGACGAACTCTTTGAAGCACTAGTGGCCCTGCAGCTGCCGGAGGTTGCATCGAAGAATGTGCACCTCGAGGCCGTGCTCGCAGCGCAGCGCCTCGCCATGCAAAAAACCGTCGACCTGCACTTCCACGTCTACGAGGAAATCGTCTACATAGGCCACTACAAGGCCAACGAGGACAGAAAGACGTTCACCTTCTTCCAGCGGTTGGAATCTTTGGACGCCGTTGTGAAGAAGCACGTCGACCTGGCCACGAATGCCGCTGCTACTTAGCCGCTGTTCGATGGGCCAGCGCCTTGAGTCAAGGAGGTGGACGTCTTCGTTGGATGCATCTTTCTTCTTGCCTCCTGTAACCAACACTGCATTGCCTCATGGCCTTAATGTTTTATTAGTGTATGGCATTTTTATTCGAGTCGTAACATTTTCGCTATGAGGTGGAGCCGTAGTTGAGAAAACCGACCATCAGCAAATCCCCACCCCGCCCACCGCGCGTTGGCTGAGTTAGAATTAGAAGAGAGAAACGAGGGAGAAGAGCTAGCTGTTGTGCGGACGCTGTTGTCAGATGGGACTCGTGTTGATAGAATAGGAGTACTGAGTACTCGTACCTCTTTTTTAGGGAAAAAGTAGTTGTACGTCTAGTACCACTAGTTGGGTGAGTGCAACCTATACCTGTGATCACTTTAGGTCTCCTTTTCGAACCGCAGCCACGCTTCATAGTACATATTTTTTCACGCATTTATCCTCCTATATGTACTCCTAGGCTATTTCCACGTGCTCCCTTTCGCTGACATGTGGGACATAGAGCGTTTGGGCCATAGTGCATGCATGACTCAGAGCATATGCAACCATGCCACCGTACTTTACATTTCAGACCTTACAAATTACTCCCTCCGTTTATTTTTAGTTCGCATATAAGGTTTGGTCAAAGTCAATATTTGTAGAGTTTGACTAACTTTATATTAAAAAATATAAACATTCACAATATGAAATCAATATTATCAGATGCACCATGAAACGTATTTTCATACTATATAGTTTTAGTATTGTATATGTTTATATGTTTTTATATAAATTTGGTCAAACTTTGTGTAGTTTGACTTTGACCAAATCTTATATGCGGAGTAAAAAGAAACAGAGGGAGTACATGCAAACCCCCCGTAGAAGAATAAATAAATAAATGAATTACTACATGCAAACCGGATTATTTTCATAGAAACCAGAGCATGTTCATTAAGTTTTGGACATAACACATTTATAAAAAACGACCGGACCTAAACCAGTCTAAGGGCCTCTTTGATTCGCAGGATACTGAAAACATAGGAATGGGGAAAGTATGATGGCGATGAACCGAGATGAGGAGGAAGGGGAGTAGTACTGTACAAGCTAAGACTGGACTGTAACACATTGTTTTTTATGGCCATATCACCACATTGTTTTCTATGGCCTATCGCCTGCTGGTTCACTGGGCTGCTGTGGTTCGCACTCCTTCGACGTGAGTAGTAGTACTAGTATATACACTATATATACCGCATTATTCTTTGCTCCTTCTTACGTACATCGCCGACATGTGGGACTGCCAGCATGCGAGTCGACGTGTCATGCACCAGATTAGAGCGAGGAACGGAAGGGGGGCATCACCCCGGTCATAGCGCCAGTAATTCATGACTATAGTGAGTAGTTATATCACAAGACCCCGTTAATTTCCAGCAGTAACGTACCGTCATATCGCACAGCCCTACCTTTCCAGCGGTAAGTTGAATCCACTACTCCCTCACCCTACTCGCCTCTTTGTCAAACCGCCTACGTGAAAACTGCCGCGCGCACTGCCCGGGAAAAGCCCCACCCTCAACTTTTAACTACTCATAGTATAATTTTGTATCGATGAATTGTGCCATGGAGCAGAAAACCAAAAGAAAAATGTGGTACATGTAAACAAGTACAGTTCAATCTCTAGCTAGCGATTCGGAATGTAAACCGTGCATGTGTTTATACGTATAGGTTACTTCAAAGTACTGAGTCCATTGATGCAGTGTGTTCAAACTATACCATCGATATCTCAAAGCCAAAATTGTTCAAGCTTGTTAGTTCTATATAAATACTAGTACTGTATGTTTATTCACCCGTGGGGTTGTTCAATGAATGGAGGGTCGGGGAGCACAATTGAACAATACTACTACTAGTAAGTAGGAGTCGTACAGTTAGTCACGTTAAATAGAGAGTTCCTTCTCTTTAATGCCACATATACAAATTGAAACGCTTGTTGTGGAGAGAAAAATATAATCACTCAACTATATATATAGGCAGGGGCCCGAGTGCTTTCTTTACTAGGGTTGCTCTCTTCATTCTCTCATCCTCTCTAGATCTAAACTAGACAACGGTAGCAACATTTAATCTCTGCTCACCGCTGGTCACAGATCCGGCCGGATCCCTTCGGCCGGTGTGTGTAGAGGACTAGGTGCATCATTCATGCGGTCATTGACGTCAAGGGAGGAAACCCACAGCTTTCGGCGCGTCCCGATCCTCTGCCCGTGCCGTTCTCTCCAACACAGCACCATGCCGTTCTCTAAATCTTCTTCCTCCCTGTCGTATTGTGCAGATCTGACCTACCGCCGCCAACATCCCAACGACCCTCAGGTATAAGTTCTTCAAAAGTGGCCTTGCTCTACTGCCCCAGCTCCCCATGTTTCTGCATGTTCTTCTTTTTCTACTCCCATCAGCTCTTCCAAAGCCACCTAATTTTTTTGTATTATTGGAGGTAAAGCTACTTCATGCAGTCTAATCAAGGACTTGGTTCAAACAACGAAGAAAGGGGCAAAGTCGTAGCATGAATCTAGGACTTGATTCAAAGAGGAAATAACAGGGGGAAAGTAGTAGTGACTGGATACCCAACCGGTCTCTTGGTTGCAAAAGGAAATAAAGGGAAAATGCAGTACAAACTAGATAAGGAATAGATCTATTATTGGTTGAAAAAAGGATAGAAAGTGGGGGCTGGTGGACAAGTCAACAGAGTATGTCCAAGATTAGATTTGCTGCTCTCGCATAGTAAAAGGTCTCCAGGATTAGATATGCTGCCCTCACAGAGTATGAACAAACTCGGCATCACCACTTTATGCCTCCTTGTAGGTACATTGTGCTGATGCGTCCACTGTCGCATGTCCTTATACCAACTTTTTGATGTTGTTAATGTAAGGGCACATGTAAAATGAAGCGATCACACTGTTACCTTAAGGACATGTCTAACCAGTGTTATTGTTAATATAATGCCTCCAGTGATATGATGCAATTAAACTGTGTTACAAATGGTACTCCTGCTATTTTCCCCAATATGATAAGTAAGTTGATTCTTTATGCTTCTGAGTGTCCTGGTGTCCCCATGGTCCCATGCCCTTAAACAATTCTTTAACTGCTGCAGATCTACTGTATCTGGTAAACAAACAATGCCACCATTAAAGTAATCCCATATTTGACGAATTTCATTCTTGATCATAATACTTTCGGTAACATGAAGCATGCTGATGTTTTCAAATTTCTATTGTCCTTGCGTGATTGCCCTGAACATAATCAAGATGCTTCTTTTCATTTCGTGTATGTTTCGTATCTTGTTATTGACCAACAACTGTTTTCTTTCTATCTTTTCGTGCAGATAGGGATATCCATTTCAGCTTGTTGCTATTGTGACTTTTGGTGAACTGCATAAAACACTTTTTTTGGAATGAGTGTCTTGTGCAGTTCAACTAAAACGTCGCGCGGGAAAAATCTCTCAATTTTGGTGGAACTGCACAAAATGGTGATTCGAATTTCCAAAATCCCGGTCAAATTCTGCTGGTAATCCCGTGCAACATTTTATTAGCCTTTGCAAGATCCGTCACCGTCACCACAATGGCACTTTATTTTAGTGGAACTGCATAGAAGGATAAGCAAATTATAGTTGCACCTTACATGAGAAGGACATCCTACCTCATTGTTGCTCAATTTTAGTGCAACCACTAAAGAAGAACCTGCCAGCTCACGAGAGCAAGTACTTCTTGCTAGCTGAATGATGCAATCTTTGCTTCATTTCATGCGAATTGGAGAAAAAGTTGCATGAATTGAATCACTGAGTGGAGCTGCAGGTTGACTTCAACTAGTGCCACTATTAATCATGCTCTTTCTTATCTGTGCAAATAGGAATACTCAACTACAGATGTTGTGATGGTCAAGACCATTCGCCAAGTTCTTGGGTTGTATGACACGGCTAGTCAAGATGGATTTAATCCCGATATTCACTTTATCAAAAGGCTCTAATGGGTTGGTTCTGAATCTTGCAAGCTGGGAATCAACGAGATGTGTAGGCATCTTTGTTGTACTTATTATTTGAATGTTATTTCTTGGTTCTGAATCTTGCAAGCTGGGAATCAATGAGCTGTGTAGGCATCTTTGTTGTACTTATTATTTGAATCTTATTTTTTTGTTCTGAATCTTGCAAGGTGGGAATCAATGAGATGTGTAGGCATCTTTTTGTACTTACAATTTGAATCTTATTTGTTGGTTAAGAATCTTGCAAGCTGGGAAACACGGCATGATGACGCAAAGGACAACAACCATAACAAACTTGATTATCTGTGTGAAAGTGCGACAAACGTGTTGTTCGTGTTCGTCCTCAGAATAATAATTCTAATTGTTGCGCATGTTGATCCTGTGGCACTGGTAGAATGAGCCAATGCATTACTTGTTTTAAGAATAAATTTTAATTAAAGCTAATTAAATTTAAGTAAAGTGACCACTAACACTTGTTATTCAAGTAGTAATATAGACCCGCTCGTGAACCGACGTGTGGCCGGAATAGGTTTCTTGATGGAGTCGTTTGAATGCGCCAAGGGTGCATGTTCTGCCGGGCATGCAGCGGGCGAGGGAGGGGTAGTAACTATTGTTGCATGTACACACTTAGTTTACTGTTGAATCCAGTTCCCCAAGAGCTGAAAAAGAACTGTTACCGTCGCCTACCCACTCGTTCACTTGAAGAGACTCCAATGGCGATCCGAGGGGTGAGCCTGCTGGATATGGACTTCAGCAAGGAATTCACCTTTGAGTTCGTCGTTCAGTCCCATGACTGCACCAAGTTGAATGTGATGTACACCAACTATTCGGACTCGGTGATGCTCTGCCTCACCGAGTTCAAGCAGTACCTACATGACGAGAAAGCACAAGGTCGCATGACTAGACCTTGTGCCCATCCATTCGTCTTCTGACTAGGACTAGCGGATAACCATCGCCCAGGTATGCATGCAGAACGAGGTTCTCATCTACCACTGCTGTAGGGCCATCAAAGGTTCTGGGGCATTCGCCCGTTTCATCGGCAGCGCCAACTGCACCTTCGCTACACTGGAGAGAAGGAAGAATGCGACGATTCGGCCATCTGTTGCAACAAGCTTGTCAACATCCAGAAGCAATACAAGATCATCGGCAACGGGCAGGAGAAGGACTCTGTGGTTGACCTCGCCTAGACCATCATCGACCCCTGCTACGCTAACATGAAAGAAGATAATGATAACAAGGACCTGAACCCGTCGGAGGTACCTCTGAATCTAGCCTACATAACCTACGCGGTCAAGGATGCATACACATGCTACGACATGTACAGGCGGATCTTGCACAAGAGGGCGTGTCTGCTTCCCGTAACCGACGAGAACACGGACAGCCGCAACGTCATGATCAAGCGTGCCAGGAAGGTCTAGGTGATGTACTATATCTGTTTAAGCACCTTTATCATCTGAGTGTTTCATGCATTAGCCTATGTGTCATAATTTATTTGTTTTGTCTGAAATATTTCGTCTAATAACCCATTAACATGTTTGCTTTTTTAGTGGCTATTTGCTTATATATGTAACTAGTTCACTTGGCTTCCGTGCTTTGAATCTCCTTCCTCCCAACATATTCCCCATCTCAAGTGGACCCAACAGGTCTTGTACACAGACATCTAAGACCAACCACCTATCCATTTGTATTTCTTTAATTTGTTCAATCTTTTGTCCTCTTCCTATACAGCGGCAGGCGGCGCAGCCGCGCACGCCTCGGTGACCCATCATAGCCTATGGAATTAGCCAGGCCATGTCTCTACTCCCACACATTGTCTGGCGGCGGCTCCACTGGCCCACCCTGCACCCGAACAAGTCAACCCTCGTACTCCCCTCCGCCTGCATCTTTCCCTGCTCCGGTTCATTTGGTCTGAGGTCTCTATGTCGTCCTCCGCCTTGGTGCTTTTACCGTGGCGCCGCCGTCTGTCGTTCCCAACATGGTCAGCAAAATAAAGAGGAATCAGGAGACGGCTCTTCGTTGAGCGGCTGGTAGTCCCGGGCCTATCATGTACATGGCCTAGGTTTTGTTGTTTAACATGCGCAACCCATGACATGTTTCAACTTTTTTTGGATCCAGCAGGTATCAAGCGGCCTCTAACCTACCAGCCTAGCTTATCTATAACATCAACAGCCCAAGTTATGTTTATTTTTTCAAGACGACGCACATCTGAGTTCCACTTTTCTATAATAATGCAAACCTGAACCTATATTTTCCCTTCTATAGTAGTATATATATATTTATATATTTATATCTTATTTTATTACATATATATAATAGAAATAACATAAGGTTCCGTTAAACCTGTTGTTCGTCCAACCATTTTATAGACCTTCCCACTTCCTTTATTTTTCATTTTCATTCATCCTATATCTGAATTTTCACCCACTTTCTTTTTTGATGTAATCTGAGTTTGCTCCCGGTACTTTTGCCTAGAACCAACTCAATTGTCCCACGTCTAACCTAAAATATAAATACCCCACGTCCTATTAACTCGTGAAATTATAATGATATTTTATATAACTTGACAAGTTAACTCCTGGTGATTCCGTACATAAGCTTGCAATGATTTTACTGACCAATGCAGTGAAAGACGTGCAATTATGTGTTTATGTTTTTATAATATTTCTGCGTCCAGCCCACCAAATGGACTAAAAAACAAATGGACTGGTTGACATGTGGGCCAGTAGGTTGAAGCCTAAGCATTTTCGCAAAAAATAAAAATACAAAGGTCGAAGCCTAAGTAAGGCGTTGGATTTACGTCCAACGGCTGACATTCTTCTTCAATCTCTCGTCTTCTTCCCCCAGTGCTGCCGGGACTGCCTGCTCCAGCCTCCAGTGTCCAGTGGCACTATTGTGCGCCTTGCAGTGAAATGCTACCCCACCGACGGCCAGTCCATCCCTCCACTCCTCCGCACCTCCTGTTATTCTCTGCCGAGTTTAGGCCCACCCCGCACCCGAAGTCGTCAAGTTTCCACTCCTCTTCATCAGCGACTCCACAGCCGCGTCTTCCCCATCTCCGGGGCATTCTAGTCTAGGGCCTCGCTATCGTCCACCGGCTTGGTGCGCTCTGCATGGTGTGGTCAACGTGGTCAACAAACGAGAGTCATCGGAAGATGGCTGTACGTGGAGAAGCTGACAGTGGGGACGCACCACGCCCATGGACGCATGCATGCAACTGCATCCTTTTTACCCTAAAAATAATGTTTTCTCCCCCTGACAGGTAGGACACACCAGCTACTAATGCGGATGGAAACTACGTCGGTATTTCCCCAAAGAGGAAGGTATGATGCAACACAGCTATGGTAGGTATTTCCCTCAGTGATGAAACCAAGGTTATCGAACTAGTATGAGAACCCAGCAACACTACGTAAACAACACCTGCACACAAATAACAAATACTCACAACCCGACGTGTATAAGGGGTTGTCAATCCCTTTCGGGTAGAGGCGCCAGAAATTGGCAAAAGGACGTGATAAAAATATGATAGATTGGATCGCGGGAACGCGAGATAAAATAAATGTGAATAAATTGCAGCAAAGTATTTTTGTTTTTTTGGTTTAAAAGATATGAAAATAAAAGCAAGCGAAAATAGATCGCAAAGGCAAATAATATGAGAAAGAGACCGGGTGGCCGTAGATTTCACTAGTGGCTTCTCTCGAGAAAAATAGCAAACGGTGGGTAAACGAATTACTATTGGGCAATTGATAGAACTTCAAATAATAATGACGATATTCAGGCAATGATCATTATATAGACATCACCACCAAGATTAGTAGACCGACTCCTTCCTGCATCTACTACTATTACTCCACACATTGACCGCTGAGGTAGTCCTGGACTAAGGGGTCCTCAGGCGTCCGGCCTGTTATCCATGGGCCGGACTGATGGGCTGTGAAGACATGAAGGCCGAAGACTGTACCTGTGTCCGGATTGGACTCTCCTGGGCATGGGAGGCAAGTTTGGCGACTGACTATGAAGATTCCTTCTTATGTAACCGATTCTATGTAACCCTAGATTCCCTCCCTGGTGTCTATATGAATCGGAGGGGTTATTCCGGAAAGGATATACTCATTACCATAGTCATACAGGCTAGGCTTCAAGGGTTTAGCCATCACGATCTCATGGTGGATCAACTCTTGTAATACTCATATTCATCAAGATCAATCAAGCAGGAAGTAGGGTATTACCTCCATAGAGAGGGCCCGAACCTGGGTAAACATCGTGTCCGCCGTCTCCTGTTACCATCGATCCTAGACGCACAGTTCGGGACACCCTACCCGAGATCCGCCGGTTTTGACACCGACATGGGTGCTTTCATTGAGAGTTCCACTGTGCCGTCGATGAAAGGCTTAATGGCTCGCCTTGTCCTTAAAGACAACATCACCTCCAGGGGAGCTCTGGCCCCAGGCCAAAACCTTCGGCTGGGTGGCTTTACTATGATCGCCCATTCGGCCGTTGAGCCGACGATGACCTCTTGGGCCATCGAAAACCCCCTTCACATCAACTCCGAGCACTCCAAACAGATGGATCCGATGGAGTTTTCATCTTTGAATGAACTACTAGATCGCATCGCCGCTTTGGGAACAGCCAGAAACTATGATCGGATCGGGCCTAAAACCGATCAAGGAGAAATCGAGACCCTACCGGTCACCCACCAGATTGCAGTAGTCGTGGAGAAGGACGACAAGTATTCTTCTATACCGAAGACGGACTATGTTCAGATCACCGTTCAAGAAGAGCCGGATACTCACCCGCGAAAGAATGCGACCAGCCCTCTGAACATAGCATCGGACGGCGGTCCTAAACAATCAGAAGATATTCCGGAACCCGGACTGTTAAGCCCGGAAGGTTGTCAGACTCCGGATAATCGGTCAGGTCGGGGTTCGGATTTATTTCCACCCACCCACCCGGACATAGACGCTCTCATGAGCATAAAACAGCAGCCTCAGGAAATGGTCCACGACTTCTGGGCCAGATTCCTCCTTGTCAAAGACAAGGTAAAAGATTGCCGTGACAAGGATGCAATATCAGCGTTCTGCAACAATTGCGTAGACAAAGGAATCCTCAACGCCATCAATCGTCACCACATACTGAAATTTGCTGACTTAGCAACCATCGTATAAAAGTACAGCGTGATGGAGAGTGCCTGGAAAACTCAGGCAGCTCGCTGGGAACCGTCAGTCCCAACTCAACTCTCCCTACAGGCGAAAAGGGCGCACCCTCGTGGTACGCCCAGTCCAACAGTCAAGAAACACAAAACCGATATGCGGCACGGCACCGTTCTGATGGGGTGGCTCGATGGTCCATGCAAAATACATACAACACCAGATACCACGGCAACCCACAGGCTTAAAGCATGTTGGATACTACGACAGGTAGCCAAGATCGGCGAGGACATCCTTATCAAGGACGACCTAGAACCACATCCCCTAGAGGACGATAACTCAAGAGTATTGACGGTCTTTGAGACATTTGCTTCAAACAACAAGCGCAAAAGGGCGCTTCGCGAGCTCACCGAAGTCTGCCAAATTGCTGAAATAAACCCCTGGAACGACACGGCTATAAAATTCAACGTCGGTGACGAACCAAAGTACAGAATAGTACGAGCGCCAGCAGCGTTAGTCCTCAGTCCCATCGTGGACGGGTTTCGACTTACCAAGGTCCTCATGGACGGCGGCAGCTGACTAAACCTCATTTATGAGGACACACTCATAAAATGGAAATAGACATGAGCCGCATCAAGCAAAGTAACACAAACTTCCGAGGAATTATTCCCAGTCGGGAGGGGCGGTGCGCGGGCAAAATCACACTTGACGTAGTATTCGGCACGCCGGAGAACTATCGGTCCGAAGAAATAACTTTCCAAGTGGCCCCTTTCAGCAGTGGATATCACTCCCTTTTGGGGCGGGTTGCTTTTACACGCTTTCAATCCATACCTCATTACGGGTATATGAAGCTCAAAATGCCTGGACGAAACAGTATAATCACTCTCTTTAGTGATCCAGAGATAGCACTCTGCGCTGGAAACAAAACCGCATCCCTGGCCCTGGAGGTGCTACCTGAAGCCCTCGCGGCCGAAGAATTAACCGCACTACGCTCCACGGTGGACAGGGACAACGTGATCCTCGACAAACGCCCTAAATCCACATTCTTCAAACCAGCAGAAGAAATAGTCAAATTCCAGGTCCACCCAACTGACCCCAAGAAGACAGCATCTATCGGAGCTGAACTGAAACCAATAGTTGATACCGCACTACGAGAATTCCTGTCCGAAAACTGGGACATATTCGCCTGGCACCCTTCAGATATGCCAGGGATCCCATGCGAGCTGGCCGAACATAACCTCAATATATTAAAGGGATTTAAACCAGTTAAGTAAACACTGCGGCGCTTTTCCTAACCCAAGCGACAAGCAATGGGGGAGGAGCTGGCCAAACTCATCGAGGCCGGATTCATTAGAGAAATCAAACATCCAAACTGGCTGGCAAACCTGGTGATGGTACCAAAGAAGGACAGATCCTGGCGCATGTGTGTCAATTTCAAAGACCTCAACAAGGCTTGCCCTAACGATCCCTTCCCCTCCCCCGCATTGATCAAATCATCGACGCCACCGGAGGACACGACTCACTATGTTTCCTTGATGCATATTCCGGATACCATCAAATCAAAATGAAGGAGTCCGATCAAGCCGCAACAACATTTATCACCCCATATGGGCCATTCTGCTTCAACACCATGCCCTTTGGGCTCAAGAATGCCAGCGCCACATACCAACGCATGATTCTAACATGCCTGGAGAAACTGATTGGCGAAACGGTAGAAGCTTATGTCGATGACGTCGTCATCAAAACTAGGCACGTCGAAACACTAACAGATGACTTACGTCTTACATTCGACAACCTCCGCGCATATGACATTAAGCTCAACCCAGAAAAGTGTGTCTTCGGCATCCCCGCTGGAAAACTGGTGGGCTTCATCGTTTCCAATAGAGGAATCAAAGCAAATCCAGCTAAATTCTGAGCTCTGTCACAGTTGGTTACACCAAGAGACCTCAAACAGGTCCAAAAGCTAGCTGGATGCATAACAGCGCTAAGCCACTTTATCTCCAAATTAGGAGAAAAGGCACTACCACTCTATCGCCTCTTACAGCGCACTGATAACTTCGAATGGACAGACGCGGCGACTACTGGACTGGAGGAAATAAAGGCCCTCCTAGTAAGCAACCCAATCCTGGCCGCCCCAAACACTGGCGAGCCCATGTTGTTATACATATCGGCAACACATCAGGCGGTGAGTGTCGTGCTCGTCGTCGAATGAGAACGACAAGGACACAAATTTCCGCTCCAAAAACCAGTATACTATCTATCAACTATCCTCACACCGTGCAAATACAGGTACCCCCCACTACCAAAAGATAGCATACGCGGTCTTCATGGCATCCTGCAAGCTACGACACTACTTCCAGGAGTGTTCAATCATGGTTGCTTCTGAGGTCCCACTCAATGACATAATAAACAACCGTGATGCGATGGGACGGATCGCCAAATGTGCCATAGAGCTACTTCCATTCGACATAACATACAAGCCATGACGAGCCATCAAATCCCAAGTACTGGCAGACTTCATCGCCAAATGGACAGAGGCCGAACTCCCCAAAGAGTACGGCACATATTCCAATTGGGTTATATATTTTGACGGCTCCAAAATGTTGGTAGGGCTGGGAGCGGGAGTCGTGTTAACATCCCCCACTGGAGACGTCGTCCAGTATGTACTCCAGATATTATACACAGACTCTAACCACGCAGCCGAATACGAGGCCCTACTGCATGGTCTTCGGATGGCCGTATCCATAGGAATACAACGCCTGGAGGTGCACGGGGACTCGAACCTTGCCATATCTCAAATAAACGGCAACTTTGACGCCAAAGATCCAAAGATGGCAGCTTATCGTAATTTCGTATTAAAAATGTCAGCTCGCTTCGAGGGGCTTGAATTTCATCATGTCGCCCGAGAAAGTAACCAAGCAGTGGACGTCCTTGCTCGCATCAGCGCTAAGCGCGACTGTCGGTGTCAAAACCGGCGGATCTCGGGTAGGGGGTCCCGAACTGTGCGTCTAGGCCGGATGGTAACAGGAGGCAGGGGACATGAAGTTTTACCCAGGTTCGGGCCCTCTTGATGGAGGTAAAACACTATGTCCTGCTTGATTAATATTGATGATATGGGTAGTACAAGAGTAGATCTACCACGAGATCAGAGAGGCTAAACCCTAGAAGCTAGCCTATGGTATGATTGTATGTTGTGATTGTTGTCCTATGGACTAAAACCCTTCGATTTATATAGACACCGGAGAGGGTTAGGGTTACACAAGGTCGGTTACAAAGGAGGAAATATCCATATATGTATTGCCTAGCTTACCTTCCACGCCAAGTAGAGTCCCATCCGGACATGAGACGAAGTCTTCAATCTTGTATATTCATAGTCTAACAGTCCGGCCAATGGAGATAGTCCGGATGTCCAGAGACCCCCTAATCTAGGACTCCCTCAGTAGCCCCTGAACCAGGCTTCAATGACGATGAGTCGGGCGCGCAGTATTGTCTTCAGCATTGCAAGGCGGGTTCCTTCTCCGAATACATCAAAAGAATTTGAATACGAGGATAGTGTCCGACCCTGCAAAATAAGTTCCACATCCCATCGTAGCGAGAATAATATTTTTGCAGATCTAATTTGCTGGCTTGTTTTGGCAACATGACGTTACATCATGGCCCGGTGATTATTCGAACCATTTCTTTTAACCAGCCCCGCACATAACGCGAGGTAGTTTTTCGACACGTCTAGTCAAAGCAGAGATTGTGTCCCCTTATTACGAGATTCTCATCAATACGGGCGTGGGTAACCCAACCGTGCCATCAATTGCGGCGCTTGGGGGATAAGCGAGTTTTACCAGGTAAGTGGGGACGCTTAGTTTCGTCCGTCCATATAAAGGATAAGGATTCACCTTTCAATCCACGCCTTCTTCCTCCTTTGTTCATCCGTTTCCGCACACTCGAGCTCTAGCGCCCAAGCCCACACTTCCGCCTCAACCTTCTCCAACCATGTCCGGAGCAGGAGGCAAGTGGATGGTCTCCTCCATCACGGAGGGAGACATCAAGAAAGTAAGGAGAGCCGGATACCTGCCCGATGACATCACGCACCGGCTCCTAGATGAGGGGCAGCTCATCCCCACCCCCAGGCCCAATGAGAGGGTAGTATTCCTCACCCATTTCCTCCGCGGACTAGGATTCCCTCTTCATCCCTTCGTCCGGGGGCTCATGTTCTACTACGGCCTGGATTTCCACGATCTTGCCCCGAACTTCATCCTCAACATCTCGGTGTTTATCGTCGTGTGCGAGGCCTTCCTCCGCATCAAGCCCCACTTCGGCTTATGGCTGAAGACCTTCAATGTCAAGCCGAAGGTGGTGGGCGGCTGCCAGGCAGAGTGCGGAGGCGCCATGGTGGGCAAGATGCCCAACATAACATGGCTCGAGGGCTCCTTTGTGGAAACCATAAAGGGGTGGCAAACGGGGTGGTTCTATATCACCGAGCCGCGCGACCCTGCATGGCAGCGGCCCCCGAGTTCCGATCTGGCATCCCCACATGGCTCACCTCCTGGAAAGAGAAGGGTATGTCCTGGGGTAGATCGAAGGAGCTGACCGGACTCCAAACATGTATTCAAAACATGTTGGACAAGAAGCTCAAGCTTGTCAACATAGTCCAGGTTATGCTCATCCGCCGGATACTCCCGTTCCAACAACGGGAGTTCACCTTGTGGGAATTCAATCCGGCGCAGCACCGAACTCCGAACAGGCTCTTCGACACGACTCATGAAGACGCCTGGATGGTGCTGTTCAAAAGTGCCGAGGTCCCTCCCCCTATTACCGAGGATCGCAGATTCAGCGCGAAGCACCAAGCCAGTGCGGTAAGCTGCTTTACCTTTCACAGGATACTTATTTTTTTATATAGATTGACTCTATGCGGGATCTAAACTCCCGTACCTTTGACAGGACTGGCAGAAGATGGCTGAACAGATCGACTGTCTGGCTCCTTTGCCCGAAGGCCCCGCAGACGCTCTTCTGGCGAAGATGTTGACTCCGGCCCCTTATAAGGTGCCGGAGAAGACCAAGAAGGCCAAGGGAGCTTGAAAGAGTTCCTGACGCCAGGCGTCGTCGGACTCACCGTCCGATGACTCTGCGGCACACTCTTCCCCTGAAGACGAGGAAGAAGAAGAAGAAGATGCTCCCCCACCGATTGGGGAGACAAGAAAAGGAAGGCCGCCCCAACCAGGGAGGCCGGAAGGTCCAAGAAGGGAAGGATTCTCCTTCCGAACAGTTCCACCGCCGCTGACGAAGGCTGAGACAAGTGGTTGCCCAGGGTCAAGCCCCCGGGGAGATTGTAAGTATTCGGATACCAGAGTAACTCATAGGATTCCATTGTCACACTGCTTTCCTTAATCGCCGAACATAATTATGCAGGCCGCCCCGAGCCAATATTGATGTATCATCGGATGGCTCCCTGGGCTCATCAGACATGGATAGCGATCCAGTCCCGACCGCCACCTCCCCTCATCCTGCCGATGATGCCGAGGTGTTATCTCAAGAGGCACCGGATCGAGGGAAGACAGTCCCCGAGGCGACTCAAGGCGACCTTCCGGACTCCGGGAGCCGAGGGGACGGGGCCCCCTAGAGCTCCGAGTTCGGCCCCCAGCCGAACACCGCACCGGACCCTCCAGCGGTTCCGGGCTCGGCCAGGCGGCCTCCTTCTATGAGGAGCAAGAAACCTGTGCCGGTGACCTCTGTCCATCCAGAGGCGCCGGACAATCTGCTGGAAGCGCTTCGCAGCGCTTCCATCGACGAGGAGCACCGCACTATCATGAGTGCGGTCATCCAGAAGGTTCAGTCCGCCAAGAGCGGATTGACTGAAGCCTGCGCCAGCCTTCTAACAGGCTTCGAGGTAAGTGTTTTAAAATGTAGTAGAAATATTACCGCATAGGCAGTAGCCCCTGATGCTTTGTTCGGTGTTCAAAAAGAAAAGCCGAACAGAGGATCAAATAGTATCGCAGGAGTCTAACATAAGTATGTCAATATGCGTATGCAGGCTTCGCTGCTGGCCTCCGCCGCACTGACTGCGGAGGTCACCGTGCTGAAGCAGGACCTTGAGGGGTCAAAGAAGGAGCTCGGCCTTGCCAAGAGGCAGCTCGAGGAGAGCAAGGCTAAGTAATACCCCATCTATAGATATGTATATATATAAAAAAGGACGCGATTGCAAAATGACAGGATCATTGTATGTTTGCTAGGATCCACGACTGAGGTGGCAACCCTGAAGCAAGCGCTGACCAAGGCCGAAGATACAGCGGCCAAGGAGCGCACCGAGCGAGAGAAGCACGAGGCTTGGGTGGGCAAGGTGCAGCAAGAGCTCCAGGCTCTCGTGATGAAGCACGAGGCGTTGGAGTTTGACTTGAAGACGCGAGAGTCTGAGCTTGTCGCGGCTTGTGAGAGCGCAAAGAGTGCCAAGGCCGAGGCCCAGAAGGCCCTTGAGGAGATCAACACGATGAAGAAGATAGCGGCGGGTAAGGCTTTCTATATGCAAAGCAAGCATGTAAAAGTAAATTACCGATTACTTACCTGGATCCAGAGCTCTTCAAGAGCATTCGCAGATTTGCCCCGCAGTGTGTCCGATGCCGCACAATTTTACCAGGCCGAGGACGGAAGCTCGACGGAGAAGCTGTTCTGGTCTCAGTATGCTGAGGCCGAACATCCGGTGCCGATGAGCGACCAGCTGAAGCAGATGGTCGAGCTACATAAGGCGGCTGATCAGGCCATGAAGGGCTTTACAGTCCGGCTGTGGCTTGGCGACGCCCTTCCGAACACCTTCTTTGGCCTGGTGAGGCGGCTTGTGGATGCCTTCCCATGGCTGGAGGTCGTCAAGCGATCCGTCTGCATTGAAGGTGCACGCCGGGCTTTCGCCCGTGTAAAAATGCAGTGGGTCAAGCTAGACACCGTGAAGCTAATCAACGAGGGGCCACCGGAGGGCAAGGAGCACCGCCATCCCGAGATGTACTACGAGGGTGTTCTGCCGGGTGCCCGCCTTATCATGGATGAGTGCTCGAAAGATGTAATATTTGAATGAGACTTGCTCGTTTTATCCTGTATGTATGAAAACTTGTTTCATATGCGCTATGCAACGCTTGTTGGAATTTAAAATATTACCTTCTGTTTGGCTGTTTATCCAATCTGAGAGATGGATAGTCCTCGGCTTCTGCCCCCATGCCACGATTGCTGGGGTGTTCGGGATAAACCTGAGCACTGTTGTTCCCATGTTTGGGTTCTTTGAGGGAGGTGCTCAGCACAACGAACAAGGCAATCGGACTAATAATGCTTTATCACTCTCACTTAGCCATAGAATTCTATAATTTTAAATTTCGGCGAAGCCCCTAGTATTCGGAAGGACGAATTCGGGGCGCGATACACGCCTGTAAGCCGGTCAAGGCCGGCCCCTCGCCCTAAGCGGCATAAGTCTTTATGGACTCGAAAAACCTCACCTAACAGCGACCAGTCTCTCGCCTTCTCATGATAGTCAGTTTTAGCTTTCTCTACTGAGGTGCTCAGCCCGGCAGAACTGGGGCACAATCGTAGTAGTTCTCCTAGCGCTACCTTAGCCGATAGAGCGGAACGTAAGGTACCAAAACATAGGAGCCGGGCAAACCCAACATTTGACCAAAGACATGATTCGGAGCTGGTGCATATAATGCTATAAGTTCAGGGTGCCGCACTTGTGAAAGTGTTCAGACTTTTCACACCGTATTGTGGGGTACGTAAGACCCTGGTGTATGGGTCGTACCAGAGTGTACGGTTGCAAGGCGTTATTAATGAACACATAGATATATATAGATATATAACAAGAATGCAATAATAGTCGTAATGTCATGCATTGTTTATTGAAAAATTGCGTTAAAGCAGAGTGATACAGATAGTGCGATAAGCAAAGAGTAGGACTATGTCCCTTCCAAGGGCGAGCTGAGGAATGATATGAAATTTATAATCAACCTGGGTATTCCGTTGTATAACTTAGCCGTCTGCCTCCTTGGTTGCTGCATCATGTGTTCGGCAATTGTGCTGCCGGACAGTGTTTCCAGAGATTAAGGTCTTGAAAAAAAAGAAAAATAACCAAACGGGAAGCCCCTAGTGCGGTTTACGCCACGTCTTGGGGCGTGCTGCAGTTGTGCCCCCCTCCCCACCTGTGCCCATGGTATTTTTAATGCGTAGTTATGTACGCGCGGCACGAGTTTCCCACTGGGCTGGGATTGGGGTGGCCGCCGTATTGCTATGCGAGTTCAGATCGCGCCAGGCAGTCTATTTGCCGATTGCCCCGAGCGCGCTTGAAGGTGTCCGGGCTTTGAAACGCTGAACTGGTTGATTGCCTTGAGAGGTTGCTTTGCGCTTCTGCTGCGAGGGCCGCGGTGTGCTCCTTTGTTCGGAGAGAGCGCTCTGTGTGTCCATTGACTATAATAACTCCGCGAGGTCCTGGCATCTTGAGCTTGAGGTATGCATAATGCGGTACCGCATTGAATCTAGAAAGTGCGGTTCGCCTGAGCAGCGCGTGATAACCACTGCGGAACAGGACTATATCGAAGATTAACTCTTCGCTTCGGAAGTTATCCAGGGATCCGAAGACCACTCCAGTGTAATTGAGCCTATGCAATGGGCCTCTACGCCTGGAATGACGCCCTTAAAGGTCGTTTTTGTGGGTTTGATCCTTGAGGGGTCTATACCCATTTTGCGCACTATGTCCTGATAAAGCAGGTTCAGGCTGCTGTCGCCGTCCATAAGGACTCGAGTGAGGTGAAATCTGTTGATGATTGGGTCTAGGACCAGTGCGGCAAATCCGCCATGACGGATACTAGTGGGGTGGTCCCTGCGATCGAAGGTGATCGGGCAGGAGGACCAAGGGTTGAACTTTGAGGCGACTGGCTCCAACGCATATACATCCCTGAGCGCATGCTTCCGCTCCCTCTTGGGGATGTGGGTTGCGTATATCATGTTCACCGTCCGCACTTGCGGGGGAAACCTCTTCTGTCCTCAAGTGTGCGGCTGCCGAGGTTCCTCCTCGTCATCGCTATGCGGCCCCTTGTCCTTGTTTTCGGCAATTAACTTGCCGGCCTGCTTGAACACCCAACAGTCCCTGTTGGTGTGATTGGCTGGCTTGTCTGGGGTGCCGTGTATTTGACACGAGCGATCAAGTATACGGTCCAAGCTGGACGGACCCGGCGTACTTTGTTTGAATGGCTTTTTCCGCTAACCGGGTTTAGAGCCTTTGAATCCAGCATTAACTGTCGTATCCTCAGTATTTTTGCTGTTAATGCGGCGCTTATGCTTGTTGCAACGTGACCTGCTATTGCCTTCCTTGGTATCTGAGGTACCATGGTTCTTTGATATGTTATTACTGCGAGCCAGCCAGTTGTCTTCTCCTGCACAAAAGCGGGTCATGAGCATCGTGAGAGCTGCCATAGATTTCGGCTTTTCCTGACCAAGGTGCCGGGCTAGCCACTCGTCTCGGATGTTGTGTTTGAAAGCTGCTAAGGCTTCTGCATCCAGACAGTCGACGAATTGATTTTTCTTTGTAAGGAACCGAGTCCAGAATTGCCTAGCCGACTCTTCTGGCTGTTGAATTATGTGGCTCAAGTCATCGGTGTCTGGTGGTCGCACATAAGTGCCCTGAAAGTTGTCAAGGAATGCGGCCTCTAGATCTTCCCAATAGCTAATGGAGTCTGCTGGCAAGCTATTAAGCCAATGTCGCGCTGGTCCGTTGAGCTTTAGTGGGAGATATTTGATGGCGTGTAAGTCATCGCCGCGGGCCATGTGGATGTGGAGGAGGAAATCCTCAATCCATACTGCGAGATCTATTGTGCGGTCGTATGATTCAATATTTACAGGTTTGAAACCTTCTGGGAATTGATGTTCCATTACTTCATCTGTGAAGCATAAGGGGTGTGCGGCGCCTCTGTATTGGGCTATATCGCGACGCAGCTCGAACGGGTCTTGCCCACTTTGTTTGGCCCGACCGGATTTGCTTTTACTGTATTTGGCGTGATGTTTGTCGTCTCGCAGAGTGGTGCACCCTCGTGATCCGTAGATCGATCTTGAATGCTTTGCCATGTCCTCCAATATGTCTCGTAGGTCTGGCGTATCCCCCCATGCCTTTTTATTTGAATGGCGTTGGGGTGCAGGCTGAGCTTTTGGCTGGAATGCCTCTCTATCGCGGCCATGAGGTGGCCGATCAGTCGTATCATACGCTTCTTCCTCCAGTCGGGGTAGTAACCTGTGCCTTGGGTAACTCTTGGAGGGATGCTCGAGTTTATATTCCTCGGCCGCGAGGACTTCAGTCAATTTGTCAGCTAGCAGAACTTGATCAGCTTGATGTTGCTGCTGCTTTTTCTTTAGGCTATTTGCCGTGGCCATAAGCCGGCGCTTGAAGCGCTCTTGTTCGACGAGATCCTCTAGTATGGCGAATTCATCATCACCGAGGCTTGCCTCGTCTTCGGAGGGGGGCATGTGATCATCCTCCTCCTCTCCGTCTGCCACTCTCTCAGGAGAGCTGGCTCCTTCATCCTCCTGCTCTAAATCTTGCTGGAGGTGATTGTTGTTGTCTTTGGCACTATCCGGAGTGTTATTATCTCCTGTGCCGGTATCACCACTTTTGCTTTGGCGGGACTTAGAGCGACGCTGCTGACATCGGCACTTGGGTTGCTTCTTGGAGGGGTCATCCTCTGCTATCTCGTCGCCATTGCCTTCGTTGGGTGTATCCACCATGTATATGTCATATGCCGAGGTGGCTTTCCAGTGCCCTATAGGTGCTGATTCATGTTCGTCTCCTACATCGTCGTCCATACCTTCGATGTCTTCAGAGTCGAAGTCGAGCATGTCGGTTAAATCATCGACAGTGGCTACGAAGTGGGTGGTGGGTGGGCGTCGAATTTCTTCGTCGTCCACATCCCAATCCCGTTGGCCATAATCCGGTCAGGGCTCTCCTGACAAAGAGAGAGACCTTAGTGAATTCAGAATGTCGCCGAAGGGCGAGTGCTAAAAGATATCCGCGGCGGTGAATTCCATGATCGGCGCCCAATCAGATTCAATTGGCAGAGGCGCGGATGGTTCAGAGTCCGAGAAAGAGTCCGGCACCTTGGAGTCACGGGTTGTGCAGAGGGTTAGGCAGGTGTTCGGCTCGATCGCCGTTGAGACTGCAGCCCCAGAGGCGGTGTCTAACCACCCATCGTCGGTTGGCGCAGTTGGCTCCGAACTAATGGTTGGAGCTGATGCGGGCGCGGCCTCTGGGGTACTGTTCGGCGGCAGAGCTAGGTCATACCCATCGCGGTAGTGCGGCGCGCCCGGCTGTGGCTCGAATCCGTCGAAGATCAAGTCTCCGCGGATATCATTCGTGTAATTCAAACTTCCAAATCTGACCTGATGGCCAGGGGCGTAGCTTTCAATCTGCTCCAGATGGCCAAGTGAATTAGCCCGTAGTGCAAAGCCGCCGAATACGAAGATCTGTCCAGGGAGAAAAGTCTCACCCTGGACCGCATCGCCATCGATGATAGTAGGAGCCATCAAGCCTAACGCCGACGACACAGAGGAACTCTCAATGAAAGCACCAATGTCGGTGTCAAAACCGGCGGATCTCAGGGAGGGGGTCCCGAACTGTCCGTCTAGGCCGGATGGTAACAGGAGGCAGGGGACACGAAGTTTTACCCAGGTTCGGGCCCTCTAGATGGAGGTAAAACCCTACGTCCTGCTTGATTAATATTGATGATATGGGTAGTACAAGAGTAGATCTACCACGAGATCAGAGAAGTTAAACCCTAGAAGCTAGCCTATGGTATGATTGTATGTTGTGATTGTTGTCCTACAGAATAAAATCCTTCGGTTTATATAGACACCGGAGAGGGTTAGGGTTACACAAGGTCGGTTACAAAGGAGGAAATATCCATATACGTATTGCCTAGCTTGCTTTCCACGCCAAGTAGAGTCCCATCCGGACATGAGACGAAGTCTTCAATCTTGTATCTTCATAGTCTAACAGTCCGGCCAATGGAGATAGTCCGGCTGTCCGGAGACCCCCTAATCTAGGACTCCCTCAGCGACCCCGTCCCACCCAACATCTAGCTTCCTGGAAAGGCTTTTCAAGCCATCTGTGGTGTGGCAAGGGGAGGGCAGCAACAATAGTCCAGATCCGAATACAACTCAAAATCCCGAACTCACTGATTGTATCGGGGGCTCAGCCACCGAAGTAACACCATCGGCCCATCTCATTATGGTAGTAATTGCTCCATGGACCGAACCTTTCTTGGCCTACATTAATAGGAAGGAGCTCCTCAAAGACTAGAATGAGGCTCGCTGCATTGTCCAGCGCTCGAAGGCCTACAAGGTTCATGAGGGAGAGATCTACAAGAAAAGTACCACCGGAGTACTTCAAAGATGTATCTTCGAAGAAGAGGGGCGGCATCTTCTGACGGAAATTCACGCCGGTGTCGGTGGACACCACACCGCAACTCGGGCTCTTGTTAGCAAGGCCTTCCGTACTGGGTTTTATTTGCCGACAACCCGAGCAGACGCACAGGACCTCGTCCAACACTGCGTCGGATGCCAACTCTTCGCCAACCAAAGCCACATGCCCCCAACTGCCTCACAGACTATCCCCATCACTTGGCCTTTCGCGGTCTGGGGACTTGATATAGTTGGACCCCTTAAAGGGGGAAGCCATAAGAAAAAATATCTGCTGGTTATGGTGGACAAATTCACTAAGTGGATAGAGGGTAAACCGGTCAAAACGGCTGAGTCCGGCCCGGTGATAGACTTCATATCCGGTGTTGTGCACCGTTAGGGTGTCCCACACAGCATCATCACCGACAACGGCTCTAATTTCATAGGCGACGAGGTAAAAACCTGGTGTACTAATCTGGGTATTAAACTCAATTATGCCTCCGTCTACCACCCACAAACCAACGGTCAAGTCGAACGAGCCAACAGTCTTATTATGAGCGGCATTAAGCCCAGACTAGTGCGGTCTTTGAAAGAATCAGACAAGCACTGGGTTGACGAGCTCGACTCTGTACTCTGGGGGCTGCGGACCATGCCCAACCATACTACCGGATACACACCTTTCTTCATGGTGTATGGTGCAGAGGCCGTATTGCCCTGCGATATTATTCATGACTCACCTCAAGTGCATATGTATGAAGAGAGAGAAGCCGAGCTTGATCGACAGGATAGCCTAGATGCCCTGGAGGAGGAACGCGATGTCGCAAAAGCCCGTTCAGCATTTTACCAACAGCAGGCTCAAATATATCAAAGCAGAGAAGTACGAGCCAAGACTTACAACGTTGGCGAACTCGTTCTGCGCCTGCCGGAGAAGAAAAATGACAAACTGAAGTCCAAATGGGAGGGTCCGTTCATAATTGACGAAGTTCTCATCGGAGGAGCATACCGGCTTCGCGATGCATCAGACAATCGCCCCGAGCCGAACCCCTGGAACGCGGCCAGACTCCGAAGATTCTATGCCTAGCGCCAAACCCCTTGTTCATCTCCTCCTCCCCCGTAGTTTCCATTATTTTTTCTCTCTTTTCTGATTACTTTCTTCGTTCCTGCTTTAATGCTTTGGTACGGCTAGACTGCACACCATTGACACATACATCTAAATATGTATGTCACTTGTACCCAGGGGCTTCTTTGACAGAGGTTCTTGTCATTCCTTGAGCATTAAGCTCCTCACATATGAGTTTTTCCATATGTACCTTTTCTTTGCCACTATATGCATCGATATGACTTAAGTTTTGGCCAAGATGGGTTGCCTGGCTCCTGTGCTTATGCCCTACATTCACTTTAGTTCAGCTAGGGCATAAAGGGAGCACCTCTGCATTTGTTACTACCGGGTCATCCGGATGTGTACCTCATACTGGGTGAAGCTGAAAGCTAGCGTTCTTAAGGGAACATTCGGTCGGCAAATTAAAGATGTTTTCTAAACTCACTCCATTGTGCACCCCCAGAAGTTATACAAACTATGGTGCTCGCATCGCAATTCATACATGTACATTAAATGCATGCACATCCAGGGAAAGGAACCCTTAACGAAACTATTCTGTCTGGAAGATGTTTCTTACGATACCAATGTAATATAACATAGCTAGCCAGATACAACTTGTCTGTTCAAGAAACTATGACCCCTACGCCTAGTTTTCCAGGCAGACCCCGGCCTATTTAGCCGCAACGGTATTCAGAAACACTCCGCACCTTCCAGTCCGGAGGTTGAAGCGAAAAGGTCTGCCATGAACAATGATATACAATTCAGCTAGAGTTCCACATAATGAGGAAAGTACACAGTCACTTGGACTCGAACACTTCCTCCTCTACACCTTCCAACAGGCAATCTAACTTACAATCATGTTGGAAATATTTGGCGGCCACCTCTACTTGGTCATATACTAAACTAACGGGAATTTCTTCCCCCTTTGACCCTAGCGGTCCAACCCGAGCCATGTGATTTGGATCCAGCTTGGTATACCACGGTTTCACCATGGCCCATGTATCTCGCGCGCCCTCTCGGCAGGCCGATATCTTCCATAGTCGGATACGCCACCGCGCTCCCTTGAACAGCTCTACAAGCTCCTCCATACTTCTTGGAGGGGAGGCGGAGGGCCATAAGGCCTTGGCAACGCTCCGCATGGCCAGCCGGGCATGTTCGTGCACTTGCGACAGTCTTTGCAGCAGATCACTCGATGATCCGGACACCTCCTCTTTAGGAAGGCCTATCAATATACCTGCAAACATCACTATACGAGTCCCATTTATCTCGGAACTACTTTAAAAAAAGTTTGGACACATACTGAATATGTTGCCCCATAGCTTCTTGCTCTCCTTCACGGAATCGGCTAGCTGGGCTCGAACATCTTTCAATTCTTCACCCAATGTAGTGTTGGAATCCTGTAGCTTGTTTTTCTCGTCTCTGACACGGGTTAGCACATGCTCGCCTGCGGCGTGTTGCCTTTTCGCCTCTTTTTCTCCCTCTTGGGTGATCCTCAACTTCTCTTCAAGTTGATCAGACGACCCTATTATGCGATCAGCAGCAGAATTAGCACAGTTGGTATATAATTATTGTTCCTCGGTGGTGGGGGGCACTACCAGAAGATGACTTATTGACGTTTTCCAGTTCAGCAGTAGCAGCATTTAGCTGCGCCCGGCACTGCTCTAGCTTCTGGGCTAGCAAGCAATTCTTCTATGTAAGGACCTGGTCGTACAACGATCCTTAAATCAGTTGTACCAACTGCTTTCAGTCTCGGGGGCTACGGGCATATGGTTATCCTTTTTTGAAAAAGAAAACTTACCTACACATCTGTCAGATATCACTTCGTGGCTCTTCTAAGCCCATCTCGAGCAGCTCCGATGTACGCGTCGCCCGAGCTAAAGGCATTAAAAGCCTCCTCCGAGAACTTGGGGTCTCACAAGATAGCTCTGCAGCACCGATGGTTCATGGCACTCTCTACCTCCAAGTTGGTGACGGATATATTTTCCGAACCCTTGGCCGAAGGGCAGTCCGGCGCTGTTCCTGCACCAGCCCCAGTCTCCTCAATTGGATCTAAATCCTGGTTGTTGGAAACATCACCGACCGGGTCCCCAGACATAGTTCGCCGAACCTTCTTCCTGTAACCAAACAAACACACGAGTCACAGTCGGATGCGACTGCTGAAAAGCATGTTTATCCGTACCTTCTCGATGAAGGTCTGGCTGTGTCTTCATCCGCCTTCATCTTCGAAGGCTTCCTCGGCGCGATAAGAGCACTCTTTTAGAGAAGGTGTTTCTTAATTATTTACATGTGAAGCAGGAAGAAGGCCAGGGTAGTCGGACGTGATGGCCACTTCTGTGCCGTCATAGCTTGTCTGGTAAAACACTCCCTCCGCAAGCACCACGAATATATCCGGATCCTCTTCAAACCCAGGATCTACCTCCCGGTTGTGGATCTCCGGCTGTGGGGCAGGACTATGAAGTCCTTCGGTGACCTTCCGCCAATGCTCTCATAACAAACAGACTTGAAATTTATCAAAAGTAATCCGGAAGGGGAATGAGTGGAATGGAGGGGTCGAAGCTTACCCAACTGGGAGGATCATACATAGAATACCCATCTCTGCGCTTAATGCGAAGAAACTCCTCTTCCTCCCCTTTAAACAGCTCGGCCAATATTTTAGCCAGAGCGGCGGGGGTATCCGGACCCTTCTGGCCATAAGGGGAGGCGTCATCCTCTGCATTGTAGTGCCACATGGGCAGCCCTCTGTATTGTAGCGGCTGAACCCCTCGCACTATGGAGGTCGCCATTACCCCGATTATTGTGAGTCGGGACTGAGCGAGCGTCTTTATCTTGCTCATAAGCTAGCAAACTTCTGCGCTGTCATCCTTTCTAAGACTCCGGGGACGCCAACTGTGGCGTTTCTTCAGCGGAACGCTCGCAAATTCAGGAAGACCCTTTCGAACTATGTCAGGAAACGTGACGTCCTCAATATAGAACCATTTAGAAGGCCATTCTTTGGGTGCCTTCCTTGGTGTGCCGGACAGATATCCAGTATCGGCGATACACCATACTTCGGCTCCGCCCACTTCAAATATTGACCCTCGTGATTATGCGGGACAAGACAGAACAACTTCCTCCACAGCTCGAAATGAGCCTCGATACCCAGGAATAGTTCGCATAAGGCGACGTAACCTGCAATGTGCAGAATGGAGGCAGGGGTGAAGTTGTGTAGCTGGAAGCCATAGTATTCCAAAATCCCTTGGAGGAACGGATGAATGGAAATCCAACGCCTGTTAGCAGGTAGGGGACGAACATACTCGCTCTCCCCCGGATGGATTGGGGAAGTCCTCTGCCTTAATCTCACCGTTGAAGGAATCTACCCCCGCTCAAACAGAAACTAGATCTGCGGGGGGAAGAAATCCCTGGGTCTGCAGCTTCATCAATTGACTGTGGGACACTGAACACCTCTCCCACTGGCCTTTCTCTCGGCCAGAACGGGCGGAGGAGCTGGGGGCACTAGCCATCCTGGAATGGTTTCTCCTAAGCAGTTTCCGGGGATTTCCTCTGCGTGGTGCCGAATGGATCTAGGATCCAATCTCTTTAATAGGTGCTCTTCCTTGCATGGACGGGGTGTTATCTGCAAAAATACCCTGACCTTCCACCTTCGCTTGACACGTGGAAGGCGAAGTTATTTAACGCGCAGAAGCCGAGGGGAGCGACATTGAACCGATGGCCGAATACATCACTTGGAGATCATTTATGGAGGAACCCGCCTTGCAATGCTGAAGACAATTTGTGTGCCAAACACCTCACTATTGAAGACTGGATCGGGGGCTACTGAGGGAGTCCTGGACTAAGGGGTCCTCGGGCGTCCGGCCTGTTATCCATGGGCTGGACTGATGGGTTGTGAAGATATGAAGGCCGAAGACTGTACCTGTGTCCGGATTGGACTCTCCTGGGCGTGGAAGGCAAGTTTGGCGACCGACTATGAAGATTCCTTCTTATGTAACTGACTCTATGTAACCCTAGATTCCCTCACCGGCGTCTATATAAACCGGAGGGGTTAGTCCGGAAAGGATATACTCATTACCATAGTCATATAGGCTAGCCTTCTAGGGTTTAGCCATCACGATCTCGTGGTAGATCAACTCTTGTAATACTCATATTCATCAAGATCAATCAAGAAGGAAGTAGGGTATTACCTCCATAGAGAGGGCCCGAACCTGGGTAAACATCGTGTCCCCCGTCTCTTGTTACCATCGATCCTAGACGCACAGTTCGGGACCCCCAACCCGAGATCCGCCGGTTTTCACACCGACAACCGCTATCCAGAATGCATCCAGTGTATTAAGTTCATGGAGAAACGGAGTAATGCAATAAGAACAATGACATGATGTAGATGATACATCTCCAATGTATCTATATTTTTTGATTGTTCCATGCTATTATATTATCAACCTTGGATGTTTTATATGCATTTATATGCTACTTTATATGATTTTTGGGACTAACCTATTGACCTAGAGCCTTGTGCCAGTTTCTGTTTTTTCCTTGTTTTAGAGTATCGCAGAGAAGGAAAATCAAACGGAGTCCAATTGACCTGAAACTTCAAGGAACTTATTTTTGGAATGGAAGCAATCCAGGAAACTTGGAGTAGACGTTAGGGAAGCTACGAGGGAGGCGTGCCCTACCCCCCTGGGCACTCCCCCACCCTCGTGGGCCCCTCATGTCTCCCCTGGCCGACTTTTTTCGCCTATATATATCAATATACCCTAGAAACATCGAGGAGCACAATAGATCGGGAGTTCCGCCGCCAGAAGCCTCTGTGGCCACCGGAAACCAATCTAGACCCATTCCGGCACCCTGTCGGAGGGGGGAATCCCTCTCCGGTGGCCGTCTTCATCATCTCGGTGCTCTCCATGATGAGGAGGGAGTAGTTCTCCCTCAGGGCTGAGGGTATGTACCAGTAGCTATGTGTTTGATCTCTCTCTCTCTCTCGTGTTCTTGAGGTGATACGATCTTGATGTATCGAGAGATTTGCTATTATAGTTGGATGTTATGATGTTTATACCCCTCTACTCTCTTGTGATGAATTGAATTTTCCCTTTCAAGTTTTCTTATCGGATTGAGTCTTTAAGGATTTCAGAACACTTGATGTATGTCTTGCACGTGCTTATCTGTGGTGACAATGGGATATCATGTGATCCACTTGATGTATGTTTTGGTGACCAACTTGCAAGTTTCGTGACAATGTGAACTTATGCATAGGGGTTAGCACAGGTTTTCGTCTTGACTCTCCGGTAGAAACTTTGGAGCACTCTTTGAAGTTCTTTGTGTTGGTTGAATAGATGAATCTGAGATTGTGTGATGCATATCCACTAGTAGAAAACAGAGCTTTAAAACCGGTTCGTAAGGGCCTTTAGTGCTGGTTCCATAACCGGCACTAATTGGTGGGCACTAAAGGCCCGCACGAACCGGCGCTAAAGTGCCACCACATGGCGTGAGCTCGCGCCCTGGTATGGGGGACCTTTAGTGCCGGTTGGTGTTACCAACCGGTACTAAAGGTTTTTTTTGAATTTTTTTGAAAATTTTGGAAATTTTTTTGATTATTTTTTTTCGGTTTTTTTTCTGAATTATTTGGTGATTTAGTCTCTAATCACCTCTCTTAACTGCTCAAGTGTGGATCACTCATGCCAAATCATCTAACTTCCCGACCGGTCACCCATCCCCCTTTAGTACCGGTTCGGCACGAACCGGCGCTAAAGTGCCACCACGTGGCGTGAGCTCACGCCCTGGTATGGGGGACCTTTAGTGCCGGTTGGTGTTACCAACCGGTACTAAAGGTTTTTTTTGAATTTTTTTGAAAATTTTGGAAATTTTTTTGATTATTTTTTTCCATCTTTTTTTCTGAATTATTTGGTGATTTAGTCTCTAATCACCTCTCTTAACTGCTCAAGTGTGGATCACTCATTCCAAATCATCTAACTTCCCGACCGGTCACCCATCCCTCTCACTACTCCAGCCCGAGCACGCTTAACTTTCGGGTTCTATTCTCCTTCGTTTCCAAGTCTGCACTTGTTGTTTTCCTGACAATAGTAAGATGTCAATCCTATTAACCCTCAGGAGTTTAGCTTGAGCATGAAGTCACACATTTCACTGTTTGAGTTTGAAACTATTATTCTAAAAAACAGTAATTATTTAGTAACACTAATATTTCTTGAATAAGTTTGACCATAGTTTGACCACAGTTTGACCATATTTGACCAAAATTCAAAAAATTGAAATAATTATTTAGTAACACTAATATTCTTGAATGATTATGTAGTAACATTAATACTTCTTGAATAAGTAGTTTGACCAGATTTAACAAAAAAATTTAAAAAAAACTTAAATTTGACCATATCTTTTTTTCCTTTTGGAATTTGATATATTATACGTTTTTTTCCAAATTTTTCTAACGTGTAGATGTAGTAATATAACTACCTCTCGAAGGATTTTATTTTTTTGAAGATTTTATCATTTTCTTTTGATTTTTTCAAAACTGAAATGGCGGTACACAGGGGGGGGTAGAATTTGAAAATTGCCCTATAGTGCCGGTTTGTGTCTTCAACCGGGACTATAGGTTAAGACTCTGTAGTGCCGGTTGGTGACACAAACCGGTACTATAGGTTAGACCTTTAGTACCGGTTTGTGTCACAAACCGTCACTAAAGGGGCTCGTTGGGCCCTGGCCTGACGCCAGCCTGCCACGACCCCTTTAGTACCGGTTCGTGGCACGAACCGGTACTAAAGGTTCATTACGAACCGGCACTAATGCAAATTCATTCGAACCAGCACTATTGATCACATTAGTGCCGCGTTTTTTACAAACCGGCACTAATGTGCTTCACGTTTGAACCTTTTTCTACTAGTGATCGTATAATCATACCCACGGATACTTGAGGTGACATTGGAGTATCTAGGTGACATTAGGGCTTTGGTTGATTTGTGTCTTAAGGTGTAATTCTAGTACGAACTTTATGATAGATTGAACGGAAAGAATAGCTTCATGTTATTTTACTACGGACTCTTGAATAGATCGATCAGAAAGGATAACTTTGAGGTGGTTTCGTACCCTACCATAATCTCTTCGTTTGTTCTCCGCTATTAGTGACTTTGGAGTGACTCTTTGTTGCATGTTGAGGGATAGTTATATGATCCAAGTGTGTTATTATTGTTGAGAGAACTTGCACTAGTGAAAGTATGAACCCTAGGCCTTGTTTCAACGCATTGCAATACCGTTTGTCCTCACTTTTATTACTTGTTACCTTGCTGTTTTTATAATTTCAGATTACAAAAACCATTATCTACTATCCATATTGCACTTGTATCACCATCTCTTCGTCGTACTAGTGCACCTATATAATTTACCATTGCATTGGGTGTGTTGGGGACACAAGAGACTCTTTGTTATTTGGTTGCAGGGTTTCTTGAGAGAGACTATCTTCATCCTACGCCTCCCACAGATTGATAAACCTTAGGTCATCCACTTGAGGGAAATTTGCTACTGTCCTACAAACATGTTCACTTGGAGGGCCAACAACGTCTACAAGAAGAAGGTTGTGTAGTAGACATCAGTAGACAAGATCTATTTATGTAGAAATAGACCCCATCGTTTTATCCTTAGTATCAACGATACATACTGGTCGGTTCCCCTTCTGTCACTGGGTTCAAGCACCGTAAGATCGAACCCACTACAAAGCACCTCTTCCCATTGCAAGATAAATAGATCAAGTTGGCCAAACAAAACCCAAATATCGAAGAAGAAATACGAGGCTATAAGCAATCATGCATATAAGAGATCAAAGAAACTCAAATAACTTTCATGGATAAAAGGATAGATCTGATCATAAACACAAAGTTCATCTAATCCCAACAAACACACCGCAAAAAGAGTTACATCATCACTGGTGCGCGTTCGTCCTAAACAAACGGTTTTTATCCCCTTCCCGTGACGGCATTTGGAACAGTCGCCACGTGAGTGTGGGCGATAGGGGGGGTCCTTCCCACACAACCCAGAAACCGTCGGGGATAGGGACCCTACATTTCTCCTACTCGTTTCCACTCGCATTGCCATTGCAGTCGGTATTCTGTGGTGCTACGTTTACGTTGCGCGGCCCATCACAAATGGTTCACTATTATAGAATGTGTATGATGCGCAGCCCATCACAAACGGTTCACCGTTAAGAAGATTACACTACAAAAAAAATACACTTCCGTGATGATACGTGTTTGTCACAGTAGTTCGCGTTTTTTGTCATGCATGTACATCCATGACGATTTTATGACAGAATCAAGACAGTCATACCTGTTGTCGGTGTCAAAACCGGCGGATCTCGGGTAGGGGGTCCCGAACTGTGCGTCTAGGCTGGATGGTAACAGGAGGCAAGGGACCGGAAGTTTTACCCAGGTTCGGGCCCTCTCGATGGAGGTAAAACCCTACGTCCTGCTTGATTAATATTGATGATATGGGTAGTACAAGAGTAGATCTACCACAAGATCGGAGAGGCTAAACCCTAGAAGCTAGCCTATGGTATGATTGTTGTTGTGTAGTCCTACGGACTAAAACCCTCCGGTTTATATAGACACTGGAGAGGGTTAGGGTTACACAAAGTCGGTTACAATGGTAGCAGATCTGCATATCCGTATCGCCAAGCTTGCCTTCCACGCCAAGGAAAGTCCCTTCCGGACACGGGACGAAGTCTTCAATCTTGTATCTTCATAGTCCAGGAGTCCGGTTGAAGGTATAGTCCGGCCATCCGGAGACCCCCTAATCCAGGAGTCCCTTAGTAGCCCCTGAACCAGGCTTCAACGACGACGAGTCCGGCGCGCAGATTGTCTTCGACATTGCAAGGCGGGTTCCTCCTCCAAGTACTTCATAGAAGATTTTAAACACGAAGATAGTGTCCGGCTCTGCAAAATAAGTCTCCACATATTGCCATAGAGAGAATAATATTTACACAAATCTAATCTGCTGACGTATTCCGTAGTGTAACACACCACGGCCAAGCCTTTATCCGAGTCGTTTTATTACCCCACCTCAGCGTGTCATGCGAGGCGGTTTCCTTGGCACGTCTTGTTAAAGTAGAGATCGTGTCCCCTTATTTCGGGATTCTCATCAATACGGGCGTGGGTAACCCAACCGCTTCTAGGACTCCTAGATTATAGGCAAGTCCAAACGGACACGGAGAGGACGCTTGATATTCTCCCTCTTTATAAAGGGGACAAGGCTTTTATTTTTCCCTCCCGCGCTCAATCGAATCCTTCCCCCACCTCAAGCTCAAACGCCCGAAGTTCAGTCAGGTGCTCCAAACCTTCAGTCATGTCCGGATCCAGCCTTCAAGGCCGATGGGTGCCTTCCTCCGTCACAGAAGAAGACATCAAAAAGTTGAGGGAGGCCAGATATCTGACCGCCGAGATTTTGCATTAGCTGCCTCCCGAGGGCAGGCCGTCCCCACCCCTGAACCCAACGAGAATGTCGTGTTTGTCTCCCACTTCCTCCGAGGTCTAGGCCTTGCTCTGGATCCTTTCGTCAGGGGTTTGATGTTTTATTATGGGCTAGACTTCCATGATCTAGCTCCGGACTCCTTTCTTCATATCACGACTGAGGGGGTCCTGGATTAGGGGGTGTTCGGGTAGCCAGACTATACCTTCAACGAGACTCCAGGACTTTGAAGATACAAGATTGAAGACTTCGTCCCGTGTCCGGATGGGACTTTCCTTGGCGTGGAAGGCAAGCTTGGCGATGCGGATATTCAAGAACTCCTACCATTGTAACCGACTCTATGTAACACTAACCCTATCCGGTGTCTATATAAACCGGAGGGTTGTAGTCCGTAGGCAATCAACTCCATATACCACAATCATACCATAGCCTAGCTTCTAGGGTTTAGCCTCCTTGATCTCGTGGTAGATCTACTCTTGTACTACCCATATCATCAATATTAATCAAGCAGGACGTAGGGTTTTACCTCCATCAAGAGGGCCCGAACCTGGGTAAAACATCGTGTTCCCTGCCTCCTGTTACCATCCAGCCTAGACGCACAGTTCGGGACCCACTACCTGAGATCGGCCGGTTTTGACACCGACATTGGTGCTTTCATAGAGAGTTCCTCTCTGTCGTCGCCTTAGGCCCGATGGCTCCTTTGATCATCAACAATGATGTGGTCCAGGGTGAGACTTTGCTTCCTGGACAGATCTTCGTCTTTGGCGGCTTCGCTCTGCGGGCCAATTCGCTCGGCCACCTGGAGCAGATTGAAAGCTACGCCCCTGGCCATCAAGTCAGGTTTGGAAGCTTAAACTACACGGCTGACATCCGCGGAGACTTGATCTTCGACGGACTCGAGCCACGGCCAAGCGCGCCGCACTATCTCGAGAGGCATGATCTAGCTCTGCCCGCGGACAGTGTCCTAGAGGCCGCACACGCATCGGTTCCGACCCCTAACTCGGAGCCTATTGCGCCAATCGAGGATGAGAGGTTGGACGTCACCTCGGGGGCTGCAATCCCAAAAGAGATCGAGCCGAATGCTAGCCCCGCACTCTGCACGACCCATGACTCCGAGGATCCGGACTCCTCCCCGGACTCCGAACCCCCCGCGCCCCTGCCAATCGAATCCGATTGGGCGCCGATAATGGAGTTCACCGCCACAGACATCTTTTAGCGTTCGCCTTTTGGCGACATCCTGAATTCTCTTAAGTCTCTCTCTTTATCAGGAGAGCCCTGGCCGGACTACGGTCAGCGAGGGTGGGATACGGGCGATGATTAAATTGAAAGCCCACCCACCACACACTTTGTAGCCACTGTCGACGATTTAACCGACATGCTTAACTTCAGCTCCAAAGACATCGACGGCATGGACGACGATGTAGGAGACGAACAGGGACCAGCACCTATAGGGCGCTGGAAGGCCACCTCGTCATATGACATATACATGGTGGATACTCCAAAAGATGGAGATGGCGATGGAACAATTGGGGATGACGCCCCCAAGAAACAGCCAAAACGCCGGCGTCAGCGGCGCCGCTCTAAATCCCGCCAAAACAAAAATGGTGATTCCGGCACGAGAGATAATACTACCCCAGATAGCGCCGAAGAACACCCACCTCAGAAAGATTCGGCACAGAAAGATGGAGAAGCCAGCCCTCATGAGAGAGCGGCATACCGAGAGGTCGAGGATGATAACTATACGTCTCCCTCCGAAGACGAGGCAAGCCTCGATGACGACGAATTTGTCATACCATCAGACCCCGCCGAACAAGAGCGTTTTAAACACAGCCTTTTAGCCACGGCAAGCAGCCTCAAGAAAAAGCAGCAACAGATTAGAGCTGCCCAAGATTTGCTAGCTGACAGATGGACTGAAGTCCTTGCGGCTGAAGAGTATGAACTCGAACGCCCTCCAAGAGTTACCCGAAGCGCAGGCTGCTACCCCGATCAGAGGAGGAAGCACCTACATCACCAGCGCATGACGTGGCAGAATGGCCACCTTGCGGCCGCGACAGAGAGGCCTCTCGGCCCTCCACCCAAGCCATGCCCCAACGCCGCTCAACTAAGGCACGGGAAAATGCGCCCGACCTGCGAGACATACTGGAGGATAAGGCAAGACAAACAAGATCGATCTACGGATCGCGCAGGCGCCCTACGGCATGTGATAATGATCTTCACTCCGGATAAAACAAATCCGGCCGGGCTGAACACAACAGACATAGCTCTTCTGAGCTGCGTCGTGATATAGCCCAGTACAGAGGCGCCGAACACCCGCTATGCTTCACGAATGAAGTAATGGATCATAAAATGCTAGAGGGTTTCAAACCCGTAAACATCGAATCATACGATGGCACAACAGATCCGACGGTATGGATCGAGGATTATCTCCTTCACATCCACATGGCATGCCTCGATGATCTACATGCCATCAAATACCTCCCGCTCAAACTTAAAGGACCGGCCCGGCATTGGCTTAACAGCTTGCCAGCAGACTCAATCGGTTCTTGGGAGGACCTGGAAGCCGCATTCCTCGACAACTTCCAGGGCACTTATGTGCGACCGCCGGATGCCGACGACTTAAGCCACATAATTCAGCAGCCAGAGGAATCGGCCAGACAATTCTGGACAAGGTTCCTAACAAAGAAAAACTAGATAGTCAACTGTCCGGACACAGAGGCCCTAGCAGCCTTCAAGCATAACATCCGCGACGAGTGGCTTTCCCGGCACCTAGGACAGGAAAAGCCGAAATCCATGGCAGCCCTCACGACACTTATGACCCGCTTTTTCGCGGGAGAAGACAGCTGGCTAGCTTGCAGTAACATCTTATCAAAGAACCCTGGTAATTCAGATACCAAGGACAAAAGTGGCAGGACAAGTTGGAATAAGCAAAAACGCTGCGTTAACAGCGACAGCAATGAAGACACGGCAGTCAATGCCGGATTCAAAGGCTATAAATCCGGTCAGCGGAAAAAGCCATTCAAAAAGAATACTCAGGGCCCGTCCAGTTTGGACCGAATACTCGATCGCTTGTGCCAGATACATGGCACCCCCGAAAGGCCAGCCAATCACACTAACAGGGATTGTTGGGTGTTCAAGCAGGCAGGCAAGTTAAGGGCCGAAAACAGAGACAAGGGGCTGCACAGCGACGACGAGGAGTCCAAGCCGCCAAACAACAATGGACAGAAGGGATTTCCCCCACAAGTGCGGACGGTGAACATGATATACGCAACCCACATTCCCAAGCGGGAGCGGAAGCGTGCGCTACGGGACATATATGCGATGGAGCCAGTCGCCCCAAAGTTCAACCCATGGTCCTCCTGCCCGATCACTTTTGATCGAAGGGACCATCCCACTAGCATCCGTCATGGCGGCTTCGCCGCATTGGTTCTCGACCCAATCATCAACGGATTTCATCTCACAAGAGTCCTCATGGACGGCGGCAGTAGCCTGAACTCGCTTTATCAGGATATAGTGCGGAAAATGGGCATAGATCCCTCAAGGATTAAGACCACAAGAACAACCTTTAAAGGCGTTATACCAGGTGTAGAAGCCAACTGTACAGGCTCAGTAACACTTGACGTGGTCTTCGGATCCTCGGACAATTTCCGAAGCGAAGAGTTAATCTTCGATATAGTCCCGTTTCGTAGTGGCTATCACACCCTGCTCGGACGAACCGCATTCGCAAAGTTCAATGCGGTGCCGCACTACGCATATCTCAAGCTCAAGATGCCAGGCCCTCGAGGAGTAATTACGGTCAACGGAAACACCGAACGCTCCCTCTGTACGGAGGAACATATGGCGGCTCTCGCAGCGGAAGTACAAAGTAGCCTTCTCAGGCAATTCTCCAGTCCGGCCTTTAAAAAGCCAGACACTTCCAAGCGCGCCCGGAGTAACCCACAGCAGGACCGCCTGGCACACTCTGAGCAAGCGTAGCAATGCGGCCCCAACCCCAGCTTTCGCGACATAGCGAAACCAGTACCTCGCGTACATAACTACGCCCTTGAAATAGCATGGGCACAAGGGAAGGGGCACAATAACGGCACGCCCAAAATATGGTTTAAAACGTACTAGGGGCTGCCGGATTCTTTTTTTAATTTTTTCTTACTTTCAGGACTCCATACTTCGGACGACCTGTTCGGCAATTCGACTGCCGCACAAACGATGCAAGATCCAGGGAGGCAGACAAGCCATGCCGCATTATGGAACTCCCAGGTGGTCTCTATTACGAGCGGTATACCTATTTTAAATACAATTCCGCGGCCTGCCCCTGGTCAGGACATACTGAATAGTCCAATACCTTTTGCTTACCGCACTATTTGTATCGTTCGGCTTTGATAAATAGCCTCTCTATAAACAATGCTTAGCTTTTTGTCTATTTTTTGCATTATCCTCTTTTCACATATATGTTTATAAAATGACATGATTGCACCTGTACACCATGGTACGGCAAAAACGCCAGGGGCTTCAGTACCCCTCATAATGGTGTGAGAAGTCCGTACACTTTCACAAGTGCGGCACCCCGAACTTATAACACTATATGCATCGGCTCCGAATCATGATTTGGGTCAATAGTTGGGTTTGCCCGGCTCCTATGTTTTGGTGCCTTACGTTCCGCTCTATCGGCTAAGGTAGCACTAGGAGAACCACTGCGATTGTGCCCCGGTTCAGCTGGGTTAAGCACCTCAGTGGAGAAAGCTAATACTGACTGTCATGATGAGGTGAGAGACCGGTCGCTGTTCGAGAGGTTTTTCGAGAACCTAAAGACTTATGGCGCTTCGAGCGAGCAGCTGGCTTTGTCCGGCCAAGGCGTGGATAGCGCCCCGAACTCGGTCTTCCGAACTAGGGGCTTCGCCGAAATTTAAAATGGTAGAGTTCTATGGCTAAGTGAGAGTGTTCAAGCATTATAGTCCGATTGCCTGGTTCATTGTGCTGAGCGCCTCCCTCGAAGGACCCAACTATGGGAAAAAGAGCGCTCAGGTTTATCCCGAACACCCCAGCACTAGTGGCATGGGGCAGAAGCCGACGACTGGCCATCTCTCAATTTTTTGATAAACGGCCACACAAAAAGTAATATTTTAAATTCAATAAGCATTGCTTAGCGCATATGAACAAGTTTTCAGCGCACAGGATAAACACGAGCGAGTTCATTCAAAAATCACATCCTTGGTACATTCATCCGCCACAAGGCGGGCACCTGCAAGAACATCCTTGTAGTAGTTCTCGGGCTTGCGATGCTCCTTCCCCGGCGGCGGCCCGTCCTTCACAAGCTTCTCACCGTCCAGCTTACCCCAGTGCACCTTTGCACGGGCAAGGGCCCGACGGGCACCTTCGATGCAGAAGGAGCGCTTGATGACCTCGAGCCTCGGACAGGCCTCCACCAGCCGCTGCACCAGCCCAAAATAGCTCCCAGGCAGGGCCTCTCCGGGCCACAGCCGAACTATGAAGCCCTTCATGGCTTGTTCGGCCGCCTTGTGGAGCTCGACCAGCTGTTTCAGCTAGTCGCTCAAAGGCACAGGGTGTCCGGCCTCAGAATACTGAGACCAGAACACCTTCTCTGTCGAGCTGCCCTCTTCAGCTTGGTAGAATGCGGCGGCATCAGATACGCTGCGGGGAAGATCTGCGAATGCCCCTGGAGAGCTCCGGATTCGGGTAAGTAACAAGTAGTTTACTTTTATATTTCTGATTTGCATGAAGAATGCCTTACCTGCTGCTATCTTCCTCATCTCCTCCAACTCTTGGAGGGCCTTTTGGGCTTCGGCCTTGGCAGACTTGGCAGTCTCAAGGGCCGTCGCGAGCTCGGATGCTTGCGTCTTTGACTCAAGCTCCAAACTCTCATGTTTTTTTATGAGAGCCTGAAGCTCTTGCTGCACCTCGCCGACCTGAGAACCAAGTCTGTCTCGCTCGGTGCTCCGCGACCGTTTTCTTTTCGGCCTCAGACAGCGCCTACTTAAGGGTCGCCACCTCAGTCGTGGCCCCTACAATAAGCAGTACAATCCTGTTACTATTTTTGCAATCAAGCCTTTTTCTAGGCACTTTTTCTGTAAGGTATTTCTTACCTTCTTCCTCCTCGAGCCGCCGCTTGGCAAGGCCGAGCTCTTGCTCGGTCCGCTCGAGGTCCTGCTTCAAGACACCCACCTCCACAGTCAGTGCGGCGGTGGATAGCAGCGAAGCCTGCATACGCATATTGACTTTTTTTGTTAGAATCCTGCGATATTTAATAGATCCTCTATTCGGCTTTTCTTTCCGAACGCCAAACAGAGCATCAGGGGCTACTGTCTATGCGGTAATATTTTTACATATTTTTTACCTTGAAGCCTGTTAGAAGGCTAGCGCAAGCTTCAGTCAGTCCGCTCTTGACGGACTGAACCTTCTGGATCACCATACTCATAATAGTACGGTGCCCCTCGTCGATGGAGGCGCCGTCAAGCACCTCCAGTAGATTGTCCGGCACCTCCGGTTGGACGGAGGCCGCCGACTCAGAAGGCTTGATCCTCTTGGAAGGAGTTCGCCTACCGTGGTCCGGAACTGTGGAAGATTCCGGCGCGGTGTCCGGCACAAAGCCGGACTTGGAGCCCTGGGGGGCCTTATCCCCTTCACTCCTGGAGTCCGGGAGGTTGCCTTGCGGCTCGTCCGGGACCACCTCCTCCTGCCCCGGAGCTTGTCGCGACGCCACTTCGGCGTCGTCTGCAGTGTGGGGGGAGACAGCGGGCGGAACTGAGTTCACGTCCGATGAGTCCAGGGAGCCGCCCGACGATTCGTCGAATTCGGCCTGGGGTGGATTGCATAATTACATTCGACATCAGGGAAAGCTATGCAACAAAGGAACATCATGAGTTATTCTGATATTCGAACTTACGATTTCGCCGGACGCTTGGCCCTGTTTGGCCACTCCTCTCCGCCCTCTTCGGCATCGGGGGAGTAGTCCGACGGAGGGGTCTTCCTTTTCCTAGACCTCTCGGCCTCCCCTGTTGGGGCGGCCTTCCTCTTCTATCCTCCCTCCGCTGGGGGGGAGAGTTTTCTTCTTCCTCCTCCTCGTTTTCACGGGAAGAGGGCGTCTCGGACTCGTCGGATGACGAGTCCGACACCACCACGTTACGGGCACTCTTTCGAGTCCCCGTGGTCTTCTTCTTCTTGGCCTTCTTCTCCGGCACCACATAAGGCGCCGGAACTAGCAGCTTCACTAGTAGAGTTGGGGCTAGGTGTTCGGGCAGCGGAGCCGGACAGTTAATCGGTCCGGATATCGCCCGCCAAGCCTGTCAAAGGTAAGGGAGTTTAGATCCCGCATAGAGTCAAACTATGAAGAAAGCTTAACATCCTGTAAAAGGTGAAGATAGCTTACCTCGCTAGCGTGACGCTGCGAGCTGTATCTGCGGTCCTCAAAAGCGGATGCGGGAGCCTCGGCCCCCTTGAATAGCACCTTCCAGGCATCTTCGTACGTCGTGTCGAAGAGCCTGCTAAGGGTTTCGTGCTGCGCCGGGTCGAACTCCCATAGATTGAAATCCCATTGTTGGCACGGGAGGATCCGGTGGACGAGCATAACCTGGATTACATTTACAAGCCAGATTGGCTTGTTCACCAGGGACTGGATGCATGTTTGCAATCCGGTCACCTCTTTTTCGTCACCCCACGACAGGCCCGTCTCTTTCCAGGACATAAGCCGCATGGGGGGTCCGGATCAGAACTCGGGGGCTACGGTCCATTTCGGATCGCGTGGCTCGGTGATGTAAAACCACCCGGATTGCCACCTCTTTAGGGTCTCCACAAAAGAGCCCTCGAACCATAGGACGTTGGCCATCTTGCCCGCCATGGCGCCTCCGCACTCCGCCTGGCTGCCGTGCACCACCTTGGGCTTGACGTTGAAGGTCTTGAGCCAGAGGCCGAAATGAGGGCGGACGCGGAGGAAAGCCTCACACACGGCGATAAACGCCGAGATGTTGAGGATGAAGTTCGGGGCCAGATCGTGGAAATCCAGGCCGTAATAGAACATGAGCCCCCGGACAAATGGGTGGAGTGGAAAACCCAGTCCGCAGAGGAAGTGGGGGAGAAATACTACCCTCTCATGGGGCCTTGGGGTGGGGAGAATCTGCCCCTTTTTGGGAAGCCGGTGCGCGATGTCCTTGGATAGGTATCCGACCTTCCTTAGCTTCTTGACTTGGCCCTCCGTAGCGGAGGAGACCATCCACTTGCCTCCCGCTCCGGACATTGCTGGAGAAGGTTGAGGTGGGAAGTGCGGGCTTGGGCGCTGGGGCTCGAGTGCGCAGGAGATGGATACGCAAAGGAGGAAGAAGGCGTAGGTAAAAATGTGGATCCTTATCCCCTAATATGGGCGGATGCGGTTGTGCGTCCCCACCAGCCTAGTAAAACTCGCTTGCCTCCCAAGCGCCATGATAAATGGCGCGGTCGGGTTACCCACGTCCGTATTGATGAGAATCCCGTAAAGGGGGTACACGATCTCTGCTTTGACAAGATGTGCCAAGGAAACTGCCTCGCAAAACATGCTGAGGTGGAAAAGTAAAAATGATTCGAGTAAAGGACTTGGCCGTAGTGTGATGACACACTGCGGAATACGTCAGCAGTTTTGATTTGTGTTAATATTATTCTCTCTATGGCAATATGTGGAAGCTTATTTTGCAGAGCCGGACATTACTCTTGGTGTTTACAATCTTCTATGAAGGACTTGGCGGAGGAACCCGCCTTGCAATGCCGAAGACAATTTGCACGCCGGACTCGTCGTCATTGAAGCCTGGTTCAGGGGCTACGGAGGGAGTCCTGGATTAGGGGGTGTTTGGGTAGCCGGACTATACCTTCAGCCGGACTCCAGGACTATGAAGATAAAATATTGAAGACTTCGTCCCGTGTCCGGATGGGACTTTCCTTGGCGTGAAAGGCAAGCTTGGCGATGCGTATATTCAAGATCTCCTACCATTGTAACCGACTCTATGTAACCCTAACCCTATCCGGTGTCTATATAAACCGGAGGGTTGTAGTCCGTAGGCAATCAACTCCATATACCACAATCATACCATAGGCTAGCTTCTAGGGTTTAGCCTCCTTAATCTCGTGGTAGATCTACTCTTGTACTACCCATATCATCAATAATCAAGCAGGACGTAGGGTTTTACCTCCATCAAGAGGGCCCGAACCTGGGTAAAACATCATGTTCCCTGCCTCCTGTTACCATCCGTTCTAGACGCACAGTTCGGGACCCACTACCCGAGATCCGCCGGTTTTGACACCGACAACGACATTTATTGTCGTGTGCGAGGCCTTCCTCCGGGTTACCCCTCACTTTGGCCTATGGCTCAAGACCTTTGAAGTAAAGCCGAAGATGATCGAGGGGCAACATGCAGCGTGTGGAGGTGCCTCAATACGCAAGATGACGGGAGCTCCGTGGCCCAAAGGTTCCATCCTAGAGGTATCTGAATTGTGGCAACAGGAGGTGGTTCTACATCACGGCTCCTAGAATTTCCAAGTGGGCGGCCGCCCCTGTTTTCCGCTCGGGCCCTCCACCACAACTGATGTCATGGATCAGCAGAGGTCTGAGCTGGGGTCCAGCCAAAGATATGCCTATACTGCAAAGCCGCATTCAAGATCTCTTCAATGGAGATTTCAGTTTAGTTGCGGTAATACAAGTTATGCTGGTTCGTCAAGTCCAGCCTTGCAAACGCCAGCCTCTTCGCCTGTGGGAGTTCAATCCCGAGGGACCACGTGTCATTCAAAATTTTCTTGGCCTGACGCACGAGGAGATGTACAAGTCATTCTTCGGACCTCAGGTGGAGTGTCCGGAAATCACCGAGGACATGGGCCTGAGTAGTAACCGCGCCGCCGAGCAGGTAAGGCATCTTCCAGCCGAACATACTATCTCTCCGTTGTTACAAAGTCATTTCTGAGAGTTTGCTTTTTGACCAGGACTGGCTAACAAAGGCGAAGTTGATTCGGTGTTGGGCCCCCTCCCTGAAGGTTTGGAAAATCCGGTATTGGAAAAGATGCTCCAGACCGCACTTTGCCCGGAGCCCTTGAAGGTAGATACTGTGGAGGATAATACGGGAGGACGTGGGCCCCCAACGCTGCCCATTCTAATCGAGGGAGCAAGCATCTCCATGAAGGAAGACGACCAGAAGAGGAAAAGGACTGCGCCCGGGGATTCGGAAGCCGAAGCTTCCAAACGGGAGAAGAAGTCTCCCACAGAGGGTCCTACCTTGGGGGGCGCTGCTGCCGTACAAAGTCCGCGGGGGGATCAATTCTCCCGCGAGTCGTAAGTGACCCGAAATACTTTAATAGTACTGATATGCCATCTTTTTTTTGAGAGAATAACCACCGCATATATTTTTGTAGTTCGGGCCTTAGCCCCTCTCGAATGAGCTCGTCTTCGGGGGATCTTCTTCCAGAAATGATGGAGAGCGAAACGCCTCCTCCAGACACCTCCGCTCCAGAAGCGGGCGACACTGAAGTGTCGTCGTGGAGGGCCTCTCCGAGTCCGGTGAGGCCGGAAGATAATCCCATTGACCCCCGAAGCTCCAAGTGTCCGGCTCCCGAACAGAGCAGACAAAAGTGTCCGGCACCGTCTAGTGTACGATCGAATGTTCTGAGGGAGTTGGTGGGGCGAGTGGCCATCTCAGATGAACACCGTGTGCTAATGAATACGGTGATGGAGAGAATTTCGTCCGCCGAAAGCGGATTGCATGAAGCTTTTATGAGTCTACTGACAGGCTTTGAGGTACGTAAAAGAATGTATGATAGTCCTGCACATGCTAGGTGTGCCCTGTGTAGATAGTAGCCCTTGAGACTCTGGTTGTCGTCGGAAACAACGACGAACAGAGGATCATATTTCCAGGTAATAACCATACTGCCACTATGTGCAGGTGATGGAAGCTCCGGTGGCTAGCTAGACTAGCGAGTTCGCCCATTTAGAAGGACAGTTGGATGCGGCAGATGCCGACATCGAGCTTGTTAACAAAAGGCTTGACGAGGCACAGGGTAAGTGTCATTATCTGGTAAACGCCACAATAGGAAGAGCAGCATGATGCCAGCATCTTTAATATGTTGTGACTGCAGATGGAGCTGCCACTGTTGAAGCCTTGCGGGCAGAACTTGCCCGTGCCAAGGAACAAGCGAGGTTGGGTAATGCGGCTACTTTGAAGGCGGCCGAAGAGTTGCAAGCCGAGAAGGCCGCACATGGCGAGAGCCGAGACAAGATGGCCAAGATTGCCATAGAATTAAAAGCCGCCGCCGACCGTTGCCGGGTTCTTGAAAAGGAAAACCAAGCGAAGGCATCGGACCTCCGCTCTGCTATGAGGGCAAAGAAGGAGGAGCTACGGGAAGCTGGCGATATTGTAGATGGGAAATCCTTTATGTTGCGGAGGAAGTTCGGAGATCCACGGTATGCTCCTCTGGATCGTCTGTGGAGTTCGGAGGATGTGTATATGGATTTGGCGGCGAGCGCTGCCGATGCGGCCAAGTACTTCCAGGGTCAGATGGACCGTGAAGTAGACCAGCTGTTTTGGAGACAATTCCATTCTCCCGAGCGTCCACTTTCATTGACTGACCAATTAGCCGAATGGGCCGAACTAAATAGGTTGTTCGGACTCTCCATGAGGTCTGTTGTGGATCAGCTGTGGCCGAAAAGGTCAAAACCGAACAGCTATTTCAGCTTGGTGCAGCAGTTCCTTGATGTGGTACCGCGCATTAATGCGATGAAGAGGTCGGCGTGCATAGAGGGCGCACGGATGGCCTTTGCCCTGTGTTAAAGCATACTGGGCGGAGATGGCTGCTACCACTGTTGCAGCGCGGGATTCGGCCATAGGTCGAAGGGCTGCTGAGCACTACTTTGAAGAAGTTCTTGAGGGTGCTCGTTTGATAGAGACCCAGTGCTCAAAAAATATTATGTTTGAGTGATATGTAATTTCATTGTAAGCGAAATGCTTTTATAAATTTTCATAAGGCTATTTTTATACTTTTGCCTGAAAGTAATATGATGCCTCCTGGGCGGCCGTTCATGTATACATGTGTATAACCTGAAAAATTGCAGTCGTCGGCTTCAACCCCCACGCATATAATGCGGAGGTGCTCGCAAAAACATGCGTTCACACTTAACCCAACGTCTTGGTACTATTAAGGAGGTGATATCGGAGCGAGCAAGGCAACCGGACTATAATGCTTTAGCACTTTCACTTAGCCATAGGAGTTTGACAGTGGGGCTACTAGATAGCCCCTGGTGGCTCCGCACTCTCCCGTTCTCGGGGTGCGTACATGCCTGGCCGGAAAACGGCCCTTCGTTAAACGGAGGAATTCTAACATTCCCACAGGTCATCGAGTGGTTGACCAGTCTCACGCTATATCATGACAGTCAGTTTTCGGCATTCTCTACTGAGGTGCTCGTCCGGGTGAACCAGGGCACAATCGCAGTAGTTCTCCTGGTGCTACCTTAGCCGGTAAAGCGGAACGTAAGGCACCAAAACACAGAAGCCGGGCAAATCCAACATTTGACCAAAGACAATGATTCGGAGCTGATGCATATAGGGCCAAACTCGCGATGCTGAACACTCCCTAAGGTATTCGGTCTCTATGGTATAAACCGGACCCAAATAATGGCCTTTGTAAGAAGCCCCTTGTGTCCAGGTACGTGCATTTTTCTGGCATGGCCACATGCCTAGACGTCAGCATCCTTCTCAACGGTGGATATGTATCAACAAGAGACAGTAAAAAAGGTTTACGCAGGGTCTTAATCTAAAAAGAATCCTTGGAGCGGGTCCCTGCTACACGTCTGCGCCTGTGTCTCCGTTGTGCCGTATCCTGGACGGGTGTAGCACGATGATTGTCTGTAAAAGAGAGGAATTTAGGTGAAAAAGTTGTCGTGCAAAAATATAGTTTGTTAAAGAAACCATGTGTAATTCAAGATGAGAAGAAATTGCCACTTGTCTGTGCGTGTTGAGCCCCTTGTATTGACAAATGGGGGTGTGACCATTTATTCGGTATAAGTAGCGGCGCCGGACTCGATTAGTTGTGTCTGAGGTCTCGACGACCTATTGGATGCTTTCGCTGGTCCAGGCGCCTTTAGTGTGCGGCTGCCAAGGTAGCCTCACTCTCTTTGGCACGCAGAGATCACTTGATATTTTCGTGCACTGTAATGATGCCACGTGGACCGGGCATCTTGAGTGTGAGGGAGGCGTAGTGTGGTATTGCATTAAACTGAGCGAAAGCTTCACGTCCGAGCAGTGCTTGATAGCCACTTTGAAACGGAGCGATGTGGAAAGTTAAATGCTCGCGACGGAAGTTATTTGGGGAGCCGAATATAACTTGTAGTAGGAGGGAGCCCGTACAACGAGCCCCTGGGCCTGGCGTTACTCCTTTAAAGGTAGTATTGCTATGGAGAATTTGTGTTGGGTCTAACCCCATTCCGCGGATTGTATCCTGATATATTAGGTTTAGGCTACTGCCGCCGTCCATCAAGACTCGTGTGAAGTGATATCCGCCAATTACTGGGTCTAATACCAGGGCAGCCCATCCTGCATGTCGGATACTTGCTGACTAATCACAATGGTCGAAAGTGATCGGTTGAGACGAGTAGTGGCAGGACTTCGCGGTGGCAGGCACTTGGGTATATTTTCCTGGGAGTGCCGCGTTGTTTTTTGCCCTTGATCACGTGTAACATGTTTACTGTTTTGACTTCTGGTGGAAATTTTTTTTGTTCCCCCGTGTCTTGCTTAGGGGGCTCGTCCTCGTCTTCACTTGGTGTATCCTCCCCCTTGTGTAAGGCGTTGAGCTTGCCGGACTGCTTGAAGACCCAACATTCTCTGTCGGTATGATTAGCAGGTTTACCAGGGGTACTATGGATCTGACATACTTGGTCCAGAATTTTGTTGAGGCTGGATAGTTCATCCCTGGTGCCTTTAGGGGGCGGCTTTTGACCTGGCCGAGGGCTTTTGAATCCGGCATTTACTGCCGAGTCCTTCGTGCTGTCTTCTTTATTCCAGCGTTTGTTATTGCTGTTGCACCGTGATTTCCCGTTTCCATCTCTAACTTCAGATGTACTGGGGTCGCTGGTGCTGCATCTGGCTAGCCAACTGTCCTCACCCGCGCAAAAGTGGGTCATGAGGTTTGTTAATGTGGCCATCGTTCTCGGCTTATTTTGGCCGAGGTGTCTGGCGAGCCATTCGTCACGGACTCTATGCTTGAAAGCTGCCAAGGCTTCGGTGTCCGAAAGTCGACAATCTGGTTCTTTTTAGTAAGAAACATGTTCCAAAGCTTTCGGGCTGACTCTCCGGGCTGTTGAGTTATACGACTCAAATCGTCCGCATTCGGAGGTCGGACATAAGTCCCTTGAAAATTTTCCCGAAAGGCGTCTTCGAGCTCTTCCCAACTTCCAATGGAGTTTTCGGGGAGATCTTTGAGCGAGTGACGAGCTGACCCTTTGAGCTTGAGGGGTAAGTACTTGATGGCGTGGAGATCATCTCCTCGAGCCATATGGATATGAAGGATGTAGTCCTCAATCCAGACCCCAGGGTCTGTTGTTCCGTCGTATGCCTCTATATTTACGGGCTTGAATCCCTCTGGAAATTCATGGTCCAGCACCTCATCGGTAAAACATAGGGGGTGTGCGGCACCCCTGTAGCTGGTTGTACCGTGTTGTTCGGATGTTTGTTGTCTTGCATTGTATGTTGGGGCGCGCTTGCGTGGTCCATAGATGGATCTTGTTGCGCCGTCCTTTGGATGTGAGCCGTCGCATGGGTCGCGTATTGTATTGTGAGTGGCGTTGTATGCTGCTCTGTGTTGGTAGAGGGGTCGTCTATCCGACCAGGTGGCTGCTTTGATATTTGGTTGTGGGGGGTCTGAGGCCTCCTCATCGAATTCGGGTAGCAGCTTCCGCTTTGGGTAGCTCTTGGAGGGGCGATTGTCACCGTACCTTGCGGCCTTGAGCCTTTGCTTCTGCTTTTTAAGACTCCTCGTGGTGGCAACAAGCCTTATACGGGCAATCTGCTGCTCCAGGTGCCTGTCCGGTGTTATGTCATCCGGACCATCATCCTTGATAGAATTTGTTTGTTTGGTTTGATTATCTGGATTGCCGTTGTCCGGCAGCGGTTCGCCCTGCTCCAGTGCTGGGTCTGTGTGATCGCTATTTCTGTCGAGGCGGGATTTGGGGCGGCGCTTGCGTTGCCGCTTTGACTGCCTTTCGAGGGAACAAGCCTTCGGTGCATCCTTCCGCTCCTCGTCGTCATCTTTTGGTGCGTCCACCATGTATACGTCATATGGCGAGGTGGCATTCCAAGGCCCAATAGGCGCTGGTTCTTCATCGTCTCCATCATCGGCGTCCATACCATCGATGTCTTCGGAGTCGAAGTCGAGCATGTCAGTTAAATCATCGATAGTGGCTACAAATTGGGTGGTGGGTGGGCTTTGAATTTCTTCATTGTCCGTATCCCAACCTTGCTGACCGTAGTCCGGCCTGGGCTCTCCTGATAAAGAGAGAGACTTCAGTGTCTTCAGAATATCGCCGAAAGGCGAGTGCTGAAAGATGTCCGCGGCAGTAAACTCCATGATCGGCGCCCAATCAGATTCGATCGGCAGGGGCACGGAGGGTTCGGAGTCTGGAGAGGAGTCCGGCACCTTGGAGTCACGAGTCTCGCAGAGTGCGGGGCTGGTGTTCGGCTCGATCGCCGTTGGGATCGCAGCCCCCGAGGCAGTGTCCAACCACCCATCCTCGATCAGCGCAGTTGGCTCCGAATTAAGGGTCGAAACCGATGTGGGTGCGGCCTCCAGGGCACTGTTCGGCGGCAGAGCTAGATCATGCTCGTCGTGCCAGTGCGGCGCGCTCGGCAGTGGCTCGAATCCGTCGAAGATCAAGTCCTCGCGGATGTCAGCTTTGTAGTTTAAGCTTCCAAATCTGACATGATGGCCAGGGGCATAGCTTTCGATCTGCTCTAGATGGCCAAGTGAATTGGCGCGCAGTGTGAAGCCGCCGAAGGCGAAGATCTATCCAGGGAGGAAGGTCTCACCCTGGACTGCATCGCTATTGATGATCGTAGGAGCCATCGAGCCTGATTGCAACGACACAGAGGAACTCTCAATGAAAGCACCAATGTCGGTGTCAAAACCGGCGGATCTTGGGTAGGGGGTCCCGAACTGTGCGTCTAGGCCGGATGGTAACAGGAGGCAAGGGACACGAAGTTTTACCCAGGTTCGGGCCCTCTCGATGGAGGTAAAACCCTACGTCCTGCTTGATTAATATTGATGATATGGGTAGTACAAGAGTAGATCTACCACGAGATCGGAGAGGCTAAACCCTAGAAGCTAGCCTATGGTATGATTGTTGTTGTGTATGTTGTCCTACGGACTAAAACCCTCCGGTTTATATAGACAATGGAGAGGGTTAGGGTTACACAAAGTCGGTTACAATGGTAGGAGATCTGCATATCCGTATCGCCAAGCTTGCCTTCCACGCCAAGGAAAGTCCCTTCCGGACACGGGACAAAGTCTTCAATCTTGTATCTTCATAGTCTAGGAGTCCGGCTGAAGGTATAGTCTGGCCATCCGGACACCCCCTAATCCAGGACTCCCTCACTTGTCCTGTCATAGAAGTGTTCCATGAAATTACCAAAATTATCATCACGGAAGTGTCCACTTCCATGACAATAAATCGCGCGTCACAGAAGTGCTTTCGTCAAGGGTGATCGACATGTGGCATCCACCGTAACGGAACGTCGTTAAGCTATCAGGTCCAGTTTTGGATCCAATAACCCGTTAACAACCCGGACCAATGGGGAATTTCCACGTGTAAAATCATCATTGGCCGCAGGAAACACGTGTTGCCTCACCGTTGGGACAGATGTCATCCACTCATTGGACAGGAGGCGCCTATGATAGGTCGACATGTGGCACGGCCCAACCGTGGCCCATTCCGGTGAAAAAGGCCGGCCCAGTAAAAATTAGCAGGCCGGCCCATATAAGGCCTACTAGTGTCAGGTCCATTTAAGCCCACGGCCCATACGGGATGTGCCAATTCGGCCCGTCAACGGCCCGTTAAAGATTTGACACCATTGCAGCCCATCGTCAGTTCGAGCCCGTTAACAGCCCGCTATATATTTGGGCTCAATATCGACCCGATGATATTTCGGCCTATTAACGGTCCAGTTAATGGATGGGCCAATTTTCAGGATGTACGTCTTTTGGCCTTTTAGAGACCCATTTAAATGTTGGGCTAATTTCCGGCCCGGTGTGTCTTTCAGCCTGTTGACGGCCCATAAATCTGATGGGCCATTTGTAGTCGGACCTGAGTTTCGGCCTTTTAGTGGCCCATTTAAGTGTTGGGCCAATTTCTGGCCCGGTGTCACTTTCAGCCTGTTGACGGCCCATAAATAAGTTGGGCCATTTGTAGTCGGACCTGAGTTTTGGCCTTTTAGCGACCCATTTAAGTGTTGGGCCAATTCCCGACCCTGTGTGTCTTTCGGCCTGTTAACGGACCATAAATGAGTTGGGCCATTTGTAGTCGGACCTTAGTTTTAGCCTTTTAACAGCCCATGCCCTTCATGGTCCAATACCAGCCCAGTTTCTCTTTCGGCCTGCTAAAGGCCCACAACACAGTTGGGCCGTTTACAATACGATCTGACTTTCGGCCTCTTAGCGGCCCATGCTCTTCATGGTCCAGTACAAGCCCGCTGTCTCTTTCGGCCTGCTAAAGGCCTACAGTATAGTTGGGCCATATGTAGCCCAAACTTACTAACGGCCTGTGAAATGAATTGAGGCCACCTGTTGCCCGCTTCGATGTCGGCCTATTAACGACTCGGGAGGTAAGAGGGCCGGCCATTAACTTTCGGCCTAGTAACGGCCCATTAACTTAATGGGCCCACTAAAGTTCGTTCATGTCTTTAGGCCAAATTAGATAATTTGAGCCCATTACGACGAGCAATTATGCACAGGACCAAAACCGATCAAGCAACGGTATGACATATAGGGAATAACGTTACACATCCAGCATATATTACATCCACTGGGCAATCAAAGATTGATGCCAGTGCAAATAAATGAGCAGAACCTAACCATCTACAATGTCACAATCTGCAACCTCAGCACAGATGATGCACATAAACATGTGGGCAAGTTGTTGCTGCTTTGCTACACTGTCTCTGAAAACATTGATCTGTTCTTGTGTCGCACGACTCTGCACCTATGATTCATCCAACATTTCCATGATTGCTTCAGCCATTAATTGGTTACAAACATACATTTATTCCGTTGCATTCGAGATAGAGGATACTGAACAGATTCAGATGGCGATTTTGGCAGGCTTGTATTATTGATAGTGGAGAGTGTCTCGACCACTGCATCATAACATAAATTAGGACGGGAACCAAATAGATTAATCATGAGTTATTGCCATATTACCTGGCCTAGATTTACTGGAAAGAAACAATGGGGTTGACTTGCTGTTTTCAGAGTTTGTCTTCTTATCTTCAGCGGCCTGCACAAAATTAACACACTAGCATTCCTATCATTGGCCAAGTCAGATAATTGGAAAGCAACATTGACACAACGAACGTTTGGGCAACTAGCCTACACCAAACTAACACAATATGGCACAGCTATCATCAGCCAGGTAAGGTAATACGAAAGCAACATTGACACAATGAATGAATGGGCAACCAGAGAAGCACTACAATTCAGTAATGTGTGTGATATGAGATAGTACATTCATGCAGCTCAGTATGCAAAACTACCAGGCAGTTTTCCTTACAAAAATCAACATTGGTGCCTTTAACATTTTGCTACAACTAATTTTAGATCAGAGGTTAGATTCACGCTGATTAACAAAATACATGCTGATGTAAAAATATATCGATATACAACAGGTACTTACATCAGCGTTGGAGCACAGAGAATTCCCGCAAGATATTTTCCTCGAATACGATCCCAATGGAGGAAGTCTTGTATCGTTAAACCTTATTTTCTAAAAGAGAGATGGGTAAGAAACATGTAGAAAATATGATCAGAATGCTATAAAATTTCATGATGCGAGGATACGCACACGCTTTTTAGAATGGAGTTGACATTCTTTTGCTGGACTGGAGCGGACTAGTTCTTTGGCCACTGGAATCTGCTTATTATCAGTGGGAGTTGGGTTTCTCTGTGCTGGAGCAGTATCTATGAAAAATGGAGTTGGTATATTATCTCCTGGCATTTGGATCTTTTGCAAAGACCTGGTTTGTAACCCTTCAGATTCTAACATAGCCGTCTTCCCCTTGCATGCCTTATATAGAAGAATGGTGATTCAGTTATAAAACATGCTACAGCAGAGATGGAATAGGTACTGAAGAATAGAAAGGCATGACATATTGACATGTATTCCCTCCATCCGGAAATAAATGGATGGGTCTAGGCGTATTTCAGTTCTAGATACATCCAGTTTTATCAATTTCTGCGACATTTAATCTAGACAGAGGGAGTATGATGTAAGAGCTAGGGATACGACAAGACAACGTAGTAAACAACCACTGAAAAACCCACTGCAGAACCAAAGCATTCAAACCCACTGATATGAGATAGTACACTCATGCAGCTCAGGATGCAAAACTACCAGGCAGTTTTCCTTGCAAAAATCAACATTGTGGCCTTTAATCATACATTTTGCTACAACTAAATTTAGATCAGATAAAGGTTGGATTCACGCCGATTAACAAAATACATGCTGATGTAAAAATATAGTGATATACAATAGGTACTTACATCTACATTGGAGCACAGAGAATTCCTGCAAGAATCTTTCCTCATAAACGATACCATTGCAGAAATTCTTCAATCTGTTAAGCTTATTTTCTAAAAGAGAGATGGGTAAGAAACATGTAGAAAATATGATCAGCATGCTATAAAATTTCATGATGCGAGGATACGCACACGCTTCTAAGAATGGAGTTGACATTCTTTTGCTGGACAAGAGCGAACTAGTTCTTTGGCCACTGGAATCTTCTTATTATCAGTAGCAGTTGGGTTTCTCTGTGCTGGAGCAGTATCTATAAAAACTGTAGTTGGTTTATTATCTCCTGGCGTTTGGATCTTTTGCAAAGGCCTTGTTTGTAACCCTTCAGATTCTAACATAGTCGTCTTCCCCTTGCATTCCTTGTATAGAAGAATGGTGCTTTAACTATAAAACATGCGACAGCAGAGAGATGGAATAGGTACTGAAGAATAGAAAGGCATGACATATTGACATGTATTCCCTCCATCTGGAAAAAATGGATGGGTCTAGGCATATTTCTGTTCTAGATACATCCTTTTTTATCCATTTCGGCAACATGTAATCCGGACAGAGGGAGTATGGTGTAAGAGCTAGGGATACGACAGGACAACACAGCAAAAAAACACTAGTTGAATGTAAAACTGTATGCTAGCGGAATACGTACAGAAATAACTAAGGAAAGATACACGTGCATGATTGGGAAAATAAGATGGCATTGCAACAGAGCACTAGAACAACACTTCAATGTAAAAAAACATGGTATGGTAGACAGATGAAGTACATACTGATGAATAACAATGCATAATTTATTCAGAAGCATGATGTCCAAATTAAGTAGATGGCATTGCGATAGAGTAGAATGACAGTACTTGAATTTGAAAACATGTTATCCTGAATGGAATAGGTACTGAAAAACAGGAAGGCATGACATATTTACATGCATGATTAGCATGCTAAGCACATGGCATTGCAACAGGGTAGATACACTCCAGGACATTATATGCATGTTGTACCCATATCACAGGCCAAGTTAGAGCAAGGACCTTGTGGAGTGAAGAGGATTCATAATCTTTCTGCAAGTCTTCTGAAGAACTGCCTTTACATGTTCCATCATATTGGGTATCATTGACATCAAGTTTATTGGCCTTTACATTGCTCCATGAGGTTCTTGTGGATATATCAGTGTGTGCAATTATATCTGACATGCATGGAAGACAACTAGTAGTTAGATTTATGTAATGAGTGCCTGTAGGAGACGACATAAATAGTAGGACTCGGGTTAACTAGCAGCAACAGGTCTCATAAACTAAAGGGAGAACACAGATGAAAGCAATAGAATATGTATCGTTTGTACTCGAGATTAACTAGATGGGACACAAAAGTATTAAAGAACAACATCAATAATACTAGAAGTGGTATAATACTATAATCACCAGCCTGTGGGATAGCATTGGCTAATCGATGATAACTATGGAACAATGTTACCTAAAGAACAAGTATCTTAGCTGAACTATGGAACGGCGTCAACTCCTGAACAAGACCCGTAAGAGATCAGCATGAATATACAGTGAAATGTGATGATCTATTTTCCATGCTTAGATGAATAACAAAGACATAAATGTTGCACACAAGTAAGATGAGGGTAAAACCTATCTGGCTGCCATCCATAGGAGTGAGCATCATGTGCTGACTTGTTGATGGCCCTGCAGTTGTTGTGGCTGTCCATGTCGGGACGTGCATTCGATGCAAGGAACTGTTGAGTGGGGACTATAGATCCCTTCTGGTGTATGCTTCCCTTGTTGGAGCAGCTGCGGTGAGTCGGAAGACGGTGTGTCTGAAGATGCAGATAACTCATAATGTTAAGAACGACATATCTCTTTGATCTGAAGAAATACACTAAGAGATCAACAGCAAGGTACGAGAGTGGTCACACGTCTGTTGACTGAAGACTAAATTGGGGTCACACAATTTTATTTTATTTTGGTACTGTCCGATCTACGCCGGATTGCTGGCCGTCTTGTGCCTCCCTGCTGACACTGTTCGGAATCTTCCCCGAAGAGACAGTGACCAACGGCAGAGTAGCCTGCCTCCGCCGTCCGTGGCCCGGGACAAAACCCCGATCCCCGCCCCACCGCACTGCTGTGGTTGCGCCGCCCCCGGGCCAATCCACAAAGACTCCCCGTCATCCAGATCCGCCAGCGGTAGTACCTTCAACCCATGCAACTCTAAAAGATAGCCATCTAAGCGCTGCTTCCGCGGCGAACTTGCGGCCCCGCACTCTTACGTTAGACACCAGCCAACCGGCAGCCTACGAGCTCTGCCGCCTCGAGGGGTGCTGCTTCCCATTGGGAATCGATTGGCCCAGAATAAAAATTCAGACAACTGACTCCTAAATAAAGTGATTTGAGATGAGGGTGCGACCTATCTGGTGGCATGGTGAAGTAGGCAGGTCCAGCTTCCGAGTCGGTGAGGCCGGTGCGGTTGCGGTGGCGACCGGTGGCAGGGAAAGAGCGATGTCGCGGCGCTCGATGGCTACGCGGAAGCAGCGCCAGTACTCTGGACGAATCCAAAGTTGGAGCTGCTTCGGCGCCGTGAACAACGGCAGGGGTGAATTGGCTCCGGTACGATTCATGCGGCCGTCGTCGTGGCAGCACCAGCAGCACGGAGTAAGAGGCACACGGCCCAGTGCACGAGGGCAAATGGACAGCGTCTCCGGCATTAGGGAGGAGGGCGGCTGTGAAATTGGTGCGGTGGGGCGCCGTGGAGGTGGGGCTGAGGTTTTGCGGCTCGGGAGAAGGGAGCTTCCCGGGGAGAAGGTGATTTGGCACCCACGAGGTATGAATGGGGGGGGGCGGAATTGGGTGGGGAGTGGAACCATGTCTTACAGACGCATTTGTCTGAAATGTGAGGGGGAGTTACAGTTCTCCCCTTGCGTATAGGCTTCTCGGCTTGGGTCTGTGTACTGAGGGTCGGGGATAGTAGAGTAACTTTGCTTCTCCCCAAATAGTGGGCGGGAGCGATTTCGGACGAGGAGGGCGTGTTTTGAACTATAGTGGGCGCGAGCGATTTCGGGCGAGGAGAGCGTGTTTTGAAATAGTGGGCGCGAGCTATTTCGGGCGAGGAGAGCGTGTTTTGCCGACCATGGTTTATGAATTATTCGGCACATGTCATTTCGGCCGAGGAGAAGGAGCGCTTGGATGAAGTTACGAACCTACCCTCGATGTACAACGGGCCAATTGATGCGTGTCCCACATAGGACGGTAATTTCGCGTCTCCCATTTATTTGCTCGGGTGAATTCCACCAAGCAGAGAGGATGTTTAATGGTTCATTCAAATTTTGGGAGGATGAGCATCCACGTCTACCTTACCAAGTCGATTCGGATCAAATTTTGAAATATTAGCTTGCCACAGAAAAGGGTAGGAAACAGTGGCTTTTCCCGAGCGACCGATCCTATCTGTGGTCGAACAACTTGATGTCCTCAAATTAAGGAAGCCCAAAAAAAAGCAAAACCGAAGGAGACACTTGTTTTACGAGCAATTCTTTTATAGATGGAGAGATGATGCTCGGGAGCAATGTGTTTTTACATGCTCGTTGATAGCGATTTACAATATGACAAATAGTTGACCCACTCAAAAACGCGAACCAAACCCAAAATGAAATATCTCGATTCAATGAAATAGCCCATTCAGTAGGTCAAAATAGTGAACTAAATCCAAAATTGAACACCTCAATCGAGTAGCATGTTGTACAGTATTATAGTACTCCATGAACATGTTGAATGTCAAATTAATGAACTTGTTTGATATATGCATATATCCGTTCATGTGTTGACCGCAGACAACATGTTCTCCAATTTAAACATTTGAATGCAAGTTCATATCGAAACATGGTTTATATCGGTCTTTGATACATAAAACGCGACCTCCCCTTCTCCCGGACTCCTGTTCTCTCTCTCTCTCTCTCCCTCTCTCTCTCCGACAATCTTCAATTCTCTCGCACGCATCCGACACAAAAACCTTGTTGGTCCCTCTCCCTTTCTCTCCATCTCTCTCTCTATCTTGTGTGTGTGTGGGGGGGGGGTCTTTCTAGTTCGCATGCATATATACACCATCTATAGGTCTCTCTCGCACACTATGTATGATACTCTAGCTATTCCAAGCTAGATATCTTAGGTGCACTCATCGTACGCACACAAATTCCTTGGCTCTTTGCCCGTAACTCTCTCACGCACCACTTTGTCATCTCGGAGCTCTTCCCCCCTCTCTCAAACTCTCCATCCACCTGGGTCACACATACACATGCATATCTCACTCGCACTCGATAGGCCCATCTAAAACTCTATCTCTTCCCCTTGTTCTCTCTCCATCTCGCACGCGCACACACACAATCTCATGCCCAACTAGCCAAGTATGATGATCTCTCACTCAATTGTAGGCACACGCAGTCCCCCCTATATGTATATGACTAGCTAATCTTAGTCTCCATCACAAACATGTGCATGGTCTATCTCGATTTCTCTCGGGGCATCTTTCTATCGCGCACGCACTCCCTCGATCTCCCACCCATATAGTCCCCTCACGATCTCGATGGGATCTCTCTATCACAAACACACCCTCTCTCCCTCCCCATGCGTCCATGCCGTCCATGTGTCCCTCTCGACCTTTGTTCCTTGTTGGCCAGACCTCTATTGGACATGTGCTAAAGGGGCGTCTCTCTCTGTTGCAAACAATCACACACTAGCTATCTTCGTGTATCTCCTTGCCTCGCTTTTCCATCTCGGAGATGCATGCGTGATATGTTCGCATAACAAACGAAAAAACACACACTCTCTCTAATTTATCGTTTGTTGTCACTTTCTCTTTCAGACACATACTCTTTTTGCACACTTACTCATTCTCCTTCACACGCACTTGATCTGTCTCGACTGAGGCACTCTCCTCGGTCCATAGCATATAGATTTATTGAAAAGTCAAACATCACAAAGTTTGACCATGTACGTGGAGAAAAAGAATTACATCTAGTACGGCAAACATATACCATTAGATTCACCATGAGATGTAGTTTTGTATGATGTATCTTTGGTATTGTAGATATAAATAACATTTGCGTAAACCTGATCAAAGTTTCCAAAGTTTGACTTCTAAAAAATTTACATGCACTGCATAATCGAGCAGATGGAATATCTCTTTCCCTCTCTCAGCTATCTGACACACCACTCAGCCTTATCGAGGCTCCTCAATCTCTCTCAAACTTTATTGGTCAGTTTGGTTCGTGACCTGACCCTCATGCCTTGATGGCCGGTACTGCCTGGTGTGGACGTGTGATGTAAAATATTTCTGCCTGGCCAGGCTTGTGTGGTGTTGAAGCGTTTGGTTTATGCCTGGGCCAGGCAAAGCATCAACGTCCCATCAATCAATCCATGCATCAATTATTTAATGCTAATATCCATCCATGTTGTTGTTAGCCTCGTGGCTACACGACCAGGCTAATTAAAGTGCAAGGGAACCCAGGCCAGGCGGGCTTTCTTTTTCACAGGGTAGCAACCAAACAAGCGTGCATGAAATCCAGCCACATCCCCAGGCCAGGCATAAGATGCTCAGGAAGCAAGCCAAACTGGCCTTATATCTCCCTGGTTCACACATACACATGTCTCGCTCGCGCTATACATATACACCCATCCAACAATCTCCGCCCTTGTTCTCTCTCCATGTGACACGCACCCCCCTAAGTACCATAATCCCTCACACCATCATAGGCGCAAGCACTCCCCCCCTCCTAAGTATGATTATCTCTTACTAGCCATCACGAACACACATATTGTCTCCTTCCATCCATACGTCTATCTCGATATCTCTTGGGGCATCTTCTATCGCGCACACACCTAGTCACTCGATCTCCCACCCATGTAGTCCCATCACGATCTCCAGGGGATCTCTCTATGACAAACATGCACTCTCTCCTCCCCATGTCTGCATTTTCTCCGTACGTCTCTCTCGACCTCTCTCCCTTGTTTGTCAGAACCCTCTTGGCCACGTGCTAGGGGTCTTGCTCTCTCGGTTCCAAAAAACCACACACTATCTCCTCACCTTGCCTCCGTTGTCGAAGATGCATGTGTGATATGTTTGCATAAGACACGCACGCTTTTTCTCTACTTTTATCGTGTGTTGTCCATGTCTCTTTCACACACGCACACACACTTTTTTCACTCTCTCTCTCTAGTTAGGGACTCTGTCACCTCCCTAAGCATATGGATGTTTTGAAAAGTCAAACCTCAGAAAAGTTTGACCAGGTATATGTGGAGAAAAACATTTACATCTGGAACGATCATTAGATTCATCACAACATGTACTTACTTCATAATATCGTTTATCTCTGGTATTGTAGATATAAGTAATTTCTTTACAAACTTGGTCAAAGTTTCAAAAGTTTGACTTAAAAACAATGTTGGAACTACATTATCAAACGGAGGGAGTAGCTCTTTCTCTCTCTCTGCTATCTCTCACGGGCCTCCCCTCTCACTCGATCTCTCTATACCGGCGGATTATACGCTCACTATGTCATCATATAGCTCCGTATATTGTTTAGTTGACCGGTCAACCAATCCACATGTTGCCTTGTCAGCTCGTGTTCTGTATCTTCGTGTGCTGGCCCATGTCGCAGTGGGTGAAAATAAGTAAACTACAGGCCCATCTGACACGCGCTGAAATAAACAAAGTTGAAACCACTCGGGGTAGCACCCCGCACACTAGTAAGTTTAGGGTGCATTGAGGATAAACTTCTTGCGCGCGAAGGATGCACTCGCGCACAATTCACCACTGCGCGGCGGCATGCACAGAAGGACGGACTCGCGCACACCCAGCACACGACACACACCAGCACACGTGTACATCGGCATCGCCGCCGGTTGAGATGGACGGCGAGGCAGCCAACAAGCGAAGGCGGCTCGAGCCAAAACCGCATCCGACGAGCCTGGACTTCATCAGCAGCCTCCCCGGCGACATGCTGCTCGTCATCATTGGCCTCCTCCCCACCAAATCTGCCGTGCGGACCGCCTTGATCTCCCGGCGGTGGCGCCCCTCTGGCGCTGCGTCCCCCTCAACCTCACCGTCGACAGATGCCTCTGCGAGGGGATTGCAAATGCATGGCTGTAGTCTCCAAGATCCTTTCATCGCACCCTGGGCCAGCCAGATGCCTTGACATCCGCATGTTCAGTACCAACTGCAAGGTCCAACCCAAGTTTGACGAGTGGTTCTTATCCCCCACCCTAGATCAGCTCGAGGAGCTTAGCTTTGAAGCTGGACGATGTCGCTCTCTGCCACCGTCCGCGCTCCGCCTCACGCCAATGCTGTGCCGCGCCAGCTTCAGCTCCTGCTATCCTCCCCAGATTAATGCCGCGCCCGCCCTTCTTCTCCGTCAACTCAAGAAGCTCAACCTCTTCAATGTTGTCATCTCGAAGCAGGCTATGGAGCACCTGCTCCGCAGCTGTACTGCGCTCGAGTACCTTCGTCTTGAGCAGATCCATGGGTTCATTAGCCTCCACATCTCCTCGACGAATCTTCGATGGATTTATGTGTCTTGCTAGCCCTGCAACAAGACATCTATTGGGAAGAGATCACTCCAGCTGTTCCATGTTATGGTCATTGAGAATGCGCCTTTCCTTGAGAGATTGCTTGTATCGGATCTAGAAGGTCCAATAAAAATCAGGGTCATTGACACGCCGAAATTGACAGCGTTGGTGTACTCATCTGCCAAATTCTCCGAACTCTTTATTGGATCCGTAATCGTTCAGGTACAACACTCATCTTCTTCTCCGTCTTCTTGAAATTCACATTTTTAAATTTCTTCTTGATGTATTTACGACCATCTTCCAAAAAATGATTCCCACAAGCTTCACCCAGTTCATGCGCACAGTGAAGATCTCAGCACTAAAATCTATCGGCCCCAATCTGGATCAAGTTGTTGGATTCCTTACATGCTTTCTGTGCACGGAGAAGCTACTCATTGAGGTGAAACTTCTTTCCTATAAGTAAACGGTAATCACAACATAGCTCAATTTTTTCGTAATTTTCCCAAATTACAATGACAAGTGTAGTGTTCAAAACTGCATCTACGCACTGCACCGAAAGAAATGTTTTTAGTATTTGAACATAATTTCAAATGGTGTAATTTTTAGTGACATGCATTGGCATTTTCTTAGGTAAATCTATGGTCAAAATTTTATACTAAATACGTGGTAGTATTCCCTCCGTCCCAAAATTCTTGTCTTACATTTGTTTAGATACGAATGTATCTAACATTAAAATGTAACTAGATACATCCGTATTTAATCAAATTTAAGACAAGAATTTTGGGACGGAGGGAGTACAAAAGTGGGCTATGTAGGCCAAAACATGTGCCAAATTCACTTGTGATGCATTTGGCATCGATGCCCCTCCATTGCTCACCTGGTGCCCCAATCTGGATCACCTACTTTGCTCTGGTGCCAAATTAACCCACACAATGAAAAAACACTGCATGGGAGAGAGAGAGAGGACTGAGGCAATAAAAAACACTTGTTTGGGAGAGTGAGAGGCTGGTGTAGTTGGTTTGATTGATTTGTTTATACATGTGGGTCTGTGTGCACAGCGGTGCCAACTCTCTCACATCACGAGAGCGGTGCCAAAATATTTTGATTTGACATCGATGCGTATTATGTGGCATACTTTTGTGAAATATGGCATCGGCCACATAGTGGAAGGCAACAAATGCCCAAGCTCTTCACGTGCTCCTAGTTAAATGAGAGGAAACAAAAAGAGAGAGAGAGAGTGAGTGAAAAAAATATCACTAGCCAGCCAACCATATCGTATGAGCGAATGATATTGGTACCTCTTGATGACACGGCAATCTTATGCAGCCTGCTGCTCTAATATGTTCTCCTCTTTTGCAGATAAAAAAAGACCCGAAAGTGAAAAATGTGCTGCACTATAACAATCTCATTGAATGCCTTGATCTCCATCTTACAGAAATGGATTTGATCGACTACCGAGGCAGCACATCTGAGATTAAATTGGCCAGGTTCTTTGTTTTGGAGGCAAGTGTGCTCAAGGTAATGAGGTTTGGCATTCTCTGGCGCAACAATGAGTGGCGTGCTGATCACCACAAGCATCTAAGCCTAAATGACAAAGTCTCTGCAGAAGCTTAATTTGTTTTTGAAACATCAAGTGGCCAGAGACTCGAAAACTTATTTGCCCATTAGTGACTTGTCAGGGCGGTGGATTTTAGTTTGTACGATAATGCTGGATCCACCTAAAGTAATGAAAGTTCTTACATAAACTTCCTAGTAATTCCCCCTTCGTAGGTGCAGCATTACTCCCAACATTTAATATCAGTTTGAAACTTGTAATATTGCCGTGTCCTATTCCCGCGTTTTCAAAATCCTGTGAATCAAAAAGATCCTGAGTTGGTGATGATGTTGTGCCTCCCATCTTTCACTAATAGCTGTCGGATCTAGATCTGACGCATACAAACCAAGATTCTCCATTTTTGCAAAAAGATGCTCGCACGTGTTCCCTATTTACAAACAACTCCTTGTCTCTCACAATCAGCCTTATCTCCTCCCCACCACATCTAGAAGGCCGTGGAAAATCTGGCGGGATGGCCGCTGCCGGAGCCGTCCACCCCCAATCTTGGTGTTCCGTGCAATGCACGGGCATCTACACACGGGAAATTATGTCAAACGGGGCTAGTTGTAAGCAGGCTAGCTATACAGCCATGATGATAGTGACTGTAGATGGTGAGGCTAACTATGGTATGCCGAATACGGCGCCTATACTCAGGTGTCATCTCCAGCACAGGGTCTTGTCACTTCACTGTAAGGAGCAGCACGTAATAATTTGACCAACGGGTAGTACAGTGCTAGTACTCCTACTACTACATTGGTAGTACTACTACTAGTACTAGTAGCACCACCGTATGGATTTAGGAGTACTACCACGTCCATCTGGATTTTAGTATTTGACTAGCAATATCTAGTTATGCATGTCACAAAAAATGTACTACTCCCTCTGTAAATAAATACATGGTGTTTTATTCCTATCAGTGAGAGAAGTTAATGTTTTTTTGCTAACTAGAATAGTAATAGGATTACGTGCAATGAACTAAGCACTGCATGTCATGTTTGGTAGTCTCAAGTCATTGAAAGCATGCACGGCCCATGTCGGTGTCAAAACCGGCGGATCTCGGGTAGGGGGTCCCGAACTGTGTGTCTAGGCCGGCTAGTAACCGGAGGCAGGGTACACGGAATTTTACCCAGGTTCGGGACCTCTCGATGGAGGTAAAACCCTACGTCCTGCTTGATTAATATTGATGGTATGGGTAATATAAGAGTTGATCTACCACGAGATCAGAGAGGCTAAACCCTAGAAGCTAGCCTATGGTATGATTGTTGATGTGTATGTTGTCCTACGGACTAGAACCCTCCGGTTTATATAGACACCAGATAGGGTTAGGGTTACATAGAGTCGGTTACAATGGTAGGAGACCTGAACATCCGTATCGCCAAGCTTGCCTTCCACGCCAAGGAAAGTCCCTTCCGAACACGGGATGAAGTCTTCAATCTTGTATCTTCATAGTCCAGGAGTCCGGCTGAAGGTATAGTTCGGCTATCCGAACACCCCCTAATCCAGGACTCGCTCAGTAGCCCCCGAACCAGGCTTCAATGACGATGAGTCCGGTGCGCAGATTGTCTTCGCCATTGCAAGGTGGGTTCTCCTCCAAGTTCCGTGTACATGTTTGAATAAAGTCCGGTTTCTTGTAGATGTTGCGCTCCTTGGCTTCTACACCCAATAGTGGCCGTTTTCCACGTGTCAAATGAATATGAAAAGTTTGAGTGTTTTTACGTTCACACCCCTAGCCGTGTAAATGAGTTGCCCTTTTTAAGGGGATGAGGATTTAGATCCAATCCACACCTTCTCCTCTCCATGAGTGTTCATCAGAGCGCATCCGACAAAGGTCCGTTCCACCATGGCCAGCCGCCGCAAATCCTCCTCTCGCCCTCCTAGCCCTAAGCCTGGATATTGGGAGAGATGTTCTACTCTGCATAGCGAGCTAGTGACGCTTCAGACCCATGGATTTCTCCCCCCGGCCTATATGGTCCCGGTCCGAGCCGGTCTCGCCGTCTACAACGGCAGAGAGCAAGCAGAGAATGCCCCTAATCCATCCAAAGGAGAGCGGGTGTGCCTTGTTCCTACTTAATAAGGGGGCTCGGATTTCCCATCCACCCGTTTCTCCGGGGGCTGCTGGAGGTCTACGGCCTCCAGCTACATCATCTCACACCTGCCTCAGTATTGCATATCGCGGGCTTTGTAGCCTTCTGCGAGCTGTTCTTTGGTATTGAAGCTCATTTCGGACTGTGGAAGGAGCTATTTTTCCTCGTGCCCCATTCCAAGAAAGGGTCAATGTATCAAGTGGGCGGAGCCGAAGTATGGCGCATTGCCGGGACCAGATATCTGTCTGGAACCCCAAAGAAGGCGTCCGAAGACTGGCCCTCGGAATGGTTCTATATAGAAGACGTCCCGCTCCCGGATCCTGTCCGGATCGGCCTCCCAGAGTTTGATAATGCTCCTTTAAAGAAACGCCTAAGCTAGCATCCACGGAGCCCTCAAAGGGAAAGTGACAGGGACACCGTTTATCTCATGGGCTGAATAAGATTGTTAGCCCATTCCGGACTAGCCATGATCGGAGTTATGGCCGAATGCATCATGCGCGGGGTGCAGCCGCTTCAGTACAGAAGCCACCCCATGTGGGATTTCAACGGGGAGGACGACGCCTCCCGCTACGGCCGTAAAGGGCCAGATTCAGTTGCCGTTCTATTAAAGATCTTGTCCACTTTGTACAAGGGAGAAGAGGAGGAATTTCTCCGCGTCAACCGACAGGGTGGATTCTCTATGCACAATCCCCCGAACTGGGTAAGTGGTCGCATTTACTTGCTCATCCGTTTAGTTTTCCCATTGTTAAATACTTAGTCTGATGACTTCAATGCAGGAACTGCGCCGGGCCGTTAAGGACATAAGCAGCCCGCCTCCACAACCCGAGGACTCAGGACGGTCTCTCGACCCGGCCTCTCAAGAGGATCCGGACATATCTGTGGAGCTGATTGATGGAGTGTTCCATCAATTGAGCGAGGACAACGCCCTGGTGGCCATTACGGCTGATTACCCAGGGCTAATCCGAACTCCCCAGGTACCTGAGACCGAAGTCCCTGTATCCCGGACAGGGGTCTGTCCACGCGTGTTTAATTTCCTGATTGCAACCAAACTTTGCAGGGGAGGTTTTTGAGGCAGAAGGCCGAACCTGCGGCGACAATCCAACTAGGGGCCGCAGGGCCCCAGGGGCAGAAAAGAGGTGTAGTCCGGACCGAGGCATCAACGCGAAGGTATGGCGCGCCCCTTTATCTTAGTGGTTATACCTTCGAGGCACATTTGACACTCGTGCCCTTTTTAGGTCAAAGAGACCTCGCCGGACTATATCCGGAGAGGCTGCTAATCGCGCCTCCGCTAGCCAGGCTCCAAAGCCTGGTCCGGGGGCGGAAGCGAGCGCGAGGCGTGTGCCAGACGTTCCTCCGACGGAGGATGCGGACGGGTTTTCTGCCACCAACTCAGAGGTGGAAAGTGCCATGAACCACAGGCGTCGCCGGACAATTCTTCGCGACGCTTGCTTCTCCCAAGAGGCATTAGATACCTTCAATTCGAGAGATGCGCACCTCTGTGCCGCTCAAAATGGTCTAGCCAGAGCCACGGAGCAATATGTAAAAGACATACGGGTAAGAAAATTTTGGTAAATATATATGTAGCAGCAGCCCCCGAGACTGAAAATAGTTAGAATAACTGGTTTAAGGATCATTTGAAATGCAGGTTCTTATAGAAAAGAATTCCCTACTGACCCAGGAGCTGGATGAGTGCAAAGCCCATCTGGAGGCCGCACTGGCCGCGGCGGGGGAGCCTAAGGAGACCCCCTCTGGTAATATACATGTCGAAAGATAAGTATGTGGCGAAGCACGGCTTTTGTGCGAATCTGACAAATAAAATTGCAGATGGCGCCGGATTGAATCCGGAAAGGCAACACCTCGAACGCCAACAAAGGGCTGGTGAGAGGGTGCTGTTAAAGGTGATGGGGGAGAAGAACGTTCTCCAAGATGCCAACACCCAGCTGGGCGTCGAGCTAAAAGATGTTCGTGCCCAGCTGTCAGACTCCGTGAAGGAGAATCAGCGGCTTCGGCGCGGCATATTTAGTAAGTGCTTGAACGAACCTTTTAAAAGAAAGTTCAGCGGTGCCGTTGATTAACAGAGCAATATCCGTAGGTATGTTAATAGGTCGTCCTGCAGAGGAGATGCCCGGTTCTACGGGTGACCTTCTTCCCGAGCTCTTGCAATTACTCGATCGAGTTCGGCAGGCGATGCGAGGCATCGCCCAGGTCCTGTGGCCATCCGTCTCCACACCCGAAGGACTTGGAGAGCTTGCGGAGAAGCTCAGGGGAGCACGGCGGCACTTTCAGTTGTGGAAGATATCAGCCTGCCATCAAGGCGCTAGGGAGGCCTGGGCCATGGTGAAGACGCGGTATTCACAGGCCAACCCTAACCATATGGCCGAGGTTGGTCCTGTAGGGCCCGATGGGAAGGAGATCCCTATAAGGTTAGTGTACAGCCAAGTAGAGTTGGCCGCAAAGTACTCCCAGCAGGACTGTAAATTAGACAGCCTGTTAGATGGTATTGAAGAGGAATACAATCAGTCAAAATGACTATGTAACCGAATTGACATTTATAATGCCTTCTAGCCGGATTGTAGATCATTTGTCATGGCCGACCTTTTCGCTTCAACCTCGGGGCCTGACGGTCCGGAGTGTGTCCGAATTCCCAAGCGGCTATATAGGAGCCGGGGAATGCGTGGAGACTAGGCGTAGGGGTCATTAGTGCGGGAACAGAAAAGTGCCCGACTAGTTATGTTATATTACATGGTTAGTAAGAAACATCTTCCAGGGAGAATAGTTCTGCTAGGGGTTCCTTTCCCTGGGGGGCATGCCCTAAAGTGCATGTCCATGCTGCGAAAAGAAACGCAGGAAAAACGCCTGGGGGCACATAGATAAAGAAAAAGATCATCTTTAGTTCACCGATGGAATATTCTCTTAAGAACGCTAGCTTTCGGCTTCACCCAGTCTGAGGTACACGTCCGGCTGATCCGGCAGTAACAATCGTAGAGGTGCTCCCTTTACCACCTAGCCGAATAATCGGGAACGTAGGGGTAAGCACAGGAGCCAGGCAACCCAGCTTGGCCAAAACTTAAGTCATATCGATGCATATGATGGTGAATAAAAGGTACATGCGGAAGTTTGACACATGTGTTAGGCATGAAGCCCATATAAATAAGCTTCTTTTTAAAGAAGCCCCTAGGTTTACTGAGCACGGATAGCGCGTCAATTTGTGAGCCTTTATAAGAGAGAGAAAAAGGGAGAAGGAGAGAAATGTACGACGGAAAATATATAAAAAATGGACAGAGTAAGGAACGAACACAGGATCCAGCGCTAGGCATAGAATCTTCGGATACGGGCTGCGTTCCATGGGTTCGGCTCGAGTCGGTTATCCGATGCGTTTCACAGGCAGTACGCTCCACCAGTCAGGACTTGGTCAATTATGAAGGGACCTTCCCACTTGGGCTTGAGTTTGTCCTTTTTCTTGTCTGGCAGGCGTAGAACTAATTCGCCAACGTTGTAATTTTTGGCCCGTACTTCTCTGCTTTTGTATCTTCGAGCTTGCTGTTGACAGAATGCGGAACGGGCTTTCGCCACATCACTCTCCTCCTCTAATGCATCCAAACTGTCCTGCCAATCGAGCTCGGCTTCTCTTTCCTCGTACATGCGCACTCGAGGTGAGTCATGAATTATGTTGCAAGGCAGAACTGCCTCTGCGCCATACACCATGAAGAATGGTGTGTATCCGGTGGTGCTTTTTGGCATGGTCCGCAGCCCCCAGAGTACGGAGCCGAGCTCCTCTACCCTATGCGTGTTAGATTCCTTGAGGGACTGCACTAGTCTGGGTTTGATGCCGCTTATGATAAGACCATTTGCACGTTCGACCTGGCCGCTAGTTTGTGGGTGATAGACGGAAGCATAATCGAGCTTTATGCCCATGTTTTTGCACCAGAGTTTTACCTCGTCGGCCTTAAAGTTCGTGCCATTATCAGTGATGATGCTGTGGGGGACGTCGTAACAGTGTACGACCCCGGATATGAAGTCTATCACAGGTCCGGATTCGGCCGTCTTAGCAGGCTTGGCTTCTATCCATTTGGTGAACTTATCCACCATGACCAGTAAGTATTTGTGCTTGTGGGTTCCGCCTTTAAGGGGTCCAACCATATCAAGCCCCCAGACCGCAAAGGGCCAAGTGATGGGGATAGTTTAGAGGGTGGTGGGTGGCATATGGCTTTGGTTTGCAAAGAGCTGGCAGCCGGTGCATCGTTGGACTAAGTCCTGAGCGTCTGCCCGGGCCGTCGACCAATAAAAGCCTGTACGGAAGGCCTTGCTTACCAGGGACCGGGCTGCAGCGTGATGACCGCCGAGTCCGACATGGATTTCCGCCAGGAGATTCCGCCCCTCCTCTTCGGAGATGCACCTTTGAAGGACTCCAGTAGTGCTTTTCTTATAAAGCTCTCCCTCGTGGACTCTGTAGGCTTTGGATCGCCGCACTATGCAGCGTGCCTCATTTTGGTCCTCGGGGAGTTCCTGCCTAGTAAGGTAGGCGAGGAATGGTTCTGTCCACGGGGCGATGACGGCCATTAATACGTGGGCTGAAGGTGTTATTTCAATGGCAAAGCCTCCGATTGTGTCAGAATGTTCGGTGTCGGTCAGTGCGGTTGGGTCCGGGCTGTTATTGTTTGGCTCCCCTTCCCATGCCACGGATGGCTTGACAAGCCTTTCCAAGAAGATGTTGGGGGGGACTACATCGCGTTTTGCGCCGATGCGTGCCAGGACATCCACCGCCTGATTATTTTCCCGGGCTATATGGTGAAATTCAAGTCCCTCGAACCGAGCTGACATTTTTAGGACGACGTTGCGGTAAGCTGCCATTTTCGAATCCTTGGCATCGAAGTCCCCATTTATTTGCGAGATTGCGAGGTTCGAGTCCCCGCGCACCTCTAGGCATTGGATTCCCATGGATGCTGCCATCCGGAGACCATGTAGAAGGGCCTCATATTCGGCTGCATTGTTGGAGTCCGTGTACAGAATCTGTAGTACGTATAGAACTGTATCTCCTGTGGGGGACGTCAAAATGATGCCAGCCCCCAGTCCAGCCAACATTTTGGAGTCGTCGAAATGCATGATCCAATTTGAATATGTGCCGTACTCTCTAGGGAGTTCGGCCACCGTCCATTCTGCGACGAAGTCGGCCAAAACTTGTGACTTGATGGCTCGTCGTGGCTTATAAGTTATGTCGAACGGGGGGAGCTAGATGGCCCATTTTGCAATCCGGCCCGTTCCGTCACGGTTGTTTATAATGTCGTTAAGTGGTACTTCCGAGGCTACTGTTATTGAACACTCTTGAAAGTAGTGTCGTAGCTTCCGGGATGCCATGAATACCGCGTATGCAATCTTTTGATAATGCGGGTACCGTGATTTGCAAGGAGTGAGGACAGTGGACACATAATAGACCGGCCTTTGAAGGGGGAATTTGTGTCCGTCTGCTTCTTGTTCGACGATGAGCACTGCGCTTACCACCTGATGTGTTGCTGCGATGTACAATAGCATTGGTTCACCGGTGTTTGGCGCGGCCAGGACTGGGTTTGTTGCCAGTATGGCTTTTATTTCGTCGAGTCCGGCCATGGCTGCGTCCGTCCATTTGAAGTGTTCGGTCCGTCGAAGGAGGCGGTAAAGGGGAAGGGACTTTTCTCCTAAGCGGGAGATAAAGCGGCTTAGAGCCACCACACATCCGGTTAACTTTTATATTTGTTTGAGGTCCTTTGGGATATCCAGTTGCAACAGAGCTCGGATCTAGGCTGGATTTGCTTCAATTCCTCTGCTGGATACAATGAAGCCCAAGAGCTTTCTGGCTGGAATGCCGAAAACGCATTTTTCTGGGTTGAGCTTGATGTCGTATGTTCGGAGATTGTCAAATGTGAGTCTCAAGTCGTCTACTAGAGATTCAACATGTCTTGTTTTGATGACCACATCATCAACGTATCCCTCCATTGTTTTACCGATCTGGCTTGCCAAACATGTCTGAATCATGCGCTGATATGTTGCGCCAGCGTTTTTGAGCCCGGAGGGCATCGTGTTGAAGCAGAATGACCCGTATGGTGTGATAAATGCCGTTGCGGCTTGGTCTGGTTCTGCCATCTTGATTTGATGGTAGCCAGAATATGCGTCGAGGAAACACAACGAATCGTGTCCTGCGGTCGCATCGATAATTTGATCGATGCGGGGGAGGGGGAAGGGATCCTTTGGGCAAGCCTTGTTAAGGTCTTTAAAATCAACACACAGGCGCCAGGATTTGTCCTTCTTTAGTACCATCACCAGGTTTGCTAGCCAGTCCAGATGTTTTATATCTCTGATGAATCCGGCCTCTAATAGCTTTGCTAGCTCCTCTCCCATAGCCTGTCTCTTAGGTTCGGAAAAACGCCGCAGAGCCTGTTTCACAGGTTTGAATCCTGTTTGGATATTTAAGCTGTGCTTGGCCAGCCTGCGTGGGATTCCTGGCATGTCTGAAGGGTTACAGGCAAAAATCTCCTAGTTCTCTCGTAGGAACTCTCGCAATGCGGCGTCTACATCAGGGTTTAACTGTGCCCCAATGGAGGCTGTTTTATTGGGGTCCATTGGATGGACTTGGAATTTGACTATTTCGTCCACTGGTTTAAAGGAGGTGGATTTGGATCTTTTGTCGAGTACCACATCATCCCTATTCACCGTAGAGCGCAGCGCAGTCAGCTCCTTAGCCGCTAGGGCTTCGGATAGTGCCTCGAGGGCCAGTGCGGCTGTCTTGTTTTCGGCGCGGAGTGCTATGTCCGGATCACTAGTGAGAGTGATGATCCAGTTAGGCCCGGGCATCTTGAGCTTCATGTAGCCGTAATGGGGTATTGCTTGGAAGATTGTGAATGCTTCCCGCCCTAGCAAAGCATGATAACCACTGCTGAACGGCGCCACGTGGAACGTGACTTCTTCGGACCTGTAATTGTCCGGCGTGCTGAACACCACATCTAGTGTGATTTTTCCTGTACAGCGCGCTTCCCAACTGGGGATTATTCCTCTAAAGGTTGTGCTGCTTCGCGTGATGTGGTTCCAGTCTATATCCATTTTTGGAGAGTTTCCTCATAGATGAGGTTCAATCCGCTGCCGCCGTCCATGAGTACCTTGGTGAGATGAAAGCCGTCCACTATTGGACTGAGGACCAATGCGGCTGGTGCTCGGGCTGTTCGGAATTTAGGTTCATCACTGGTGTTGAATGTAATGGCCGTGTCACTCCATGGGTTTATTGTTGCTACTTGGTAGACTTTGGCAAGGCTGCGGAGTGTCCTTTTTCGAATGTTATTTGATGCGAAGGTCTCGAAGACTGTTAATACCGAATTGGTGTCTCCGGGGTGGCTTTCTGTGGCCTCCGGGATTAGGAGGTTTTCGCCAATTTTGGCCACCTGCCGGAGTATCCAACATGCTCTAAGGCTGTGAGTTGGTGTGGCGTCCTCTGTACTATGAATTTTACAGGGTCCATTAAGCCATCCTTCCAGTACGGTTCCATGCCCTGAAGAGGGTTTTTTCCTTTTGGTTTTTGACCCGGGTGCCTGGCGATGATGCACCCTTTTATTTCGGACTGGGCTTGCATTAAGGGCCGGATTGTCCCAAAATTTTGTTTCAATTTTCCGGGTGCGTTCCATCGCACAGTATTTTTGTACTATGGACGCTAAGTCAACGAAGTGTGTAATATCACGGGGACTTATGGCGTTGAGTATTCCCTTATCCGTGCAATTATTGCAGAAGGACGAAATTGTGTCTTCCTCGTGGCAGCCCTTTATCCTGTGCATAACCAGGAGGAATCTGGCCCAATAATGATGTATTGTTTCTTTGGGCTCTTGCCTGATTTGGGATAGATTGCTAATGTTCGGGAGGGTTGGTGGAATTGAATCCGAAGCCTTACCCCTTCTGAGGCTCAGAGGCCGAGGAATTTCTGTACTCGAAAGTTTGGATTCCTGGGTGTCGTCCAATGAATCCAGTCCGTCGCCTGATTCTCGGTTCAGGTCTTGAGTGATATCCTCCCCTCCACGGACATCCGGCTTGGAGGGATCGGGAATCCGGACACAGCGAGTCCTTAGGATAGATGAAGGGTCGCCACACTGTCCTTATACCACAGCAACGTTATGGGTGGCTTGGGGAGAGTTAATCTCTCTCAGATCGGTTTTAGGCCCAATCTGGTCGTAATCCGTAGCGACTCGCAGGGCGGCGAAGCGATCCATGAGCTCGTTTATGGAGGAAAGCTCTATTGGATTTAACTGCTCGGCAAGTTCCGAGTTGACATGAAGATTGTTTTTGATGGCTCGAGAGGTCATCGTCGGCGTAGAAGCCGAACGGGTGGTCATAAGAAAACCACCTAGCTGGAGGGTTTGGCCGACAGCCAAAGCTCCCTTAGCAATGGTGCCGTCTTTAAAGATGGGGCGAGGCATCCTTCCTAATGGCGATGACACAGAGGAACTCTCAATGAAAGCACCAATGTCGGTGTCAAAACCGGCGGATCTCGGGTAGGGGGTCCCGAACTGTGCGTCTAGGCCGGATGGTAACAGGAGGCAAGGGACATGGAATTTTACCCAGGTTCGGGCCCTCTCGATGGAGGTGAAACCCTACGTCCTGCTTGATTATATTGATGGTATGGGTAATACAAGAGTTGATCTACCACGAGATCAGAGAGGCTAAACCCTAGAAGCTAGCCTATGGTATGATTGTTGATGTGTATATTGTCCTACGGACTAGAACCCTCCGGTTTATATAGACACCGGATAGGGTTAGGATTACATAGAGTCGGTTACAATGGTAGCAGACCTGAACATCCGTATCGCCAAGCTTGCCTTCCACGCCAAGGAAAGTCCCTTCCGAACACGGGACGGAGTCTTCAATCTTGTATCTTCATAGTCCAGGAGTCCAGCTGAAGGTATAGTTCGGCTATCCGAACAACCCCTAATCCAGGACTCCCTCAGCCCACATCTCTCATTGGTTGATATGTCACGAATAAGAAACAAGGAGGGAGTTAATGCACCGTGCCTAAGTATTTTGGGATTATTTGGTTTTCGTAAGGTGACTTACACAACATTTTTGTTTACATGCATTAACATTTTATTAGTTAAATCAAAGGTCAAAACTGGGCGCAAAATGCAAAGGGGACCAATAAAATAGTAAAAATCAAACATCTCTCGTTTGGCCCCAACTAGAGGTCCGGTGAGATGACTATACTTCACCAGCACGGAGGGGGACGCAGCTTCATTGACTTACGACAATTGCCTTTGGGTGAATGACACATGGGACCAGGGGGTGGCTAGCCCACCTATCATACAACCAAAGGTAGGTGCAGTAGAGGGCCGAGGAGTAGTACGAAATCCTACGCACCTACGCATGCTAACCAAGGGCAAGAGTGATCACTCGAATCGCAAGATCAGTTGACTAGAAGCTAAGCTAGACCCATGGAGGCGATGAGCGCGAGCATCAGCCGACTGTGGTAGATGGTCCACGACGCCGGCCTGCGGCCCGGCCCCGAGGAACGTCTCCAGGTAGTATTGCTTGAGGCCGCCAGGGCAAGGGGCCGCTTGGACGACAACTTTGTCTCCTTGTTCGATGAGGTCCTTGTCAGTTTGCTCGACAAGTTCACCGTCGTCAAGAAGCTTGCAGACGACTTTGATGTAAGCCTCCAGCCGACGCGCCCAGGCACTGCCTTGCCCGCCACCATTAACGGCCACTATGGTGACAACCTATTCTGTCGGCGTTCTGGGAATGGGGGTCCCTAGACTTGCCGGACTGCGGCCCGCGGCGTGGCTCAGGTGGGGGCCCAGTGCAGCCCATCTTCATCAGCCCAAGCTCAAGACCCTCGCGAGGGGCCAAGCCTCGCGGGGCGGACGACAGGAAGCTTCCACAAGGGCGGCCTCATCAGGCAGGGTCGCGAGGACGCGGAGAGATCAATGCAAGGGTACCTCGCGAGGAACTCGTGACGCAAGCCATGATGATCGACACCAGGCGGGCGCCGGCCTGCGCAGTGTCCTTGTTTCCCCTTTGGTGCAAAGGGGACAAGCACAGGCCAAGGCATCGGGTAAAGGTTGCAATTCCGGTGCAACAAGACCAAGGCCAGCAGAGCAGCAGGACGGAGGTCACCGTGGAGCCCAAGACGGCGTCATCACAAGTGCTTTTGGCAGCCGAAGACCACCTTTGGTCAGGATAACTTGTACTCTATGTTCCCCTTCAAAATGGCCAAGTGTTGGCGCCCTTCCCGCTCATTATTTGGGGAGAGGCCCAGGGCCTCTATAAATAGAGCTAGCCACCACAGAGTAGGGGAGAGATCTGGTAGGACCCTAGCAGAGAGAGAGAGAGGCGATGAAACTCACCCTAGCAGTTCATCGCACCAGCTCAAGAACACCTCTCGCGAGGCTTCTGTTCCCTTATACTGTCCATCATCATCCCAGAGGCGATCCACCACACCACACACTGGAGTAGGGTATTACACCACAACGGTGGCCCGAACCAGTATAAACCTCGTGTCTCTTGTGTTGTTCATCATTTTCATCTTAGTTCGCATGAGAGGATTGGACATAGATCGGTAGGGGAGAGATCTCCGCGCGCACTCGAGTGTTCAAACCTCAAGAGTCTGCCGGAACCCGAAATCCGACATTTGGCGCGCCAGGTAGGGTGCGCCGGAGTCCTTCTTCCTCCGCGTCGCGTTCCGCCGCTTCGCCACCCAGATGCCAAGCAACCCGGCTGCCAACGCCGACCGCTGGGCGGCGTGGCCCGCCCACGCCGAGTAGCCGTCTCAGGGCGACCTCAACCTTCCGCCTCAGGCAGCTCGCGCTCCGCAGGGCGCTACGGGACGCAGGCGACGCGGCCAGACGTCGCTCGCCCTCATGCCACGGCAGGTGCGGGCTGCAGCAAGGGCCTCGAACCACGCCGCTGCCACGGCGCCATACACCCGACGGGAGCAGGCGAACTCCAGGGCCACGCTCACGGTGGCCCGAGAGCTACTACGGTGCCGCTTGCTGGAAGGCGTCCGCGACGTGTTGTTGGACCGAGTGGCCGAGCTCCTGGACGCTGCCGCCTTAGGAGCGCCCCCTTTCTGCATCCAGCTGTCGCCCCAGATCCAGGACAGGTCGCACGGCGGCATTATGCGCGCCCACGTGATTTCAGGCGGGCCCCAGGGCTGGTCCAGCGCCAACACCTCCGCCAGCACCGGGCGGCTAATCGCGCTGGCCCTTCCCCAGGCCGGCGAAGGGATGCGCGCCGCGGCCTTTGGCCTCGGCAGACCACCGCGTCATCACATACAAGGCGACGCCCCAAGCCAGACTGCGTGGCATACGGGGCGCTACAGCGAGGTCCACGAGGTGGTCGCCCCGGAGCCTATGTACCCCGCATGGTGGATCTAGGGCGCGAGCTGGAAGAAGGTCACGGCTCGTTCCTCGGGCCCGGCTGGGACGAGGAGGCGCCCGAAGCCGAGCTCTTTAAGGAACCCCAAGAGAGCATTGACAATCGCGCCGACAGCAGCAACTATCGGGTACCACTCATCCCTCAGGAGCAAGCTTATGCTAACCATGGGTCGCAGGAGGTACAGGTCGCCGCAGCGGATGGCTGCCCCAATTCTACAGCCTCTTATCCCTCAGGAGGAGGGTGCAGGGGGCTGCAGGAAAGGGGTCGAGATCCGGGCTCACCCTCGCGACGGTCGGGTCAAGGTGTTCTCAGGAGGTAGGCCCTCTGCCGGGGAGGTGCCCCATGGCCTGCCCCCGACGGAGGACCCGTGGTCGTCGGGGGAACCGTTGGCGACCTCTCTACCCCATTGGCGTCGTCCTTGGTTTCTGGTTGCCGTCAATGGAAGCAGAGTGAGGCGCAAGGCGGGGCCCTCGTGTGGCGATATGAAGCAAGACCGGTACTTGTGAAGAAGGCCCAGTGCATGTAAAGCTCGCCGCCCCGTGACACTCTCACATAATAATAAGTGGGGTTGTACACGCCCCAGAGTCTCAGGAACGCCGGCCTCAGGCCCTGGGGCTCCCGCCCACACCCAGTGGCAGCACTTAGCTCCGCGCTGGTGAGAAGATGTCGAAGACTAGACTAGGTGCCGGACGCGGCTTTTTGCTTTTCTTCTACCTTTTTGCTTTTTTTGCTTCTTCCTTGTTGGCAAGTTTCTTCGGTTTGGATTTAAGTTGGATTTGAGTTTGAAGCTTGCGTGCATTCGGGGAGGGGGTGTTCAGTCTCGTTCAAGCAATCTCTCGCGTTCTGGTTTCGGATTTACGCCCCAAGCTAGCGTCAGCTGCCCCCCCTCACGAGCCCCTCGTGAGCCAGGCCGGGCCAGGCACGCCTACAGCTGGGACCACTGTCTCCGCACCCTCTCCAGAGGTCCTCATCATGGGAACAGCAGGTTAATCGAGGGATGCCGGACGCGTAGCATCCCCCTGCAGGCCCGCTCAGGGCACGCCGGGGCCAGAAGGTAAACGAATCAACCGAACCATCACCGGGCTAGCGACTAAACTCACGCATAACGTTGTGCTCACCAGTGTACGGATTACAAATCTTTATATGAGGGGCCTCCCCTCCCAAAATGCTCTTATATTCTTCAGGGCCAAGCCCGAGTCTTCTTCATGCAGGATAAACTACGGAGACATGCGGTCAGTCGGACATATCACTCACTGCGTCTTCTGGGGCATCCTCGGAAGCATCACTGGCATCACTGACGTCGTCGCCCCCACCACCTGCGTTTCCGTCAGCGCCAGGCTCATCTATAGCGCCGCCTTCGTCAGCTCCTACGACCACACCATCGTCATTAGATGCGAAGGCCCTGACGAGGGCGTCCACGTTGTTCTCCACCCACTCTGCCAGGTCGCCCTGGACAGCTATGGGCACAGGCGCGATGGCAGCGTCAAAGTCGAAGTGGGGGTCCATCTCCTATAAATGGCTGAAGACACGGGAGAAGACACGCCTAAGCACGCCTAGGCTCCTCTCCTCAACAAGCCCGCGGGCTCTCTCGGAACGATCCCCTAGAAGCATCACCATGTCAGTGAAGAACCGAAGATTGCCTGGGTAGCTGGCCTCGTGCGGCTCCTTAGCAGCAGCCTCACAAATCTCGCCTAAGGCTGAGTTGGCCCTCTCCCCGAGCATCTGAAGCATGGGAGCATGCTCGCGCTCCAGAACCCTCCGCTGGCAGATCTCGTCCTTGTTTTGCCGCGCGATGGCCTTGGTGTCATCGACCCTCCGTTGAAGAAGAAGCAGCTCTGCCTGGGAAGACGCAGCTCCACGTGTGCCGCACCAAGGGCGGCTACGGAGGAATCCGCATGCCGCGTCTCTTCAACCAACTTGGCCTTGATGGCCGCTGTCCTGCCCTCAGCCTCGGCCCCGATCAACATCAAAATCGCCTCGTATTTGCGCTTGAGGACCGAGCGAGCTCCCGCCACACGGCGGTCGACCTCTTCCTGGACCCGGGCTTCGCATGCCGCAACGTCGTCCTACGCCTGGGCCACCAAGTGCTCTCTCGTCTCCAACCGCTCCAGGTCAAGGCTGCGCTCGGCGGCCTCGAGCGTCAGCGCCTCCTCACGCCTCTAGAGCTCCGCCCGGTCGACAGCGGTCTCCTGCATTGACCCAAGGGCCGCGTGGCGCAGCTCTATTTGCTGCTCCAGGGAGTTGCTCCCGGCTTGGAGCTCCCATACACGCTGCTCCGCATCCTTGCGTTGTCGATCTGCCTCCCGAGCCTCCTCAACAGCCCGGGAGCAGGCCTCCCGCTAAGCCGCTAGCGACGCTTCGGCCTTCGCGTTGTCAAGGTCACGTTGATGACACGCGAGGGCAATGGCGACCTTCAGCTTGCGCCTCTCCTCAGCAAGGCGCAGGGCTTCAGCCTCGAGGCGCGCATCCTCGGCAGCAAGCTCTGCTCCGACCCTGTTCACCGCGTCCGCCGCCCCCTGGAGGAACTCTTCACGAAGGGCACAATGCTCCCGAGCGCGCCTGAGCACATCTTCCACATCACCCTCTTCCGCTGGAGCATGCAGAGGGCCACGAGGCGGTAAGCCCCCTCCAGGCGTGGGGCAGGGGGCTGCCGCCCCAGCCGTCGCCGGATGGACCACCCTGAGAGTCCGGCCCGGCGTCGATCCACCCATGGAGGAGGAGCCAAGGACAGACCTCAGCCATTCGCCTTCTATGACTAGAGGAGGGGCGCGGGGCAAGCCTGATGGGCCCCAAGAAGACTCGCGAAGAAAGGGCGTCGAGCGAGCAAGCTCGAGGCGCCCTATGGAGCAGATCACCCCACCAACCAGTCCAGTGGCGAGGGCACCACCCGAGCTCGGCGGACCCGGAGCCAGCAAAGGGGGCGAAGCTGCGGGGGCTGGCTCCTGGGTCGACTCGGGGGACTCAGCAAGGCGGGACCTGAAGGGCCAAAATCAGCCACAAGGATAACAGAGCACATGAGCAGGGAAAGTAGAAGGCTTACTCGTCCATGGCAAAGTACTTCCTGTGCTTCAACAAGTGGCAAGGGCGGTCGCTGCCACCTGAGGCCTCCTTCCTCTTGCGAAGGGCCTCGAAGTCTACACGAAACCAACCCAAGCGCCTGGGGCGGGTGTCAGCCTGGGGCGCAGAAGAAGCCTCAGGTTTGTCAGTGCCGGAGGAGTCAACTTTGGGGGCACCGACGGGCGTCGCCTCGCGAAGAACGGCTGGGGGCTCGGGACCCCGGCCACAGGAGCCGAAGGCCAAAACCCTGCATCAACCGCCGCCCCATGGCGGTCCTCGGGAGACGTCGCCTCCGCGGCTTCATGCGGCGCCACCACCTCGACATCAGCCACCTTAGCTCCCGTCGGCTCTCTCCCCGCTCTGTCGCCTGAGGAGGGACCGCTGTGGGCGGCGGGGGGAACAACCACGACAATTGGGTTCTCGCGTGGCCCCGTGAGGCCAGCCGGGCGCAGCCCCCACTCGTCGAAGCTGGGCATCTGCTTCACAAAATTAGCTCTGCCGGAACAAAGGTACAGAAGGACGCCACCGCTCCGTAGGCTGCCTGGGGAAGGATCACCACTCAAGACCCAAAGCACCGTCCGCAGCACTTCGGGCGCCAAATCCTCCTCCTGAAGCCGCATGCGGTCTCCGCGCCCCGCAAAGTCCCACATCTGGCAAGAGTGGCGCTGGAGAGGAGCAACGCGACACAGAAGGAACTCCCTCACCACCTTGGGCGCTGTCATATTATGCGCCCTCAAACTTCCGAAGCAGCACCAGACGAAAGCGAGCCGGGGGCTCGCGAGCGGTTCATGACCCCAACCTGGGTTGGGGATAGTAGGCAAGGTCGTGTGCGGGAGCAAGGGCTGGGCACCCCGACGATCACGTACAGCCACCGCTCTCTGAACCTGGCCTGAAAAGGCGGATGGCCGAAGTCAATCCCTGAAGCAGCCGTCTCAGGCACGGCGAAGAAGCTTACACACCCCGAGCACTGAGTGGGATCGCTCAGGCGCAGAGAAAAGAAGTGGCGCAGCAGGGCAACAGAAGGAGGGATGCCTATCATCGCCTCGCACATGAAAGCAAAGACAACCAAAAGAGTAATGGACTTCGGCCCGAGGTGCATCATGTGGATCTGATAATGGGAGAGCACAGCATTGAAGAAAGCAAAAAAGGGGGGAACCAGACCCGCCCATAAGGCATCGGCGAAGAATTGGACCTCCATGACAGTCCTAGAAAGAAAGGTGCGGGATGCGGGCCAAACTGTGGTACGACTGCACTCGTTGAAGATGGAAGCAAGGGCATAGTGGACCTTGTCCAAGGCTTCCGGGTTGAGTATGATTGACCGATCGACGGCGGGGGCCGTTGCTGGAGGTGCGCAGGACGAGGGTGTGGGCTTCTTCCCCCTTTCCTTCTTCATCGGCGCCATGGCGTTCGAGAAGGGGAAGTGCTCGAGCCGGATTAGCGGCAGAGGTTGGAGCTCGGAGAAGAAGGAAAGGTAGGAGGCGAGCGGGCGGCCAAAGGAGGAACAACTGCGTGCAACTACGGGTCCGCTTAGCCGGGCGCGTAGCAAGGCGTCGTGGGAAGTGCAGACGCCCACGTCCAGTCAACCGCCATGCGGCTCCCAAGGCCGCAGGCTATTAGGGCCCTAGGCGCTTCGTGATTGCCCTTTCGCTTCTCTGCTAAGCCAAGCCCGCGCGCCCCTTGGGCCCGGGGGCTACTGTCGGCGTTCTGGGAACGGGGGTCCCTAGACTTGCCTGCCTGCGGCGTGGCTCAGGTGGGGGCCCAGCGCGGCCCATCTTCATCAGCCCAAGCTTAAGACCCTCGCGAGGGGCCAAGACTCGCGGGGCGGACGACAAGAAGCTTCCTCAAGAGCGGCCTCATCAGGCAGGCTCGCGAGGAGGCGGAGAGATCAATGCAAGGGTACCTCGCGAGGAACCCGTGACGCCAGACATGACGATCGAGACCAGGCGGGCGCGAGGCAGGCGCCGGCCTGCGTTGTGTCCTTGTTTCCCCTTTTGTGCAAAGGGGGCAAGCACAGGCCAAGGCATCGGGCAAAGGTTTCCATTCCGGTGCAACAAGACCAAGGCCAGCAGAGCGGCAGGACGGAGGTCACCGTGGAGCCCAAGACGGCGTCATCACAAGTGCTTTTGGCAGCCGAAGACCACCTTTGGTCAGGATAACTTGTACTATATGTTCCCCTTCAAAATGGCCATGTGTTGGTGCCCTTCCCGCTCATTATTTGGGGAGAGGCCCAGGGCCTCTATAAATATAGCTAGCCACCACAGAGTAGGGGAGAGATCTGGTAGGACCCTAGTAGAGAGAGTGAGAGAGAGGCGACGGAACTCACCCTAGCAGTTCATCACACGAGCTCAAGAACACCTCTCGCGAGGCTGCTCTTCCCTTGTACTGTCCATCATCAGCCCCAGAGGCAATCCACCACAACACACACTAGAGTAGGGTGTTACACCATAAAGGTGGGCCGAACCAGTATAAACCTCGTGTCTCTTGTGTTGTTCATCATTTTAATCTTAGTTCGCATGAGAGGATCGGATGTAGATCGGTAGGGGAGAGATCTCCACGCGCACCCCAGTGTTCAAACCTCAAGGGTCTGCCGGAACCCGAAATCCGACATCTTCGATGCACTGGTGGCCCTGTGACTGCCCGCCATCACGCCGGAAAATGTCCACCTCGAGGTCGCACTCGCCGCGCAGTGCCTGGCGCAGCAAGACACCATCGACATAATCACCCACGTCTACGTGCAAATCATCCACAATGACTACTACATGCAAGAGGAGGACGATAGGACGCTGGCCTTCTTGGACCGCAGGGCAACCTTCGATGGCATTGTTTAGAAGCATGTTGAGCTCGCCGCCAACGCCGCTGCTCCTCACACGTCGGTTGGTGACCCGGCGCATTAGGGCGTGAGGATGTCGTTCATGGATCCTACAGTAATTATCTTACCTTTCGCATCAACTTAATAATTTTCGTACGTACTCCATGCGTGAACGGCGGCAGAACCAAAATTCTCATTACTCTAGGAAAAATCGTTATTTTCTATCTATCGGTCGCGCCATGGAGCAGAACCAAATTTTACAAGTTACGAGTTCAAAAGGAAAAGCCTGCCGTGTTCGCGTCGCACCCCCACACGGTTGGTCTGGCACGCCGCTCAAGCGGGAATGCGTGCGGTGTTGCATTTTCACTTACAAGTGGGACCGCAGTTGAGAAAACCGACTATCGGCAAACCCCCACCCCGCCCACCGCGCGATGGCTAAGAAAACAAGAGGGAGAAGAGATGGTTGTAGCATGGACTCCAATAAAATTTGTGTCGGATGGGACTCGTGTGGGTGGCGTGTGCCGTACTACTAGATGTGAATGCTAGTTATGGCCCATGCCACCCCACTATATTGAGCCAATATCAAGGTACGTAGAACAAATTTCCTGCAGTCCGTGCTCAGCCCTCCTCTATCTCTCTTCTCAGCCAGCTAGCCGTCGCGCGGAGCCCATCATCTGTTTGCTCACATGCAGCCCCACATGTCAGTGAAAATGCAAGAGGACCACCGAACCTGCACATCTTTCACCTCGACGTGCTGGTGATGAAAAACAAATCCAATAAAGATCTTCGGTGGCCGCTTTTGGAGTTACTCAAGAGTAGTAAGATTCTATTTATAGTTTAACCCAAGATGCACATCTCGTGGCTTCAACTACCACTCTATTTTCTTTCATGACACGACCTGGATGCTGGATGTCCCACGTGTCGGCAAAAGGAGGAAGAACCCGACCAAATCTTCGGTTGTGCTCTCGGATTAGACTAGTTGTGCTAACTTAAATTTTTTATTGTGTACTCCCTCCGTTCCAAAATACTTGACTTCCATTTGTCCAAAAATGGATGTACCTATATACTAAAACATGTCTAGATACATATATATTTTAACAAATAGAAGGCATGTATTGTGCAATGGAGGGAGTAGAATGGATGCAAGTTTTTGTATTGGGAAGAAGAGTACATCCATATATTGATAGAGCGCAATTTAGTAGATGTTCTATCACTTTTAGCTAGCACAGAGGCTAGAGATGAGATTAGTGCACTTGTTGATACTCCTACTAGAATAGAGGCTAGACATGAGATTAGATGCGAGGAAGCAACGTCTACTTCTTTACACTCGAAGAAGAAAGAAGCACACAAGATCAAGCCTCCGCAGATCAATAATGAATGCATCGAGAAGGCACTAATCCAACTTACAGGAGTAGTAAAATGCATTCTCGTGGTTCTTGTTTTCTTTGGTCTTGCTTTTCTAGTCAAAATTATCGTTGGAGTTCGTGCAAAACGGAGGTCCGTTTGGGGTCGTGCGTTGGAGTTGGCCTTGCAAGTGGGACCGCAGTTAAGGAAACCGACTATCGGCAAACCCCACCTCACCCACCGCGCAATGGCTGAAGTTAGAGAAACAACGAGGTTGAAGAGATTACTCTAGCACAAACTCCAAGAAATAATATGGTGTCAGATGGATGTCGTGGTGGTGGCGTGTGCTGTACTCCTGGACGTGAATGCATGTTCTGGCCCATGCCACCCTACTACTCCTACTACTTACTCCTACTATATAGTACTAGTATCGAGGATTCGAGGTGCTGGTTACGTACAACGAACACATTAACATATGTCTACAGTAAAAACACCAGCCCGACGCACGAAGCATGTGAAGCTAGTACAAATAGTGTACTACTATTGTTGATTGGCCTCATCCAATAACTTGTTGCAATGCACGTACAATTATGTATTCGGAAAATATTTTTTTGCCTCGTTGTCGGATTTTGGGTTCCGGCAGACCCTTGAGGTTCGAACACAGGGGTGCGTGCGGAGATCTCTCCCCTACCGATCAACATCCGATCTTCTCGCGTGATTTGAGCTGGAAACAAGGAACAACACAAGGGACACAAGGTTTATACTGGTTCGGGCCACCGTTGTGGTGTAATACCCTACTCCAGTGTGTGGTGTGGTGGATTGCCTCAGGGGCTGATGATGAACAGTACAAGGGAAGAACAACCTCGCGAGAGGTGTTCTTGAGGCGATGAACTGCTTGGGCGAGTTCAATCGCCTCTCTCTCTATCTCTCTTTTTTGGTCCCTTCTTCTCTCGATGTCCTGATGTCCTTCCAGGGTGTCTCTCTCTCTCTCTCGCTCGGTGTCCCTCTGCTTCTGATGCCTAGACCTACTTATAGAGGCCCTTGGCCTCTCCCCAAATAATGAGCGGGAAGGGTGCCAACAATTGGCCATTTTGAAGGGGAACATCTAGTACAAGTTATCCTGACCAAAGGTGGTCTTCGGCTGCCAAAATCTCTGGTGAGGATGCCGTCTTGGGCTCCACGGTGACCTCCGTCCTACCGCTCTGCTGGTCTTGGTCTCGTTGCACCGGAATGGTAAGCTTTGCCCGATGCCTTGGCCTGTGCTTGCCCCCTTTGCACCAAAGGGGAAACAAGGACACTACGCAGGCCGGCGCCCGCCTGGTATCGATCGTCATGGCTTACGTCACAGGATCCTCATGAGGTACCCCTACATTGATCTCTCCGCCTCCTCGCGAGCCTGCCTGATGAGGCTGCCTCAGAGGAAGCTCTCTGTCATCCCCCCCGCAAGGCTTGGCCCCTCGCGAGGGTCTTGTGCTTGAGCTGATGAAGATGGGCCGCGCAGGGCCCCCGCTTGAGCCACGCCGCAGGCCGCAGGTAGGGAAGTCTGGGGATCCCCGTTCCCAGAACACCGACAGTAGCCCCGGGCCCAAGGCGCGACCAGGCTTGGCCTAGCAGGAAAGTGAAGGGGCAAGCACGAAGGATTGAGACAGTTCTGGAGGATTTCCCGACCGAGGCCTGGTACTCGCCGGCCCTGGATTCCCCGAACCTGCCGGAGAAGAACCTCGCCCTTACGCGCCTGATGATGGTGGCGCAGGGCAGCAAGGGGGCGACTGTGCTCAAGGCTGGCTCCGACCAGCCTGAAGGCAGGGGGAGCACCTTCTATCCGCTCTTTGTGAGCTCCATCGTCGTCGGTCTGGTGCCTCCTTTCTCTGAGTTCTTCTTTGCTGTTCTCCGCCAGTACAACTTGCAGGCTGTGCATCTCCACCCCAACTCTGTTCTTCTCCTGGCGATTTTTGCTTACTACTGTGAGGCTCATGTCGGGGTAAAGCCCTCGGTGGCCTTGTTGCGCCACTATTTTTTCCTCCGGGTTTCTGGTGGCCATGTCCCCGCATGTGGGAGCTTCATCGCATACTCCAATTCCAATGCTATCTTGAAGCCTGGGAAGAGAATCGAAGGCTTCCGGAGCAAGTGGGACATGGTGGACGTCGGGCGCCTCCACCCCCGTCTGGTGTTGCCTACGGGGCAGCCCAAGGCTGTCGACGCGTGGTCCCGCGCGGAGCTTGTAGACCCCCGTGCGAGGGTGGTGCTGAAGAGGATGAACGCGGACCTGAGGCCGAGCAACTTGGGGGCGGCGAAGTTGACTGGAGCCACGCTCCTGAGGGAGTTCTTGGAGCACCGGGTGGCTCCACTCCAGGAGCACTCGCTCCCATTGTGGAGGCTTGGGGAAGCGGACGCCGCCTTGTGCCTAAGCTCTGAGGCCCTGACCGATGAGAATCTGGTCGCGGCCCTCCATTCCTTGGTTGGGGGAGAGGTGGCGAAGCCGGTGGGCGCCCCCGTCCCCCTGTTCCTTCGTGGCGACTGGGAGCAGGTGGTGAACTCCATGCCCACCTTTAATGGCAATGGGCTGGTGCCCGCGGAAGCTCCCGAGGGTCTTGCGGTGCTGGCGATGGTGAACGTGTCCTCCGGCAGCTCCAGCGGGGGTGAGGAGGAAGAAGAGGCGGAGGAAGAAGAGTCTGACTTTGAGGCGACTGGCGAGGAGTCGGGGGAGTCCTTCCCTCGGCTCAGGTCTCGGGCCCTCCGCTCCATGCCGAATGACGACGATGCCGGTGCCAGGCGAGGAGAGGAGGACTCTCCCTTGGTCACAAGGAAGGGCCGGTCGGAGCTGGTTCCCCCATTGTCCGCTCTGATCCCTGGGCGGTCTGAGGCCAGCCCCAGCCCTCCCGACGTGGCTTCTGCTTCTGGGTCTCCCGAGGCTGATCCCAGCTGCAGGCTCTCGGGCTTCAAGTTCGGCCGGAGGTTGCTTGGGTCCGCGAGCGACGACCAGTAAGTGCTTGATTCCTGCTTTGCTTGGTTTCTACCGCCGAGGCTTGACGTCCATATTCTTTTGTCAGACCGGCGCGTGCGGCGAAGAGGTTGAAAGGGGCTTCTGCGGCCCCGCTTGGGGCAAGTCCACGTGCCGAGACGGCGCCTTCGTCCACTATGGGGAAAGACGGCACAGCTCGCGCTTCCCCTGCCCGGTCATCCTTGCGACGCCGACTGGGACGCTTTGGCGAGGAGTCAGCCCCCGTGGCCCCGCTAACCCTGGAGTCGACTGCGCTCGATGCTGCAGCCGGGGCAGCCAAGGCCCAGGGGGTTCCTTCCTGCCAAACCATGATTACGCTGCCGTCTTCTTCGCCTGCTCCGCCGGTTCCTGCTTCTTCTATTCCCTCTGCCTCCGTCCTGGACCAGGTCGCCAGCGAACTGAGCCAGCCGCGGGAGGATCTTCTGAGCGCGGACCCTCGCCTAGCGGCCGGGCTCCTGGTGTTAGCTTCTAGCTGGGCCCGTTCCGCTGCCTCCGTCCGAGTAGCGCTGAGCCAGGCCGTGGCGGCCACCGAGGGGGAGAAGCAGGCCGCCAACCAAGCCAAGGCCGCTCGCGACGCTGCCCTAGGTGACGCTGCGGCTGCCAAGGCTCGCTGCAAGGAGCTGGAGGTCGAGCAGCAAGGCCTGCGCGACGAGCCCGCCAAGGAGGTCCACGGACGCCAGGAGAAAGAGAAGGAAATGGACGCTCGGGAGGCTGCCGTCAAGGACCGGAACGTCAAGCTTGATGATCGCCGCGGCCGATTGGAGACGCTGGAGCGGTCGCTGCAGGCGGAGAGGACCGAGCTCGACGCCAAGGCGGAGGATCGGGTGGCCTTCGCGAAGATGGAGAAGAGGGCTCGTGCCACGCTGAAGACGCTTTACGAGAGTGGCTTGGAGGAGCCGTTGGCTGGCGCGGAGGACGGCCCCGCCAAGCTGCTTCCCTTCCTGGTCCGTGCGCTTGAAGATGTCATAGACGGCCTTGGCCCCACGGCCGAGGTCGAGGCGCGTGCCTGTCTTCAGCCGCGCTGACGCGTGTCCTCAGCAAGTCTACATGCGCGACCCCAACGTCGACCTCAACAGCCTGCTGGAGCCCGTGAGCGGCGACCTTGCCGCCGCTTCCGCTGTGGCCGTGAAAGGCCGAGCCAAAGCTTTGCTGAGGAGGTTCCGCGCCTTTAGCATCTTGCTCGGGCGCGGTGCTGCCAGCTCCACGGCCCTAGGAGGCGGCGCCACTAGAGAGTGATCCCTTCGCGGCTTATGTCCTGCTTTTATTCCTGCAACATGTACCATGCCTCGCGGAGGTGTTTAAACTTGTGTTTGGCGTCGTCAAACAATCTATGGCTTGTAATATTTGCTTTTAATTTCCTGGAATTTGCATTTTTCTCCCCTACTTGCTCGCGTTCTATGTCGGCAGGGCCCGGCCCAGCGCATATCTCACCCAGCGTTAGCCCCAACCGGAAACCAGGACGGGACTAAGGAGTGAAGGGCTATGTGGCAAGTTAGGCTCCTGAGTCACGATGCTCAGGAGTCCCCCTTGACGCCCAAGCAACAAGTAGGGAAGGGGAACGGGGAGTGGATTGATCGTTCTGCATCGGCAGGGCCCGGCCCCGCGCATACCTCACCCAGCGTTAGCCCCGACACGGAAACCAGGACGGGACTAAGGAGTGAGGGGCTAACAGGGCAAGTTAGGCTCCCGAGTCGCAATGCTCAGGAGTCCCCCTTGACATTCAAATGGGTTTCCATACCTTGGCTCCGCTCGGGGAGGGGCGCGTGACGACCAGGTCCGAGGGACCTGGCTGGGTGGCGTGCGCTCGGGCGAGGCCCGGCCGTAGCCCCCGTGTCCAGCCCCCTTGCACGGCGCTCCCGATGGGAGGCGTTGCGATGGCGCCGGACACTGAGCTCTGGGCTCCCTGAGGTTGGTACGGCCGTAGGCCGCCCTCAGTTGTTTATCACCAGCGTGGAGCATAGCGCTTCCGTATGTGTACGGGCATAGCCGCTCCTCGGCAGTGTCGTCAGCCAGCGCGGAGCATGGTGCTTCCACTGGTACGTGGGAGGGGGCTCCCTCCGGGAGGAGCCCCCGGGGCGTGTACTGCCCCGCCCTGACACGTGGCCGGCACGGTAGGGCTAGGAGAGGTGTATCTAGGCACTCGTGAGCCAGCACGGGACTCACGAGGCCCTACCTCGAGGCGGGTTGTGCCTGGCTCTGGGCCTTTATAAATGGTGTGTTCCTACAGGGTGGTTAGAATGCAAATGCTCTACGTCCTCAGGTCCCGGCCCTCGAGCGAGCTCAGCCGCTGCTGGTATGACAGGCCGCGATGCCGTGAGTCAAGGCCAGGGGATGAGGGCTGGAGAGCCAGTAGGAGCCCATGAGTCGCGATGCTCAGGTACCCCCCCTTTTAACGTGCAAGCGCTTTGCGTGAAAGCGGAGAAGTCCGCGATAAGTAGCAGGTGAAAATTAAGCGCGAAAGAGCAAATTCATTTTAAGTAGACGCAGGAAAAGCAAATGCCGCTGGGACAGGCCCAAGCAATTTAGGGATGATGCAGCCCGAGGGGCGCCCCCAACAAGGTATGTAAAGAGCATAAGCAAAACGGATACATGCCGCATGGACGGACCCACGCGACCTGGGAATGATGCGGCCCTGTGGGCGCTCCCAGCTAAAAACGGAACTTAGAAAGATGTCACCTGGTGTTGTTTGAAGATGGGGTGATGTTGAAGAAGAGGGCGATGCGCGGTGAAGACGTCGATCGTCATGAGCCCCCAGGCCCAGGAGCCTCGGGAGGCTCCGGGGGCACAGGTGGGTCTCCGAGAGCCATCTCCATCTCCTCCAGGACCGCATGATGCCTGACCTCCTGAGCCTCCGGAATGCTCCTCAGCAGGCGCTGATGAGCGGGGACCACGTTCGGCAGGCCGAAAGGCATGCGAACGTAGCTTGAGGTGGACCCTTGCAACGCCCCATGCGCAAAGGCTAGAGGCGCTCCTCAGACGCGGCTCGGTTGAGCCCTGGCACGTCGACACAGAAGCGCAGCTCACCATCCTCGCCTGGATGTGGGGCCATGGTGGGAAAGCGGCGGCTGCCGTGCATGACTCTCGACTCATGTAGATCCTGAGTGTTGCTTGCGATGAACTCCTGAGGGTTTGGTCTTCCTTGCCTTGTACCTTCCTGAGGGAAACGTGCCTGGAAGCACCCCTCCAAGTGGTGCCTGAGCGCCTCCCTCGCGACCTCGGCAAGGTCGGTGGCTCTCCAAGAAAGAGCCCCCGAGCCCTGCCTAAGGAGGGCGCCAGGCGCGCCTTCCTATGCGAGAGAGGGTGGCGCTCCCTGATTGGGCGCAGATCCTGACGCAACACCTCCGGAGGCACCTGCCTCCTTATGGCTTGGGTCAGGCGAAATCTTCTTCTTCTTAAGGGTCGCCTCGAGAAGCCTTCTGTTCCTGTGGTCTGGGTCTTCGATTGCTGCAGCTTGGAACACTCGCTCAAGTGAACACACCGCATCCCTTCCTTCACAGAGTACGGTGATGACTCCACCGCATCCTGGCATCTTGAGGACATTGTACCCATGGTGAGTCACTGCCATGAACTTGGGCAGGGCTGGGTACCCGAGGATGGCGTTGTATGGCAGACGGATGTGGGCGACGTTAAAGTCGATGAGCTCGGTGCGGTAGTTGTTGCGCTGTCCGAACGTGACTGGAAGGCGAACCTGCCCTATGGGAACACTGGAACCATCAGTGACTCCAGAGAAGGGCTTGGTCGGCTAGAGCTGATCGTACGACACTTGGAGATTGTCGAACGTCTCGATGGACAGGATGTTGAGTCCTGCTCCATCGTCAATGAGGGTCCTGGTGACCTGCACGTTGCTGATGACTGGGAGCAAAGCATCGGGAGGACTCCGGCCGTTGCCGCGCACTTGAGCTGATCCGCTGAGCTGAACGTGATAGCGCACGTAGACCACCTAAGAGGGCGCGTGGCCTCAAGCTTGGGGAGGACTGCATTCACCTTGCGAGCAAACTGCTTGAAGATGCGCTGTGAGACTGGGGCCTGCGTGCCACCCAAGATGCAAGCGATTGTGCGCGGCTCCTGGAAGCCCCCAGCTCCCTCGTCTTGATGTTGGTCTTCATTCCTCCTTGGCGGTGGCGGCAGAGGAGGAAGGCCTGCGTTGCCATGCGGGCGATCCTCACGAGGCTGACCTCTCCAGCCTCCCTCGTGAGGTTGGTCCTGCCAGTGATCCTCGTGAGGTCGGTCACGCCACCCTTGGCGAGGGCCACGGTCTTCCCATCGTCCGCCACCTCTTCCTCCTCCTCGGCCATAGCCCCTGTCATTGCGCTCGGGATGTCGTCCGACACGTCCATCTCTTACAGCCCTGAGCTCTTGACATTCGTTAGTGTTGTGGGTGTGAGGTCATGGTACACGCAGTACCGACTGCCCTTGGATGACTCAGGCTGATCCCTGCCCCGCTTGGTGTCCGGCTCCGCTGCAAGCACGGCAGCCCCCTTGCGCTTCATGTCCTTGGCCTTGGGCTTCTTTTCTTCTGGGTCATCAGCCGGGATTTCGAGAGGGAAAGGCGCCCTTCCTCAGCCCTAGCGCACATGGTCGCCAAGTTGAACAGCTCCAGGGATGTGCACAGGTCTTCATGGATTGCTAGCTCCTCCTTCATCTGATGTCGCGTATGCCATCGGAGAAGGCCGAGATGATGGCTTCTTCAGTCACCTTGGGGATCTTGAGGCGAGCGTTGTTGAAGCGCTGGATGTATTTCTGCAGGGCTTTCCCTTGATGCTGCTTGATACGACACATATCGCTCACGGCCGGGGGCTGGTCGCGAGTGCCCTGGAAGTTGGCGATGAAGCGAGTGCACATCTCATCCCAGGAGGAGATTGTGCTAGGAGCCAGGTTCAAGAGCCAGGTGCGGGCCCCGTCCTTGAGCGCCATGGGAAACCAGTTCGCCATGACCCTTTCGTCTCTCTTGGCGGCTTCGATGCACAGCTCGTAGAGCTGTAGAAACTCCGCGGGGTGCGCCGTGCCATCGTAGCGAGGGGGCAGGTCATGCTTGAACTTGCCTGGCCATGCGACGCCGCGTAGCTAAGGGGTGAGGGCGCGGCAGCCCGCTGTGGCCACCGGTGCCTTTTGCTGGTGCTGGGCTTGTTCCTGGGGATTACCGCGTGCCGCCGCTTGGAGCAGCGCGGGGTCTTGGCGTGAGAGGTGCAGGGACGCGATCTTGGCGCGCCGGCGCTGGGAGCGCGCGAGCACCTTCTTGGGGACGAGGGATCTCCTGGCAGCTCCTTTCTTGCTGCGCAGGCACCGGACGCGGAGGGTCTCGCCCTGGGGCTGCGCGCCTTGGAGCCAGGGCGCCTTCTTGGGGAGGAGGTGGTGGAGGCGCCTCCTGATCGCCGCCTCCTGCGCGGAACGGAGGGCGAGGCAGCGAGAAGGACGGCAAGGGGAGTCCCTTGGGGCGCTGACGAGCTCGGTGATGCGGGCAAGCTAGTCTTCGTAGAGGTCATCGACGGGGCGGTAGTGCAAGAGCTCCCTTGCCAGGAGCAGCACGGCGTGAGCGTCCGTGGGGGCACGACGGGCAGGGGACGACGAAGCGGCTGGAGTCAGCGACGGTGTGGCGGTGCGGCCCTCCCGCCATACCGAAGGATGCTGGGACGAGGCCTGCTGCTTGTTCCCCGTCGGGCCGGTGGCGGCGTTGGCGGCAGGCGACGGGGAACGACGAGGACGTCCGCCGACGGGCGCCGTCTGGGCGACGCGGTTGGCGAGAGCAGCCCGGCGCTCGGCGCGAGCCCGACGAGCGTCAGCCATGGACACGACGGAAGATCGTACGCGAACAGCGGAAGAAAGATTCCGGCGCACCCCTACCTGGCGCGCCAAATGTCGGATTTCGGGTTTCGGCAGACCCTTGAGGTTCGAACACTGGGGCGCGCGCGAAGATCTCTCCCCTACCGATCTACGTCCGATCTCCTCGCGTGATTTGAGCTGGAAACAACGAACAACACAAGGGACACAAGGTTTATACTGGTTCGGGCCACCGTTGTGTTGTAATACCCTACTCCAGTGTGTGGTGTGGTGGATTGCCTCAGGGGCTGATGATGAACAGTACAAGGGAAGAACAGCCTCGCGAGAGGTGTTCTTGAGCTGGTGTGATGAACTGCTTGCGCGAGTTCAGTCGCCTCTCTCTCTCTCTCTCTCTCGTTTTCGGTCCCTCCTCTCTGTGTCCCGTTGTCCTTTCGGGGTGTCTCTCTCTCTCGGTGTCCCTCTGCTTGTGATGGCTAGCTCTACTTATAGAGGTCCTGGGCCTCTCCCCAAATAATGAGCGGGAAGGGCACCAACAATTGGCCATTTTGAAGGGGAACATCTAGTACAAGTTATCCTAACCAAAGGTGGTCTTCGGCTGCCAAAAGCTCTGGTGATGACACCGTCTTGGGCTCCACGGTGACCTCCGTCCTCCTGCTCTGCTGGTCTTGGTCTCGTTGCACCGGAATGGTAACCTTTGCCCGATGCCTTGGCCTGTGCTTGCCCCCTTTGCACCAAAGGGGAAACAAGGACACTGCGCAGGCCGGCGCCCGCCTGGTCTCGATCGTCGTGGCTTGCGTCACGGGCTCCTCGTGAGGTACCCCCTCCTTGATCTCTCCGCCTCCTCGCGAGCCTTCCTGATGAGGCTGCCTCAGAGGAAGCTCTCTGTCGTCCCCCCCCCCCATGAGGCTTGGCCCCTCGCGAGGGTCTTGAGCTTGAGCTAATGAAGATGGGCCGCGCTGGGCCCCCGCTTGAGCCACGCCGCAGGCAGGCAAGTCTGGGGACCCCCGTTCCCAGAACACCGACACTCGTCGCACCACTCAATCATAGAAGCGACTCGACAGCCATTCATAAATTTAGTAAGTTTATGCCATGCATATCATTTTATTACATACAACAGGTCATCAACCCACATCGACAACAAGGATACATTATAAATACTAAAGTTTTCACCACACAACAAATAACAAGCAATGAAATGAACTTCAACTCAACCATTCCTCAGTGTTGGAAACGCTTGCTTTGAACCACAAGTGATTCTCTGGGACGGGCCATCGATTGTCGATCTGGAAACCAACGCAGGACTGATCATCCAAGCTGAAGCGGCCTACTATATCAGTACCATGGTAGGGAACCACCCAAATGTCCGAGGTATAGACACAGTTGATTCTCATAAATGGTACTAGTAATGTTGTGTCAATAGTAGTTGGATCGCCTTTCAGCATCATCGTATAGTTTTGTCCAAGGAAGAGCGAGTTTTCTCCAAGACTATCAATTCTGTACCAGGGAGAAGGAGTTGGTGCTAGCACACTAGTATCCATCCCGAATACCATGCAACGGGTGTTGGAATAGGTCCGGAGAGTGTGACCATGGGAGACTACACCTGCTTCCTTAGCAGTAACATCGTTCGTGGGCTGTATACACACAAGAAGAGGTGATCCATCGGAATTAGTTGCCAAGCGCCACAGAGTATATGGGCGCTGCTCGTCCTCATGCTCGTGATCATCACCATCGTCATCTCCCCCTTGGTTATAAAAATTTTCAAGTATAGGTGGTGGGATGTTCACAGGACCTTGGAAACACAAGAAGAAGGTTAATTAGTAAAGGGAAACTTGCTAACCCGCATTCATGTGGATGAAACAATTATAATTACGGTGGAAGACAAATGCATCGAAACTACAAGGATCCCATGCAAAAACAGTGCCACAAGTGGTGGCAGCAAACACAAGGCCCTCGTATTGAATTGCATCACAGTACTCATCCGTGTACAGAAACTGATTTTTGAGCAATATCCATCGAGTCAAAGCACCAAGGACGGCAACAAGCTTGTCGTAGATAGCAACAACTTGATAGTTGTTGTAATTCCATGAGCGGTTGGGAACTCGACAAATTGCTATCTTCCGTAGAAGATAGTCACCATCATCATATTTGAACGCGCGTACAATACCGGTGTGCTCAACCTCTGGGCAGTCTGCTGAGATTTTTGGAAGTGGAACCCGGTCACGAGTGTACACATTCACAAGTTCCCACTTGCAGTTGGACCCAATGTAAACAACCCAATCTCCATTTGCGCCTGCCCAAGCCTTTCCCTCAAGCGATGGCATCTTAACATCATACGTATCATTATCAAGCGGCATCAACTTGCACAGGGCGAGGCCTCCGTCGTGCCGGCTCCAGTCATCAGGGTCACGGCGAAGAAGATAAGGAAGATCAAACAGCTCCTTGATCCCTAGGTTCTTTGTAATGATGTTATTAGTCGAGTCGAGTATGGGCTTGAACGAACCTGCCATGCTAGCCGAGGTGATGGTGTCGCACCGATCAATGAGTTCCTCCACCACGTCATCTTTTAGATTGGGGCAAGAATAATGGGGTCGTTTCCGACCTGTTCCCTCCATGGAGAAGACGATCGAACAATGGCAGAAGAAAGGGTGAAGGGCTGAAGGAAAATGGAGGAGGGAGAGGAAGAGCGTGCAATAGCAGTTCCAAATCGAGAGGGAAAGGCGAAGAGTCGGTGGACGGTTGCGAGTTTGCCACGGTTCACGAAGAGGCGCCCCGGCCTACACGTCTGTTTGAAAATACTCCTACTACTCGCCGTCGTCTCACTGATATGTTGGAACAGGACCACATGTCAATGAAACATGGTGTTTAATTTCTCATGCAAAATGCGATCTGGCCGCGTTGGCCCGAGGTGCCGCATTAGTTATCGACCTTTATTTTTTAATGGCATGCCGATCAGTTTTGAAGCACGACTAACTGGTACTGTACGCAGAGAAAATATAAAGTACTCTACCACTACTCCACCTCCAGTACTAGTAGTATAAAAAAGATATATAGGCTGGAGCTTGAGCGCTTTCTTGCTAAGGGCTGCCCACTTGCTTCTCACACTACCACCATCTCTCCAGATCGAAAAAAGACGGCCCCTCTCTCCCTCCTCACCGGTTGTCACAGATCCGTCGGGGAACAAAAGGACGTGCAGCATTGACGCACTCGTTGTCGGCGAGGGAGGTCACGCACTGACGACAAGGCCGTCCTCTCAGACCTAGCACCCGCGCGGGATGGCCTCCATCCCCAAGGTCGCTGCCGTAGTGTGTGCGGAGGACGACGACCACGAGCGAAGCCACTTCCCGCCGACCGTCAGGTATGCTACCTCTTTTCGAACCATAACCTTGTTCTATTGCCCCATCTGCCACATCGTTGCATGTGGATCTTTTTCCACTCCACCATCTTCCCAATTTGCTATCCTCTGCTCTGCTGGCCACACAGACAAAAACCATAATTTGCACTATTACAGGAAACCCTACTTCATGCAGACTAATCCATGTCTGGGTTGAATAAGGAAAGGAAGGGAGACTGTACTGTCCAAGAGAGTAGGCATCGAACCCGCATCTAGGTTGAAAAGGGGAAAATTAGTAGCTAAGGAACGAGTCTCGTGTCTCTTGGTTGAAGAAGGGTAGAAAGGCATGACAACACAATAGAGAATGACCAGGTCGATCGGTTTGTTGTCCTCGCATAGGAAAAAGGTGGCTAAAGAGAACAAAAATGGGACGTAATCCACAGATGCTGCCTAGATATTTGTTGCTCTCGGCAACCATACCTCCCTCACCATTCTGCGTCCATGGAGGTACATCGTACTAGTGCGCCCACTGTCCGAATGGCCCTCCCATGCTCTTATTACCAATTTTTTTGCTGTTAGTATAACGCCAGCAGTCAAGTCAAGCAATGCTACTGCTAAAGTGATGCCACATTTAACTAATGCCGCTCTCAGTCTAATGCCACCGATAGATTTAACCAATGCCATTTAATTTCACTGGATTATTTCAGGGTTAGCTGTTGATTGTGGATGTATTAAAGATTTTTCAGCTAAGGCATTCTAATAGTGTTGCAGAGCCAGTATACCAATGATGAAACTTGTTACTACCTTCAGATTTTTGCACTGTTAATGCTTATAGATTACATACCTCACTTTCATGAGATAAGTTAATGTTTTTGTATAGTGTCACCAAAATGCCAAGGCGCTGATCTCATTTTATTTTGGTTAAACTGCACAGACAATTATGAAGACAAGAGGAAAGGTCAAGAGTGGGCACCTCCTCCTCCGGCTGTTCTCTTGATTCGTTCGATCAAGTTTTTATGTTTGATCGATTATCAAGATTGGGATAGCAATTTTTAAGGTCCCCCTGAGTTTTTATGAAATGATATTTACCTTGGAGGTACATGGTTTGCAATTTTTTTATACTGTCATTAGTTAATAATGCTAGTTACCTTCATACTTTTCTATTTGGTTTAATGTTCATGCATAGCTAGTATACCAATGCTGAAACTTGTTACCTTTACATTTTGTATTGTTAATTCTTATAGAAACCTTCCAGTGCTAGATTTTATTGAAATATGTTCAGTAAAACCATTGTACTGTACCCTGTAATAAACTAACTACTCTACTATTGCACTAGCCACTGGATTAGTGTATATTTGTAGTATTCGAATGGTGTTGCATTGGCGTATGGAAATAAATAAAGTGTGGCAAGCTTTCCCAGATATGTGCTCAAGAAAACTACTACCTGTTTTTATAAATACTAGACGTTTGGGTACTTTAAATTGAACCGTTAAAACGTCTTATATTAAGGAACAAAAGGTGTAGAGTTCACTCAAATTATCCCGGTAAAGCTAGTCACACCTTTGTTAAAATTAATGTTCATTATATTATCGGAGGAGGTCTGTATGTTTGTCTCTAATGCCTGTCGACCACATACCAGACATCATGATGTAATGTTAAGTCATTTCCTTTCGTACAGTGTCACTGAATTGTCAAGGCGGTGATGGCATTTTATTTTAGTAGAACTGCACAAAATTTGCTTAAAAGAAGAGGAAAGGTCAGGAATGGCTCAGTTTTACAGAAAAAACTATGCATGCCTTCCTGACATCAGCCGTTGTTGCTTTATTTATTCCTTCAAACAGGTGGTTAGAAATAGTCTTGCAACCTTTTCCCGTTAAGAAATTGGAATGCTTATATTTGTGAGTCTATGCTTCAACTAGTGCCACTTTTAGAGTAATCACACTTTCAATATATATGCAAACAGGGATGCTCGATTTTAGTGGAACTGCATAAAAAGTCCAACTGGCTCAACATTAGGAGCATGTTTTTTTCCAAACCTTTATATCCAATTGGTGGCACTATGAGCTGTTCATTATGAAGGTACATGGTTTGCTACTATCTTGCTACTCTTTTTGTACTGTCATTACATAGTAATAATAGTGGTTTGCATGTGAATTTATTGCCAGGGTGGACCTACAATGGAGGTGCAGGACAGGATTCAATGATTGGATGCTCAATTTCGGTCGTATCGATTTCACCTCTTCCATCATTGCGAACATGGATATCGTTGGTCTGATGAAGAATAGGCACTATATTTCTGCTCTGAACCAGCAAATCAATTCAGTATGAAATTGTACAGGGCAAAACATAACTATATCAGATTGTCCAGTGCAGAACATGACATATGCCAAGCGGAAGAGACATGTTTAAACCGAAAATACAAGGTGTGGTATATGTTTACTAGCTGGTTGATATTTGTACAGACAGAGATGTCTGCCCGTTGCTATTTGGCAAACAAACAATGTGTCCGCAATTTTGGTTGAACTGCACAAGAGAATATTATAGACACTGCATGCAGTGCCATTTGAAAATAGACACAGAAAGATTGGATAGTCACTTCATGGACTGCAGAAAAGTAGTACTGTACTATTTATTGGACAACACTAGGTGCTTCATTTCTTTGGTCTGGTTATACAATGGGCATCATTTTGCCTAAGTTAAAGTTTGTATTCCTAAAATAGTCTCGCGGTGTGATCGAGAGAAGACAAATCATATTGCAGTGGATGTTCCTCCGTCATGTGTGGTTCATTCTCATGGTTCCAGCTGTTGGTGAAACCACTTACGTTTGCAAGAGGAATTGTAGACTTCACAAACAAATTTGTCTTTAAGTCATACTGAATGTTGGCCAAGATAAGCATCCATGTTAGTAGGAAGAACATATGTTTTTTCTAGATCTTTGCTTTTGGAGCTACATATTTGTATATGATATGTGAATCATTGAGATGCATTAACATGTTGATCTTATGTATGGGAATCGTACTAGTTAGTTTTAGTTGCGACGAAAGATCCGAAGTGGCTGATCTTTGCTTTTGGAGCTACATATTTGTATATGATCTGTGAATCATTGAGATGCATTAACAGTTACTTATTTTTGTTCGCTCAGTGTTTACAAGTTACTGATCGATCACTAGCTAGCCTACAAATGCGCTCCTGGCAGTTTTATTTGCGACGCAAGATGCGAAGTGGCAGTTTTTTCAATAAAAATGCCTACCTCTGAAAAAACTGACAAGCTACATTATCGATCCTACACGTATAAAAATGCCTACCTCTGAAGAAACTGACAAGCTACACTATCGGTCCTACATGGATAAATAGCGGATCATGCAGGTACTACCTCCTTTCCGATTTGCAAGGCTCAATTCAAGAAACGACCTACTCGATCCTACACAAATGAATAGCGGATCACGCACATACTAGTACCTCCTTTCCGGTTTGCAGGGCTTAATTCAAACCTCTCACCAACCAAGGTACTCCCTCCGTCCGGGTTTATTAGTCCCGTGAGTAAAGCAGCAAGACCAATGCAAGGCAATAATTAACGGCATGCAGAAGTTTAAGCCTAATTAATTACAGTGATTTAAGTGGCTGCATGCGTGCCCTCGGCTGCGACTCGTTGCATGCTGCTTCGCGTACTGCCTGCGAGCGATTCTGAGTGCCTGCATGCAGCCGGCCGTAATTAAGGCAGCTAACTGATGCGAAAAAGATACGCTTTAATTGTTGCGGGCTTTTTAAATCTGTGGAATCATTATTGACAAGAAGGGAGATGACTCGAGTGCACTCGTTTGACCGCCATGCCGGCGTGCGACCCAGACGGGACGGGATGGCACAGTCATAATTTCGGTTTCTCTATTTTTCCCTGGCAAGCTGGCACGCTAAGCCATTATGCATTGAATTGCGATGACCGTCGTGCTACCTTCTGCCTATAAGTACTGTTTCCCGGCCTTCTCCGGTGCCACCATGACCCAACTCGCCATATCCTCATAAGCCCCCATCAGCCCGACATCGCTCGCCACGTCCGCCATGCCCCCGCCCGTCCGCGGTAGGCGACGCCGGAGGCGGTCACCGCCGGAACTAGTGTTTGGGTTTTCACCGGAAGCCAGACGGAGGGAGGAGGCATTCTATCTGTCTTTAGATGATAATGCAGAGATCGAGGAGTTGTTGGAGCGTGACCGCATGGCGGAGGAGCAAGAGTTGTTGGAGCGCGACGGCCTGGCGGAGGAGGAGCATATCGCTGATTTGCGCCACTAGCGGGACATGGAGCAGCAGCGCACCGACGCTCTGAATCGCGAGCAGAGTGCCCCCAACTGGGCCGACTACGTGGAGGCCGGCGCCCGGCAAATAGCCCTGGAGGCTGTCGGGCACGCACGCGTTTGCGATGCCGATTTTTACTACCAGCTCGTCAAGTGGGTTTCCCGCTTGGAAGGTGAAGCTTCGGTGGACCACGCCGGCATGGAAAGGGCCAACGCGCCCTATCACACCTCCTGCAAGTCCGAGGCGAGGCGCACAACGCTGGTGCCGGCGTTTAGCGTGTACCATAGATGGCGGCCGACATTGTCTAGTTAGCTAAGAGTAAGTTAGTACTTGTACGCTACTAGAGTATTAGTGGGAGTAGATAGTTAACTTGGCTATGATGGTTGTCAACGTGGAAGTTTAGTACTCTATATGTGGATCAGACCTGTTACATTGCTCTAAATGTTGAACTTTCCGTTTGAACGTATGGAATGGGCTGTTATTTTTTTAAATGGGTTGTATTTGTCCTCCACGGGTTTAGAGGCTGACTTGTGGGCCTAGCAAGTTGATGCATACACAATCAGGAGATGATTGTACGTGGATAGGATGACAGCAGGGACCCGCCAAGGTCATGGGAGTACGCAAGCAAGTGCCTCCTTATTTCAAGCCAATAACAAAATGGCTCCTCCTAGTGGATTTCTGACATCTGGGTCCCATGCCATTGTCAATGTAGTCAATAAACGAGAGAATTGCACAACGAGCGGCTGACACCAGGGACCCAGCAGCTGGCCCAGTTATTTTTGTTTTGGGTTAATTTGATAAATGCCACTCCAAACCTGGTGTATCCGAGAAATGCCACTATAATATCCAAACTTTGAAAAATGCCATTTCATGCCATTTCTAGTGGCATTTTTCGAAGTCTGGAGTGGCGTTTTTCAAAGTTTTCAAGCTACAGTGGCGTTTTTCAAAGTTTGCAAAAATTGCAGTGTCATTTTTCAACATTTGGAAATTGCAGTGGCATTTTTATGAATTGCCATAATTGAAGTGGCATTTATCTAATTTGTTTTTGAGACAGAAGCAGGGTGTCAACTGGGCTGTGCGGGACACTCTGGCATGTCTAGACAACCTTTTCTTTTATGTTTACCATAGACCAGCCCAGTAGTTTTTTTTCTTTCTGAAAATTGCTAGCCCAGTTTTTTTGTGATTTGTCAAGTAAGTCACTTTATCAGGCCTGTTGGGCTGCAAATCTTCCAAGACGAAGAGAGCTTCAATCGGCTGGCCGAGAGAATGGCCTATCAGTAATGAGAAATGGGCTGTACATTTTTAAAACACATCAAACCGGCAATTAGTTTCAAATATCTTTTTTTCATTTCGATATTTTAAATTGCATTGTTTTTTATGCGTGGACAATTTATTGGATTTTATATTGATATACATTTATTTTTAAAATTAGTCTGAACGTGACTCGAAATTTCGGGATTAAAAATAGTTCACACCGCACCAACATATGCAAAATTTCGTATAATTTTTTAACCGTGGCCACAATATGGGCCGTAATGCTAACAAAAAGAATATGGGCTCCAAAAAAACCCGTAAGAATTAGCAAATGGGCTGTAAATTATTTGAAATAATGGCAGATGGGCTGTATGCTATTTTCCACAGATTTGAGGCTTTCCACAGATGGCCTGTGTACTGTTGGATGTCCATCCAACGGTTGTCGTGCTTCTTCAATCTCTGCTCTTCCTGCTCCAGCTGCTCAAACAAGCGCCGGTGGGACTGCCTGCTCCCTCCTCCCCACGGCCGGCTATGCACCGCCCCACCGTACTCCCATCGCCGGCCTAGCCATCCCTCTACTCACTCACACCAGCTGTTATTCTCCGGTGATGGCAGATGAACCAGTAAACCCTCGTATAGTCGTACTCCCCTCCGTGTGGGAAACAAAAACAACTGTTGAGTCTTCCCTGCCTCCGTGTCATTCCCTTCCTAGGCCTCGCCGTCGTCCACCGCCCTGGTGCTCTCGGCGTGCGTGGTTAACGTGATCAATGACCGACATGCATCTGAAGTGGACTGTACGTGGAGAGGCTGACAGCTGGGTCCACGGCAGCTGCAAGGAAGTGCCTCCTTATTACGCGGAAAATAATTATTCCTCCACCTGACAGCAGCGACCCACCAGACGCCCACCAATATTTTGCGAAAAAACGTTTGCCCCTGACTGCTGGGACCCACCCGACGGGCCACCGTATTTCGTGAAAAAAAACGTTCCCCCTGCTGTCAGCTCGGATCCACCAGAAGTGCCTCCTTATTACGCACAAAAAAATGAATACCCCCCGCTAGCTGGGACCCACCTTCGTGGGAGGCTGACTTATGGGCCTACTAAGTTGACGGGAACGGAGGGCTTTGTCAACTTAGTCAATATAAACGATTCTAGCTCCAGTGACCGTAAGATGTCCATCCAACGATCATAGTACTTCTTCAACCTCTGGTCTTCTTGCTCCATCCGCCCAAAGCAGCACCGGTCATGCCGCATGCTCCTGCCTCCCGTGGCCGGATGTGCTGCCGCGGAGGCCTCACCACCCCCTACTATTCCCACCGCTGGCCAGGCCCTGCGGCGACGGCAGCCTCACACTGCATCCAAACCAGTGAACCCTCGTACTCCTCTCCACGCGGGCTTCCACTGCTGCGTCTTCCCCGGCTCCACGTCATCCCCTTCCTAGGCCTCACCGTCGTCCACCGCCCTGGTGCTCTCGGCGCGGCATCGTCAACGTGGTCAAGGAACGACTTCCATCGGACGTGGACTGTATGTGGAGAGGCTGATAGCTGGGTCCACGGCCGCAGCAAGGAAGTGCCTCCTTATTATGCGGAAAATAATGATCCCTCCATCTAACAGCTGGGACCCACCGGACGGGCCACTGTATTTCGCGAAAAAAATGTTTCTCCTGACTGCTGGGACCCACCAGCTACATCTTCGCACGCAAGGAAGTGCGTCGGGGCAAAAAAATGATTCGCCCCCCTGACTGCTGGGACCCACCAGCTACATCTTCGCACGCAAGGAAGTGCGTCCGGGCAAAAAAATGATTCGCCCCCGTGACTGCTGGGACCCATCTTCGCAAAGTGCATGACAGTCAGGACCCACCTGGTCGAAGCGTACGTAGCGTTGTCATTCTGGTCATGAACGTGTACGTACATATATACTGGTGGATGTAGAGGCGCGCACGTGTCGTAGTAGAGGCACACACGTAGCATGTACACATACGTACAGCGGCCAGGGTGCAAGAAAGAAAATACGGCCACGTATCTGTACATACGGGCGGGATCTCGAACGCCTACTCGCACATATGTACGGTGAGGGCAGGTGTACATGGCTGGGTCGGAACGGAGAAACAGCGTCGTCATCGTGTTCATGGGGAGGCAACAGAATGTGTCGTGTTCATGGGGAGGCAACAGAATGCGTCGTGTTCATCGGGAGGCAACGAAACGCGTGGGAGCCAACCGGCTGGGTTGGAACGGAATGCGTGGTCGTGTTCATCGGGAGGGCTTGGACGGAACAAGCGATGGAAACGAGGCCTGACGTACCGCAGAACGAAGGAAACAGACCTCCTACGATCGAAACGGGGGTCCAGTGGATCAGGAGGGGTGTGGCGTACCGCAAAACGGAGGAAACGGACCTCCTACGGTCGAAACGGGGGTCCTGTTGATCGGGAGGGGTGTGGCGTACCGCAAAACGGATGAAACGGGGGTCCTGTTCATCGGGAGGGGTGTGGCGTACCGCAAAACGGGACTCCACGGGATACTGTTCATCTCCACCGTCGACCTCCTCCAGCCTCCACGGGCTACCGTCGACCTCCTCCAGCCTCCGCCGCATCACAGCCGGCCATGGGAGGCAGGAGCACGAGGCAAGAGCGGCGCTCGTTTGGGCGGCTGGAGCAAGAACACAAGAGGTTGAAGAAGCACTATGGCCATTGGATTGACATCGTACGGTCACTAGAGCTAGAATCATGCATATTGACTAATTTGACAAAGCCCTACGTCCCCGTCAACTTAGAAGGCCCACAAGTCAGCCTGCCACTATACTGGGTCCCAGCTAGCAGGGGGTATTCATTTTTTGTGCGTAATAAGGAGGCACTTCCTTGCATGCGAAGATGTAGCTGGTGGGTCCCAGCAGTCAGGGGGGAAACATTTTTTTACGAAATACGGTGGCCCGTCCGGTGGGTCCTTGCTATCGGGTGGAGGAATAATTATTTTGAGCGTAATAAGGAGGCACTTCCTTGCGGCCGTCGTGGACCCAGCTGTCAGCCTCTCCACGTATAGTACTCTTCTGATGGAAGTCGTTCCTTGACCATGTTGACCATGCCGCACCGAGAGCACTAGGGCGGTGGACGACGGCGATGCCTAGGAAGGGGACAATGCGGAGCCGGGGAAGACACGACAGTGGAACCCCACGCGGAGAGGAGTACGAGGGTTCACTGGTTCGGCTCCGATGTGAGGCCGCCGTCGCCGCAGAATAACAGGGGGTGTGGGTGAGTGGAGGGATGGCCTGGCAAGCGGTGGGAGTAGTAGGGGGCGGTGAGGCCTCCATGCCAGCACAACCGGCCATGCAAGGCAGGAGCAGGCGACACGACCGACGCTGCTTTGGGCGGCTGGAGCAAGAAGACCAGAGGTTGAAGAAGCACTACGGCCGTTGGATGGACAGCATACGGTCACTGCGGCTAGAATCGTTTATATTTAGTAAGTTGACAAAGCCCTTGGTACGCGTGAACTTAGTAGGTCCACAGGTCAGCCTCTGAAACGGTGCGCCCAAGATTTCAGGGGGAGGAATCACTTTTTGGGCGGTCGAAGCTAGAATATCCAAGATTGGAGAAGAAGCACGACATATGTTGGATAGACATCCAACGGACACTGCTGCTAGAACTGTGTGTTGACTATAAGTTGACAAAGCCATGCATACGCGTCAACTTCTTTTTTTAGGGGATGCGTCAACTTAGTAGGCCCACAAGTGTGTGGCAGAGAACTTATAGCCCATTTGCGATTTGTAAGAATGTACAACCCATTTTTGAATTCTAATGGAATTTACTACAGCCCATTTACAGTTTATTAAAAGTACAACCCATTTTCTAGCTAGGACAACAATTAATAATTTCAACCAACCATTCAAGATTTATTCAAAACAAAACCAACCATTCAAGACAGAATTCAATAAAATTTCCCACATTTTGATGGGATCCGAAATATTTTTATCCCGAAATTTCTAGTCAGAGTAAATATAAATTTGTATTACGTAAAAATCCAATGAAACATTGCGTGCACAATAATTAAAATTAAGATTTTCAAAATCCATAAATAATATTTTATAATCTAATTTCGTGTTTGGTGCATTTTTTATAGTTACTGCCCAGTTTTTATAATTACATCCCATTTATTATTTTTAAAGCCCATTTTCCTTTTAAGCCTAATGCATCCCTCCTAGGAAAGATTTGCAGCCCAGCGGGGCTGAGAATAACAAGTTGACCTTGCCTGGGTATTCCTTAAAAAAAGTATAGCTAGGCTAGCAATTTTCATCTTGAAAAAAATTAATATCTGGGCTGGATATCTGTCCTGGGCTAGACGGGCCATAGCACGCCCAGTTAATACCCTGCTCTCCTCTGAACAACAACGAAAACATCGCCAAGAAAAACTCGGAAGTGCTCACGCATCAAAATCACAAATACTGCTTGAGCTGCTTGGTCCCAGCTGTCGGCCGCACCTTGTGCAATTCTCTCATTTATATTGACTACATAGGTTGACAATGGTGTGGGACCGTGATGTCAGGAAACTAGGAGGAAGCAAAAAAATAGTTGTACCTAATAAGGACGCACTTGCGTACGTACGGTTGTGGCCCTAGTGAGTCCCTACTGTCATCCAGTCAAAATAAAGTCATCTCCTGAATCCTCATGTTCATTGACCATGTTAACAATGCTCAGCGCCAAGGCGAGCGCAACGACTTGAAGGACAACGAAGAGGGCCTCGCGGGCCCTATGGATGGTCTAATACAGCGCCCGCTGCTCATTCAAGAAGCCGGGATCATCGAACACCTATGAGAACCTCCGAGAGACTGAGAGGGCATGAAATGGTAAGGCCGCGCTTGGGAGCTCTGGTTTATTTAACATCTTTATTAAGATACAAGTGTAATTTACTCATCATCGGAAACAACGCGTAAAATACAAGCGTAATGAAACCAAGGGCCCAAGGTCTGTAAGTAAAACCAGCGGGTTACGCGTGTAATTTGAGAGACGAGTGTATATTTTATTAGTCGAAATCGACCAACCAAGCGCTTCGCCCGAGACCATCTACTTTTATTTACAAGCGTCAGTTTTACAAGCTGTTTTGGTTGGAAAACGACGATCCAATCACAGCCTAAGATGATGTGTTGGTCGGAAGATCATATAGTTTCACATCTAACCTACCCGACTTGTCGTATAGGCTATGAATGAAACATAAGACGATGAACTTCTTAAGCACGGAAACAACAGAAGAGGATGATCTTCCTAACAAGCAAATCACTGGCATTAGATCGACATGCAAAACAATACGAAGCATTATTCTCAAGAGGCACGGTGAACAGCTCGTGATGCTGCATGCCACAACATTCCAAGCTCAACTTTGCAATCAAACACAAGGCCTGGCATTACAAAGACAATATTCAGAACAAACTCTTAAAATATCTTACATAAGTCAACATTCATGTGACTATGCATCTCAGCAGAGTAAATATTTACTTCTAAACTGAAGACAGGAATAGGAAAAAATGATCGACGTTGCTCACAGCAAAGGGCGTCCCACTCAAAAATATCAAATGCATGTCTTCTGGCTAACATCAATGAGCAAAAGTTGACAAGGTTTTCCAATTCCAATATATTAAACTAATGTCAACTTTGACAAGCTTTTCCCATTCAAAATATGTAATGCCTATGATTGTGGAACGGGAAGGGTTTGTCATCAGTTCGTCATCTGATAGTCTGGTGGCTCAAGGTGATGACGAATGATTAAAGAACCATTCGATGTATTGTGCATGATGAAGTATTATGGACGACACGAACCATCTCACCATTTTTTGCAGTTCCACTAAAATCAAGCTGAGCATCCCTGTGGATTTCGTATTTATATCCTGCGAGAAAACGAATACACATCAGTGCACACATGAATATTGGCCCCAGTGTCAACCCACCACTTGGTGGACTAACAAACTGAAAGTACGGTAAACAGATTACCATACCCAAATACCCCATCATTGTTTCTTAGAGTGACATTGACAGACTTGGAGTCCTATCCTGGCTTCTTGGTACTTGCTTGTGCACTTGTTTGCCCAGTATTCCTCTGAACCACAAGTAAAGCAGCCATCTCTCTTTTTGTCTTTCTTCTTACCCTTCTTAATGGCCGACGCTGGCAACACCATTCAAACGTATAGTCCGGTGGCTCAAGGTGATGACGAATGATTAGAGAACCATTCGATGTATTGTCCATGATGAAGTATTATGGAGGACACAAACCATCCGGACATTTTATGAAGTTCCATTAAAATCAAGCTGAGCATCCTCGTGGATATCGTATTTATATGCTGCAAGAAAACAAAGACACAGTAGCACACACATGAATATTGGCCCTAGTGTCAACCCCCCAATCGGTGGACTAACAAACTGAAAGTACGGTAAACAGATTACCATACCCAAATGCCCCATCACTGTTGCGTAGAATGACATTGACAGATTTGGAGTCCTGTCCTGGCTTCTTCCTGTACTTGTTTGGGCCCTATTTGCCTAGTGCACTCCACGTGTTGTAGAGTTTCCTATGCTCTCTACAGACTAGTCATGTCACCAGCGTCTACTAATACTCTGTAAACTTTCTCGATCATTCCTTGTGTAATGTAGCACAAACAGCGATTACTTCTTTCTGCAAAGTGGTAAGACCAACTGGACCCACTAATGCAGCAGTGTGCCTTAGACTCATTGTCTCCTTTTGTGCAGTTCAACTAAAATCAAAGTCGGAATAAAACCGAGCTTTAATTTTGATATCCCTATAAGCAACAATAGGTATAAGGGAAACAATTGCTAAGAAATAACGGTTGATGACTTGTACTCCCAGAAGAAAAACATCAACTGATCTACCTTATCTTAATGGGAAACAAAGCAGGAGAGTAGCAATTCTCAATCAGTGTGATTCATTCATATTAACTGAGACATTATCTTAACAATGCCTTGTTTCAACATGTATAAAGAACGACACACCACAAAAGTATCATTCCTAAAACAATGCGACTGACTCATTTTAACAGAGACATTATCTTAACAATACCTTGGTTAAACATGTAGAAAGAACTCTAAAGCAGGATAGTACCATTTGTGAAACACTGTAACTGATATATAATAACAGAGACATTATCTGAACAATACATTTCTTAAACATGTACTCCGGCCGATCCCTAACAGAAATGGTACTCTGGCCGATCCCTAAAACCATGTGCTTCCATCTACTTATAAAGGGGGCGTTGCAGAGTTTGTTGTAACAAAGCAACAAGCATCATGTCTAGGTTGGTACCATTTTTGTTCACTACTTAATGGGAAAAGAGAGCAATAAAATAGCTTCAATTCAACATTTATTTAAAACAGTACCAATACAAGTAGCACAACATCTCAAAACACACTACACGATCATGTGGATGGGACATGGGACATGCCAACACCATGTGCGTCCACACGTATAAATGGGTGATGTAGAGTATGTAGCCAAGCAGCATATCTGCGTTGATCCCATATTTGTTCTCTTTGAAACTTTTCCCTATGTGAGGGCAGCAAATCTAGTCCTTCACAAACTACCCGACCCCCAGTTTCTTTCCCTTCTCAACAAAGAGTTCGGTTCCTTATAGATGTGTGTACTGGGTTACCCCCTTTTTCCCTTTTCGACCAACAAAGCGGCTGGATAGCTAGTCTATACTACTTTCCCTCCCTCCTTTCCTCATTGAACCACGTCCTAGATACATGCTCCACCCCACCGCACCCTTCTTTACTCTTTGAACCAAGACCTAGATTCGACTACAGAATCGAAAAAGATCTGCATGCAGCTAGCCAAAGTCGGTTTCAAAGAAACATATACCTTAGAGTCGTCGGGATGTGGCAAGGCGTGCGGTGGGAGGTCGGATATGCCCACACTACGTACGGCAGTGATGAAGAAGGGGTCGATGGCCCTCCCACAAAGGCGCTAGGTGAAAGAGAAAAGCGCAGCCGGCAGTGGATTACCTCCCTCGCCGAAGGCGATAGAGTGAACGCTGCACCTCCTTCCCTTCCCGATGTGACGGGATTCGGACGCCTACTTAGTCAGCTGTGCGGGGGTGAGAGAGACAGAGGCCACAAAGCAGTCTTGTTTGGATCTGGTGAAGAGGGTGAGAGACTGTGAATATAGCAAACCCTAGTGATACGTCTCCAACGTATCTATAATTTTTGATTGCTCCATGCTATATTATCTACTGTTTTGGACATTATTGGGCTTTATTATCCACATTTATATTATTTTTGGGACTAACCTATTAACCGGAGGCCCAACCCAAAATTAATGTTTTTTTGCCTGTTTTCGGGTTTCGAAGAAAAGGAATATCAAACGAAGTCCAAACGGAATGAAACCTTCGGGAACGTGATTTTCTCAACGAATAAGACCAGAGAGACTTGGACCCTACGTCAAGAAAAGAAACAGGAGGCCACGAGGTAGGGGGCGTGCCCAACCCCAGCAGGCGCGCCCTCCACCCTTGTGGGCCCCCTGTTGCCCACCGACGTACTCCTTCGTGCTATATATACATCCACGTACCCCAAACGATCGGAGACAGAGCCAAAACACTAATTCCACCACCGTAACTTTCTGTATCCACGAGATCCCATCTTGGGGCCTGTTCCGGAGCTCCGCCGGAGGGGGCATCGATCACAGAGGGCTTCTACATCAACACCATAGCCCCTTCGATGAAGTGTGAGTAGTTTACCTCAGACCTACGGATCCATAGTTAGTAGCGAGATCGCTTCTTCTCTCTTTTTGGATCTCAATACAACGTTCTCCCCCTCTCTTGTGGAGAACTATTCGATGTAATCTTCTTTTTGCGTTGTGTTTGTTGAGACCGATGAATTGTGGATTTATGATCAAGGCTATCTATGAATAATATTTGAATCTTCTCTGAATTCTTTTATGTATGATTGGTTATCTTTGCAAAATGGGCCGTATGGTGTAATGAATGCCGTTGCGGCTTGGTCTGGCTCCACCATTTTAATTTGATGGTAGCCGGAGTATGCATCGAGGAAACACAATGAATCATGTCCTGCGGTAGCATTGATGATTTAATCGATGCGGGGGAGGGGAAAGGGATCCTTTGGAAGGCCTTGTTAAGGTCCTTAAAATCGACGCACAACCACCAGGATTTGTCCTTCTTTGGTACCATCACCAGGTTTGCTAGCCAGTCCGGATGTTTTATGTCTCTGATGAATCCAGCCTCCTATAGCTTGGCTAGATCCTCTCCCATGGCTTGTCTCTTAGGCTCGGAGAAATGTCGAAGAGCCTGCTTGACTGGCTTGAATCCTTTTAGGATAGTTAGCTTGTGCTCACCCAGCCTGCGTTGGATTCCTGGCATGTCTGAGGGGTGCCAGGCAAAAATGTCCCAGTTCTCACGTAGGAACTCTCGCAGTGCGGCGTCGACATCAGGGTTTAATTGTGCCCTGATGGAAGCTGTTTTTGTAGGGTCCGTTGGATGGACTTGGAATTTGACTATTTCGTCCGCCGGTTTAAAGGAGGTGGACTTGGATCTTTTATCGAGTATCACATTGTTCCTATTCACCATGGAGCGCAGTGCGGTTAGTTCCTCGGCCGCTAGGGCTTCGAATAGTGCCTCAAGGGCCAGTGCGGCTGTCTTATTTTCGACGCGGAGTGCTATGTCCGGATCACTAGCAAGAGTGATGATTCCATTGGGCCCGGGCATTTTGAGCTTCATGTACCCGTAATGGGGTATGGCTTGGAAGGTTGTAAACGCCTCCCACCCTAGTAGAGCATGGTATCCGTTGCTGAACGGGGCCACTTGGAATGTAATTTCTTCGGACCTGTAATTATCCGGCGTGCCAAATACCACATCTAGTGTGATTTTCCCGGCACAGCGTGCTTCCCGACTGGGGATGATTCCTCGAAAGGTTGTGCTACTGTGCTCAATGCAGCTCTGGTTTATTTCCATATTTTGAAGAGTTTCCTCGTAGATGAGGTTTAATCCGCTGCCGCCGTCCATGAGTACCTTGGTGAGTCGAAAGCCGTCCATAATTGGACCGAGGACCAGTGCGGCTGGTGCTCGGGCTGTTCGGAATTTGGGTTCGTCACTGGCATTGAAGGTAATAGCCGTGTCACTCCAAGGATTTATTTTTGCTATGTGGCAGATTTCGGCCATGCTGCGGAGTGCTTGTTTGCATCTATTATTTGATGCGAAGGTCTCAAAGACCGTTAACACCGTATTGTTGTCCGCGGGATGGTGCTCTGTGGTTTTTGGGAGGAGTAGATCCTCACCACTTTTGGCCACCTGCCGGAGTATCCAACATGCTCTAAGGTTGTGCGTTGGTATTGCATCCGTTGTACTATGAATTTTGCAGGGTCCGTTGAGCCATCCCTCCAGTACGGTTCCTTGCCCCGTTGAGGGCTTTTGCTTTTTGGTAGTTAACCCAGGTGTATTGTGATAATGCACCCTTTTATTTTAGATTGGGTTTGTATTCAGGGACGGATTATCCCAAAATTTTATTTCGGTTTTCCAAGCGCTTTCCATCGCACAGTACTTTCGTACTATGGACACCAAGTCGGCAAAGCGTGTAATTTCGCGGTGACTTATGGCATTGAGGATTCCCTTGTCCATGCAATTATTGCAAAAGAATGAAATTGCGTCTTCCTCGCGGCGGTCCTTTATCCTGTTCATGACTAGGAGGAATCTGGCCCAGTAATGGTGTACTCTTTCTTCGGACTCTTTCCTAATTTGGGATAGATCACGTATGTTTGGGTGGGTGGGTGGAATTGAATCCGAATCCTCACCCGATCTGAGACTCAGGGGCCAAGGAGTTTTCGAACTCGAAAGTTTGGGTTCTTGGATGTTTTTTGATAAATCTAGCCCGCTGCCTGATTCTAGGTTCAGGCCTTGAGTGACGTCCTCCCCTCCGCAGGTATCCGGCTTGGAGGGATCGGGAATCCGGACATAGCTAGTCCTTAAGATAGATGAAGGGTTGCCGCATTGTTCCTCCACCACTGCAACGTGATGGGTGACTAGGGGAGAGTTAATCTCTCTCAGATCGGGTTTAAGCCCAGTCTAATCGTAGTCTGTAGCGACTCCCAGGGCGGCGATGCGATCCAAGAGCTTGTTCAGGGAAGAGAGCTCCATTGGATCTAACTTCTCGGCGAGTTCCGAGTTGACGTGAAGATTGCTTTCGATGACCTGAGAAGTCATCGTCGGTGCAGTGGCCGAGCAGGCGGTCGTAAGAAAACCACCTAGCCAGAGAGTTTGGCCGATATCCAAAGCTCCCTCAGTGATAGTGCCGTCTTTAGAGACGAGATGAGACATCCTTCCTGGTGGCGACGGCACAGCGGAACTCTCAATGAAAGCACCAATGTCGGTGTCAAAACCGACAGATCTCGGGTAGGGGTTCCCGAACTGTGCGTCTAGGCCGGATGGTAACCGGAGGCAGGGGACACGAAGTTTTACCCAGGTTCGGGCCCTCTTGATGGAGGTAAAACCCTACGTCCTGCTTGATTAATATTGATGATATGGGTGTTACAAGAGTAGATCTACCACGAGATCAGAGAGGCTAAACCCTAGAAGCTAGCCTATGGTATGATTGTATGTTATGGTTGTTGTCCTACGGACTAAAACCTTTCAGTTTATATAGACACAGGAGAGGGTTAGGGTTACACAAGGTCGGTTACAAAGGAGGAGATATCCATATACGTATTGCCTAGCTTGCCTTCCACGCCAAGTAGAGTCCCATCCGGACACGAGACAAAGTCTTCAATCTTGTATCTTCATAGTCTAACAGTCCGGCTAATGGAGATAGTCTGGCTGTCCGGAGACCCCTTAATCCAGGACTCCCTCAGGTAGCAAGAAGGATTTCTGGCGCCGTTGCCGGGGAGGTCTACGCAAAATTCAACATACCAAGTACCCATCACATACCCTTATCTCCCGCATTACATTATTTGCCATTTGCCTCTCGTTTTCCTCTCCCCCACTTCACCCTTGCCGTTTTATTCGCCTTCTCTCTCTCTATCCTCCCTCTCTATTTGCCTCTTTTTGCCCGCTTGCTTTCTGTTTGCTTGTGTGTTAGTTTGCTTACTTGTCACGATGGCTCTACCTAAATTTTGTGACCTTCACCTTAAAAGATTAGAAGAGATCGAAAGCAATGTCAGGAGTTTCATGGTCTTGCAATTTGAACATAATAGTTTCTTCATAAATGAGCTTAAAGAACAGAAAAGTTTTATGATTTTTATGAATAAAGAGCTTGATGATATGTCTAAAGAATTCGATGGTTTAAGATCCCAAATTGCTCATCTTGAGAAATTAACTGCTGAAATTTCGGCTAGGCAGTCTACCTTAGTTAATAAGATGGCCGCTAAACCGGATTGCTATGAAAATAAAGATGAAGATCTAAAAGTTATTGATGTGTCCCCTATTAAATCTTTGTTTTGCAATATGAATCTTGATAATGATGGGACTGAATATGATCCACCTTTACCTAGAAGGCATTCCAAGAATTCGGAATTTGTTGATCTTGATGCTAAATTTGATAAAAGTGGGATTGAAGAAATTAAAACCCTAGATGTTGCTAAACCCACTATTATGGATTTCAAGGAATTTAACTATGAAAATTGCTCTTTGATTGATTGTATTTCCTTGTTGCAATCCATGCTAAATTCTCCTCATGCTTATAGTCAAAATAAAGCGTTTACTAAACATATCGTTGATGCCTTGATGCAATCTTATGAAGAAAAAAATTGAATTGGAAGTTTCTATCCCTAGAAAACTTTATGATGAGCGGGAACCAACTATTAAAATTAAAATTAAAGATCATGAATGCTATGCTTTATGTGATTTGGGTGCTAGTGTTTCCACGACTCCAAAGACTTTGTGTGATTTGCTAGGTTTCCGTGATTTTGATGATTGCTCTCTAAACTTGTACCTTGCGGATTCCACTATTAAGAAACCTATGGGAAGAATTAATGATGTTCTTATTGTTGCAAATAGGAACTATGTGCCCATAGATTTTATTGTTCTTGACATAGATTGCAATCCTTCATGTCCTATTATTCTTGGTAGACCTTTCCTTAAAACGATTGGTGCAATTATTGATATGAAGGAAGGAAATATTAGATTCCAATTTCCATTAAGGAAAGGCATGGAACACTTTCCTAGAAAAAAAATTAAATTACCTTATGAATATATTATGAGCGCCACCTATGGATTGCCTACCAAAGATGGCAATACCTAGATCTATTCTTGCTTGTTATGCCTAGCTAGGGGCGTTAAACGATAGCGCTTGTTGTGAGGCAACCCAATTTTATTTTTATTCCTTGATTTTTTTTCTCCTGTTTATTAATAAATAATTTATCTATCCTCTGTATTGGTTGTGTTTTTTTTGTTTAATTAGTGTTTGTGCCAAGTAGAACCGTTGGGAAGACTTGGGGAATGTCTTGTTGAATTTGCTGTAAAAAACAGAAACTTTAGCGCTCACGAGAACTGCTGTCATTTTTATTTGGAAATATATATTTAGTTAATTCGTTTTTCAGATGATTAATATATAAATTCCTCACGTCCAGCAATTTATTTTAGAATTTTTGGGGTTCCAGATCTTGCGCTAGCTACAGATTACTACAGACTGTTCTGTTTTTGACAGATTCTGTTTTTCGTGTGTTGTTTGCTTATTTTGATGAAGCTATGGCTAGTAAAATATTTTATAAACCATAGAGAAGTTGGAATACAGTATGTATAAAACAGATATAAATAAATAATGAGTTCATTACAGTACCTTGAAGTGGTCTTTTATTTTCTTTCGCTAACGGATCTCACGAGATTTTCTACTTTAAGTTTTGTGTTGTGAAGTTTTCAAGTTCTGGGTAAAGATTTGATGGATTATGGAACAAGGAGTGGCAAGAGCCTAAGCTTGGGGATGCCAATGGCACCCCCAAGATAATCTAAGGACACCTAAAAGCCAAAGCTTGGGGATGCCCCGGAAGGCATCCCCTCTTTCGTCAACTTCTATCGGTAACTTTACTTGGAGCTATATTTTTATTCGCCACATGATATGTGTTTTGCTTGGAGCATCTTGTATGATTTGAGTCTTTGCTTGTTAGTTTAACACAATCATCCTTGCTGTACACACCTTTTGAGAGAGCCATACTTGATTTAGAATTTGTTAGAATACTCTATGTGCTTCGCCTATATCTTTTGAGTTATATAATTTTTCTCTATTACTTCACTTATATGTTTTAGAGCACGGTGGTGGATTCGTTTTATAGAAACTATTGATCTCTCATGCTTCACTTATATTATTTTGAGAGTCTTAAATAGCATGGTAATTTTCTTAATATCCTAATATGCTTGGTATACAAGATTAATAATAAAACTTTCTTATGAGTTTGTTGAATACTATGATAAGTTTGATACTTGATAATTGTTTTGAGATATAAAGATGGTGATATTAAAGTTGTGATAGTTGAGTAGTTGTGAATTTAAAGAAATACTTGTGTTGAAGTTTGTAATTCCCATAGCATGCACGTATGGTGAACCATTATGTGATGAAGTCGGAGCATGATTTATTTTTTGATTGCCTTCCTTATGACTTGCGGTCGGGAACGAGCGATGGTCTTCTCCTACCAATATATCCCCTAGGAGCATGCGCGTAATACTTTGCTTTGATAACTTGTAGATTTTTTAAATAAGTATATGAGTTCTTTATGACTAATGTTGAGTCCATGGATTATACGCACTCTCACCCTTCCACCTTTGCTAGCCTCTCTAATACGGTGCACCTTTCGCCGGTATCATACACCCACCATATACCTTCCTCAAAACAGCCACCATACCTACCTATTATGGCATTTCCATAGCCATTCCGGGATATATTGCCATGCAACTTTCCACCGTTCCATTTATTATGACACACTCCATCATTGTCATAGTGCTTAGCATGATCATGTAGTTGACATCGTATTTGTGACAAAGCCACCATTCATAATTCTTTCATACATGTCACTCATGTATCATTGCATATCCCGATACACCGCCGGAGGCATTCATATAGGGTCATCTTTGTTCTAAGTATCGAGTTGTAATTGTTGAGTTGTAAGAAAAATAAAGGTGTGATGATCATCATTATTAGAGCATTGTCCCAGTGAGGAAAGGATGATGGAGACTATGATTCCCCCACAAGTCAGGATGAGACTCCGGACGAAAAAGAAAAAAAAAAGAAAGAAAAGAGGCCATATAAAAAAAGAGAAAAGGCCCAAATAAAAAAACGAAAGAAAAAGAAAAAAAATGAGAGAAAAAGAGAGAAGGGACAATTTTACTATCCTTTTACCACACTTATGCTTCAAAGTAGCACCATGATCTTCATAGTAGAGAGTCTCTCATGTTATCACTTTCATATACTAGTGGGAATCTTTCATTATAGAACATGGCTTGTATATTCGAATGACGGGCTTCCTCAAATTTCCCTAGGTCTTCATGAGCAAGCAAGTTGGATGCACACCCACTTAGTTTCTTTTTGAGATTTCATATACTTATAGCTCTAGTGCATCCGTTGCATGGCAATCCCTACTCACTGACATTGATATCTATTGATGGGCATCTCCATAGCCCGTTGATACGCCTAGTTGATGTGAAACTATCTTCTCCCTTTTTGTGTTCTCCACAACCACCACTCTATTCCACCTATAGTTCTATATCCATGGCTCACGCTCATGTATTGCGTGAAGATTGAAAAAGTTTTGAGAATGTCAAAAGTATGAAACAATTGCTTGGCTTGTCATCGAGGTTGTGCATGATTTAAATATTTTGTGTGGTGAAGATAGAGCATAGCCAGACTATATGATTTTGTGGGGATAACTTTCTTTAGCCATGTTATTTTGAGAAGACATAATTGCTTAGTTACTATGCTTGAAGTATTATTATTTTTATGTCAATATGAACTTTTGTCTTGAATCTTTCGGATCTGAATATTCATACCACAATTAAGAAGAGTTACATTAAAATTATGCCAAGTAGCAGTCCGTATCAAAAATCTGTTTTTTATCATTTACCTACTCGAGGACGAGTAGGAATTAAGCTTAGGGATGCTTGATACGTCTCCAACGTATCTATAATTTTTGATTGCTCCATGCTATATTATCTACTGTTTTGGACATTATTGGGCTTTATTATCCACTTTTATATTATTTTTGGGACTAACCTTTTAACCGGAGGCCCAGCCCAGAATTGTTGTTTTTTGCTTGTTTTAGGGTTTCGAAGATAAGGAATATCAAACGAGTCCAAACGGAATGAAACCTTCGGGAACGTGATTTTCTCAACGAATAAGACCAGAGAGACTTGGACCCTACGCCAAGAAAAGAAACAGGAGGCCACGAGGTAGGGGGCGCGCCCAACCCCACCAGGCACGCCCTTCACCCTCGTGGGCCCCCTGTTGCTCCACCGACGTACTCCTTCCTCCTATATATATCCACGTACCCCCAAACGATCAGAGACGAAGCCAAAACCCTAATTCCACCACCGTAACTTTCTGTATCCACGAGATCCCATCTTGGGGCCTGTTCCGGAGCTCCGCCGGAGGGGGCATCGATCACGGAGGGCTTCTACATCAACACCATAGCCCCTCCGATGAAGTGTGAGTAGTTTACCTCAGACCTACGGGTCCATAGTTAGTAGCTAGATGGCTTCTTCTCTCTTTTTGGATCTCAATACAACGTTCTCCTCCTCTCTTGTGGAGAACTATTCAATGTAATCTTCTTTTTGGGTTGTTTTTGTTGAGATCGATGAATTGTGGGTTTATGATCAAGTCTATCTATGAATAATATTTGAATCTTCTCTGAATTCTTTTATGTATGATTGGTTATCTTTGAAAGTCTCTTCGAATTACCAGTTTGGTTTGCCTACTAGATTGATCTTTCTAGCAATGGGAGAAGTGCTTAGCTTTGGGTTCAATCTTGCGGTGTCCTTTCCCGGTGACAGTAAGGGCAGCAAGGCACGTATTGTATTGTTGCCATTGAGGATAACAAGATGGGGTTTTCTTCATATTTCATGAGTCTATCCCTCTACATCATGTCATCTTGCTTAAGGCATTACTCTGTTGTTAACTTAATACTCTAGATGCATGTTGGATAGAGGTCGATGAGTGGAGTAATAGTAGTAGATGCAGGCAGGAGTCGGTCTACTTGTCTCGGACGTGATGCCTATATACATGATCATACCTAGATATTCTCATAACTATGCTCAATTCTGTCAATTGCTCAACAGTAATTTGTTCACCCACCGTAGAATATTTATGCTCTCGAGAGAAGCTACTGGTGAAACCTATGGCCCCCGGGTCTATCTTTATCATATTGATCTCCTACTACTTAGTTATTTCCTTTTCTATTTACTTTGCCTTTATTTTACTTTGCATCTTTATTTTAATTTGCATCTTTATCATAAAAATACCAAAAATATTATCTTATCATATCTGTCAGATCTCACTCTTGTAAGTGGCCTTATAGGGATTAACAACCCCTATTTGCGTTGGTTGCGAGGATTTATTTGTTTTGTGCAGGTGTGAGGGACTCGTGCGTAGCCTCCTACTGGATTGATTCCTTGGTTCTCAAAAACTGAGGGAAATACTTACGCTACTTTGCTGCATCATCCCTTCCTCTTCAGGGAAAACCAACGCAGTACTCAAGAGGTAGCACCTAGCAAAGGAACGTTGAGCCTCCAGAGTGTATATATATGTAGTGCGGCGAGAGTGTGTAGAGTGCAAACCCTAGCGAACAAGCGCTGGGGCTCCAGCATATATATGTATACTGTAGTACGGACTGAGCTCCAGTGCCTTAACTGCACCTGCTTTTGGATGTATGACAGGTGGGCCAGCCACATTTTGGGCCCACCTGTCATAAACCCAAAGGCAGGTGCACTAAAGTCAATGAAGTTGCGTCCATATAGTACTTGTGTATACGACTAATATATAGTGGAGTGGTTTTCTTATTCTCTCAATAACAATCCTTTTAAATTGTGTAAGTATGAAACAAAACTCTTTATTTAACGTACCAGTGAAGAAAACTACTACTCCCTCTGTTCCTAAATATTTGTCTTTCTGGAGATTTCAACAAATGACTACATACGGAGCAAAATGAGTGAATCTACACTGTAAAAAATGTCTATATACATCTGTATGTGGTAGTCCATTTCAAACCACTTGAAAGACAAGTATTTAGGAACGGAGGGAGTACTTCCGATGAACTAACGATCCACGCATCCTGGTCGCACTTCCTGTCCTTCATGTGCAGTACACTACCCTCCATTAAGTGAACAACCACACATGCGCCAAATTATCGGAAACGTGTGAGAGTGTGTACAAATAAAGAATTTTAATTTCAATTATCGGAAAGGTTTGAGAGTATGTACAGTTTGCCCTCTCTAATAATTATGGTTTGTTGTGTTTGGCCTAAACTTGGTCAAACTTTACAAAGTTTGACTTCAGTCAAATCTAATATGCGGAGTAAATAAAAATGGAGGTCTAGTACGTCCATCCGGGTTTTTAGTCCACACCATTTTTAATAAAAGTTAATAGCTGGACAAATAAAATTACAGGGGAGCTGGAGACAAAGTTTTGAGAAGGCTTAGAAATCAAAACAAAACTTATGCTCTTACTACCAACGTCGATCCTTCTTCGAGGAAACATTTGGTTCATAGCCAATTGTGTGATAAAATTGCACCAACGTGAAAGACGACTGCGTCTCCAATGCAACCAAGGTGAACTGATGAAGGATATCATCTTTGTGGGTAACAAGCAAAGAGCACTGATGGAAGACAGCTTGTTTTTCATTGAAAATCGATCAGCTTCACCTGTCGACGCAACCATGAGGCGCAACCATGATCATCGATAGGTCATCGTGGTGATGCATCATCCATTTGGCATCAAGTTTGGGTGAGGCGCCTATGAAGTTCGACAAATCCTCACTGTGGTATGTTTCTTCTCAGTAATCAAGCTCATGGAAGGAAGAACCACGTGGCAGAGGATAGTGAGGCGGAACAACAGTGGCCATCCAATTTTGTGCAGTTCCACTAAAATTGAGGAAGACATGCCCGGGTATGCACATATGCATCGCTGTTTCCAAAAATATAAAGAAGGGATATAGTGTTGTTACTTTGATTTACAACATTAACAATGACATCTCAATTCTCAACAAGAATTATGAAAAGTACACCAACAAACAAAAGCATCATGATTATCTTGATGGGAACTAAACTAGGATACCCGAGAAAAAAAGCATTTCTTCCTTTAACCAGTGATAGTATTATATTAGCAGCAGCAATAGGAGCATATGGACAATGACCGCACAACCACCATGTACTTTTTGTCGAAACAACATGTATACCTCCATCGAGGCATAAATCAGGGCAACTTTTCGAGTGGTGTCGGTGTCAAAACAGGCGGATCTCGGGTAGGGGGTCCCGAACTGTGCGTCTAGGCCGGATTGTAACAGGAGGCAGGGGACACAATGTTTTACCCAGGTTCGGGCCCTCTTGATGGAGGTAAAACCCTACATCCTACTTGATTAATATTGATGATATGGGTAGTACAAGAGTAGATCTACCACGAGATCGGAGAGGCTAAACCCTAGAAGCTAGCCTATGGTATGATTATATGTTGTGGTTGTTGTCCTACGGACTAAAACCCTTCGGCTTATATAGACACCGGAGAGGGTTAGGGTTACACAAGGTCGATTACAAAGGAGGAGATATCCATATCCGTATTGCCTAGCTTGCCTTCCATGCCAAGTAGAGTCCCATCCGGACACAAGATGAATTCTTCAATCTTGTATCTTCACAGTCCAACAGTCCGGCCAATAGAGATAGTCCGGCTGTCCGGAGACCCCCTAATCCAGGACTCCCTCAGTAGCCCCTGAACCAGGCTTCAATCACGATGAGTCTGGCGCGCAGTATTGTCTTCGGCATTGCAAGGCGGGTTCCTTCTCCGAATACATCACAGAAGAATTTGAATACGAGGATAGTGTCCGACCCTGCAAAATAAGTTCCACATTCCACCGTAGAGAGAATAATATTTCCACCGGTCTAATTTGCAGGCTTCTTTTGGCAGCATGACGTTATGTCATGGCCCGGTGATTATTCGAACCGTTTCCTTTAACCAGCCCCGCACATAACACGAGCAATTTTTTCGACACGTCTTATCAAAGTAGAGATCGTGTCCCCTTATTACGGGATTCTCATCAATACGGGCGTGGGTAACCCAACCGCGCCATCAATTACGGCGCTTGGGGGATAAGCGAGTTTTACTAGGCAAGTGGGGATGCTTAGCTTCGTCCGCCCATATAAAGGGATAAGGATTCACCTTTCTATCCATGCCTTCTTCCTCCTTTGCTCATCCGTTTTCGCACACTCGAGCTCTAGCGCCAAAGTCCACACTTCCCACCTCAACCTTCTCCAACCATGTCCGGAGCGGGAGGCAGGTGGATGGTCTCCTCCGTCACGGAGGGAGACATCAAGAAACTGAGGAGAGCCGGATACTTGCCCGACGACATCGCGCACCAGCTCCCAGATGAGGGGCAGCTCAACCCCACCCCTGGGCCCCATGAGAAGGTAGTATTCCTCACCCATTTCCTTCGCGGACTGGGATTCCCTCTCCATCCATTCGTCCGGGGGCTCATGTTCTATTACGGCCTGGATTTCCATGATCTGGCCCCGAACTTCATCCTCAACATCTCGGCGTTTATCGTCGTGTGCGAGGCCTTCCTCCGCATCAAGCCCCACTTCGGCTTATGGTTGAAGACCTTTAATGTCAAGCCGAAGGTGGTGGGAGGCCGCCAGGCGGAGTGCGGAGCCGCCATGGTGGGTAAGATGCCCAACGTAACATGGCTCGAGGGCTCCTTTGTGGAAACCATAAAGGGGTGGCAATCGGGGTGGTTCTACATCATCGAGCCGGGCGACCCTGTATGGGCAGCGGCCCCCCGAGTTCCGATCTGGCATCCCCACGCATCTCACCTCCTGGAAAGAGAAGGGCCTGTCCTAGGGTAGTTTCGAAGAGCTGACCGGACTACAAACATGTATTCAAAAAATGGTGAACAAGAAGCTCAAACTTGTCAACGTGGTCCAGGTCATGCTCCACCGCCGGATTCTCCCGTGCCAACAATGGGAGTTCAACTTGTGGGAGTTCGACCTGGCACGGCACCGAACTCTGAACAGGCTTTTCGACACAACTCATGAAGATGCCTGGAGGGTGCTGTTCAAAAGCGCCGAGGTCCCCCCTCCCATTACTGAGGATCGTGGATTCAGCACGAAGCGCCAAGCCAAAGCGGTAAGCTGCTTTACCTCTCGCAGGATACTTATTTTTTATAGGTTGATTCCATGCGGGATCTAAACTCCTGTACCTTTGACAGGACAGGCAGGAGATGGCCGGACAGATCGATTGTCCGGCTCCTTTGCCCGAAGACCCAACAGACGCTCTTCTGGCGAAGATGCTGACTCCGGCTCCTTATACGGTGCCGGAGAAGAACAAGAAGGCCAAGGGAACCCGAAAGAGTTCCCGATGCTAGGCGTCATCGGACTCACCGTTCGATGACTCTGTGGCACACTCCTCCCCCGAAGACGAGGAAGAAGAACAAGATGCTCCCCCTCCTGCAGGGGGGAGATAAGAAAAGGAAGGCCGCCCTAACTGTGGGAGAAGGGTCCAAGAAGGGAAGGACTCTCCTTCCGGACAGCTCCACCGCCGCCGATGAAGACGAAGATGAGTGGTTGCCCAGGGGCAAGCCCCTGGGAGATCGTAAGTATTCGGATACCAGAGTAACTCGTAGCATTCCTTTGTCGCACTATTTTCCCTAACGCCGAACATGATTATGCAGGCTGCCATGAACCAGCATCGATGTATCATCGGACGACTCCCTGGGCTCGTCGGACATGGATAGCGATCTAGTCTCGACCGCCACCTCCCCTCATCCTGCTGACGACACCGAGGTGCTGTCTCAAGAGGCACCGGGTCGAGGGGAGACAGTCCTGGAGGTGCCTCAAGGCGACCTTCCGGACTCCGGGTGCCGAGGGGACGGGGCCTCTAAGAGCTCTGAGTTTGGCCCTCAGCCGAACACCGTGCCTGACCCTCCAGCGGTTCCGGGCTCGGGCAGGTGGCCTCCTTCTAAGAGGGGCAAGATGCCTGTGCCGGTGACCTATGTCCATCCAGAGGCGCCGGACAATATGCTGGAAGCGCTTCGCAGCGCTTCCATCGACGAGGAGCACCGCACTATCATGAGTGCGGTGATCCAGAAGGTTCAGTCCGCCAAGAGCGGATTGACTGAAGCATGTGCCAGCCTTGTAACAGGCTTTGAGGTAAGTGTTTTTTTAAATGTAGTAGAAATATTACCGCATAGACAGTAGCCCCTGATGCTTTGTTCGGTGTTCACAAAGAAAAGCCAAACAGAAGATCAAATAATATTGCAGGAGTCTAATATAAGTATGTCAATATGCATATGCAGGCTTCGCTGTTGGCGTCTGCCGCACTGACTGCGGAGGTCACCGTATTGAAGCAGGACCTTGAGGGGTCCAGGAAAGAGCTCGGCCTTGCCAAGAGGCAGCTCGAGGAGAACAAGGGTAAGTAATACCCTGTCTATAGATATGTATATATAAAAGAGGACGCGATTGCAAAATAACAGGATCATCGTATGTCTGCCAGGCGCCACGACTAAGGTGGTGACCCTGAAGCAAGCGCTAACCAAGGCCGAAGATAAAGCGGCCAAGGAGTGCACCGAGCGAGAGAAGCACGAGGCTCGGGTGGGCGAGGTGCAGCAAGAGCTCCAGGCTCTCGTGGCGAAGCACGAGGCGTTGGAGCTTGACTCAAAGACACGGGAGTCGGAGCTTGCCGCGGCCCTCGAGAGTGCAAAAAGTGCCAAGGCCGAAGCCCAAAAGGCCCTCCAAGAAATCGACGCGATGAAGGAGATAGCGGCGGGTAAGGCTTTCTATATGCAAAGCAAGCATGTAAAAGTAAATTACCGATTACTTACCCGAATCCGGAGCTCTCCAGGAGCATTCGCAGATTTTCCCCGCAGCTTGTCCGATGCCGCACAATTTTACCAGGCCGAGGAGGGAAGCTCAACGGAGAAGTTGTTCTGGTCTCAGTATGCTGAGGCCGAACACCCGGTGCTAATGAGCGACCAGCTGAAGCAGATGGTCGAGCTACATAAGGCGGCCGATCAGGCCATGAAGAGCTTTATAGTCCAGCTGTGGCCTGGCGACGCCCTTCCGAATAGCTTCTTCGGCCTGGTGAGGCGGCTTGTGTATGCCAGCCCACGGCTGGAGGTCGTCAAGCAATCTATCTGCATTGAAGGTGCACGCCAGGCTTTCGCCCGTGTGAAATTGCAGTGGGTCAAGCTAGACGCCACGAAGCTGATCAAGGAGGGGCCGCCGGAGGGAAAGGAGCACCGCCACCCCGAGATGTACTACGAGGATGTTCTGCCGGGTGCCCGTCTCATTGCGAACGAGTGTTCAAAAGATGTAATATTTGAATGAGACTTGCTCGTTTTATCCTGTATTTATGAAAACTTGTTTCATATGCGCTATGCAACGCTTGTTTAAATTTAAAATATTACCTTCTGTTTGGTTGTTTATCCAATTTGAGAGATGGCTAATCCTCGGCTTCTGCCCCCATGCCACGAGTGCTGGGGTGTTCGGGATAAACCTGAGCACTCTTGTTCCCATGTTTGGGTCGTTCGAGGGAGGTGCTCAGCACAGTGAACAAGGCAACCGAACTAATAATGCTTTATCACTCTCACTTAGCCATAGAATTCTATAATTTTAAATTTCGGGGAAGCCCCTGGTATTCGGAAGGCCGAATTTGGGGCGCGATACACGCCTTTATGCCGGACAGGGCCGGCCCCTAGCTCTAAGCGGCATAAGTCTTTAGGGACTCAAAAACCTCGCCGAACAGCGACCAGTCTCTCGCCTTATCATGACAGTCAGTTTTAGCTTTCTCTACTGAGGTGCTGAACCCAGCAGAATCGGGGCACAATCGCAGTAGTTCTCCTAGTGCTACCTTAGCCGATAGAGCGGAACATAAGGTACCAAAACATAGGAGCCGGGCAAACCCAACATTTGACCAAAGACATTATTCGGAGCTGATGCAGATAATGCTATAAGTTCGGGGTGCCGCACTTGTGAAAGTGTTCGGACTTTTCACACCATATTGTGAGGTACGTAAGCCCCTGGTGTATTACCCGTACCAAGGTGTATGGTTGCAAGGCGTCATTAATGAACACATAGATATATATATATATATATATAACAAGAATGCAATAATAGTCGTAATGTCATGCATTGTTTATTTAAAAAATTGTGTTAAAGCAGAGTGATCCAGATAGTGTGATAAGCAAAGAGTAGGACTATGTCCTTTCCAAGGGCAAGCTGAGGAATGATATTAAATCGAATATTTCGCTCGTTACTGTAATCCACTTGGGAATTCCGTGGTATGACGTAGCTGTCTGCTTCCTTGGTTGCTGCATCATGTGTTCAGCAATAGTGCTGCTGGACAGTGTTTCCAGAGATTAAGGTCCTGAAAAAAAGAAAAATAACCAAACGGGAAGCCCCTAGTTCGGTTTAAGCCGCGTCTTGGGGCGTGCCGCAGTTGTGCCCCCTCCCCATCTGTGCCCATGGTATTTTTAATGCGTAATTATGTACGCTCGGCACGAGTTTCGCCGCTGGGCTGGGATTGGGGTGGCCGCCGTATTTCTACGCAAGCTCAGATCGCGCCAGGTGGTCTATTTGCCGATTGCCCCGAGCGCGCTTGAAGGTGTCCGGGCTTTGAAGTGCCGAACTGGTTGATTGCCTTGAGAGGCTGCTTTGCGTTTCTGCTGCGAGGGCTACGGTGTGCTCCTCTGTTCAGAGAGAGCGCTCTGTGTTTCCATTGACTGTAATAACTCCGCGAGGTCCTGGCATCTTGAGCTTGAGGTATGCATAATGCGGTACCACATTGAATCTAGCAAATGCAGTTCGCCCGAGCAGCGCGTGATAACCACTGCGGAACAGGACTATATCGAAGATTAACTCTTCGCTTCGGAAGTTATCCGGGTATCCGAAGACCACTTCCAGTGTAATTGAGCCTGTGGAATGGGCCTCTACACCTGGAATGACGCCTTTAAAGGCCGTTTTTGTGGGTTTGATCCTTGAGGGGTCTATACCCATTTTGCGCACTGTGTCCTGATAAAGCAGGTTCAGGCTGCTGCCGCCATCCATAAGGACTCGAGTGAGGTGAAATACGCCAATGATTTGGTCTAGGACCAGTGCGGCGAATCCGCCATGACGGATACTAGTGGGGTGGTCCCTGCGATCAAAGGTGATCGGACAGGAGAACCAAGGGTTGAACTTTGGGGTGACTGGCTCCAACGCATATACGTCCCTGAGCGCACGCTTCCGCTCCCTCTTGGGGATGTGGGTTGCGTATATCATGTTCACCGTCCGCACTTGCGGGGGAAACCTCTTCTGTCCTCCAGTATGCGGCTGCCGGGGCTCCTCCTCGTCATCGCTATGCGGCCCCTTGTCCTTGTTTTCAGCAATTAACTTGCCGGCCTGCTTGAACACCCAACAATCCCTGTAGGTGTGATTGGCTGGCTTGTCTGGGGTGCCGTGTATTTGACAAGAGCGATCGAGTATACGGTCCAAGTTGGACGGACCCGGCGTACTTTGTTTGAATGGTTTTTTCTACTGACTGGGTTTAGAGCCTTTGAATCCGGCATTGACTGTCGTATCCTCGGTATTTTCGCTGTTAATGCGGCGCTTATGTTTGTTGCGACGTGACCTGCTATTGTCGTCCTTGCTATCCGGGGTACCATGGTTCTTTGATATGTTATTACTGTGAGCCAGCCAGCTGTCTTCTCCCACACAAAAGTGGGTCATGAGTGTTGTGAGAGCTGCCATAGATTTCGGCTTTTCCTGACCAAGGTGCCGGGCTAGCCAGTTGTCTCGGATATTGTGTTTGAAAGCCGCTAAGGCCTCTGCATCTGGACAATCGATGATCTGATTTTTCTTTGTAAGGAACCGAGTCCAGAATTGCCTGGCCGACTCTTCTGGTTGCTGAATTATGTGGCTCAAGTCATCGGCATCTGGTGGTCGCACATAAGTGCCCTGAAAGTTGTCGAGGAATGCGGCTTCCAGATCTTCCCAACAGCTAATGGAGTCCGTTGGCAAGCTGTTAAGCAAATGCCGCGCTGGTCCTTTGAGCTTTAGTGGGAGGTATTTGATGGCGTGTAAGTCATCACCGCGGGCCATGTGGATGTGGAGGAGGAAATCCTCGATCCATACTGCGGGATCTGTTGTGCCGTCGTATGATTCAATATTTACAGGTTTGAAACCTTCTGGGAATTGATGTTCCATTACTTCGTCTGTGAAGCATAAGGGGTGTGCGGCGCCTCTGTATTGGGATATATCGCGACGCAGATCGAAAGGTTCTTGCCCGCTGTGTTTGGCCCGGCCGGATTTGCTTTTACTATGTCCGGTGTGATGTTTATCGTCTCGCAGAGTAGTGCGTCCTCGTGATTCGTAGATCGATCTTGCATGCTTTGCTTTGTCCTCCAATATGTCTAGTAGGTCTGGCGTATCTGCCCATGCCTTTTTATTTGAATGGCGTCGGGGTGGAGGCTGAGCTTTTGGCTGGAATGTCTCTCTATTGTGGCCACGAGGTGGCCGATCAGCCGTATCATATGCTTCCTCCTCTAGTCGGGGTAGTAACCTGCACTTCGGGTAATTCTTGGAGGGGCGCTCGAGTTTATATTCCTCGGCCGCGAGAACTTCAGTCCATCTGTTAGCTAGCAGATCTTGATCAGCTTGAAGCTGCTGCTGCTTTTTATTCAAGCTATTTGCCGTGGCCATAAGCCGGCGCTTGAAGCGCTCTTGTTCGACGGGATCCTCTGGTACGGTGAATTCATTGTCGCCGAGGCTTGCCTCGTCTTCGGAGGGGGGCATGTAATTGTCATCCTCCTCCTCTCCGTCTGCCGCTCTCTCAGGAGAGCTGGCTCCTTCATCCTCCTGCTCTAAATCTTGCTGGAGGGGATTGTTGTTGTCTTCGGCACTATCCGGAGTGTTATTATCTCCTATGCTGGTATCACCACTTTTGCTTTGGCGGGACTCAGAGCGGCGCCGCTGACGTTGGTGCTTGGGTTGGTTCTTGGAGGGGTCATCCTCCGCTATCTCGTCGTCATTGCCTTCGTTGGGTGTATCCACCATGTATATGTCATATGACGAGGTGGCTTTCCAGTGCCCTATAGGCGCTGGTTCATGTTCGTCTCCTACATCGTCGTCCATACCGTCGATGTCTTCGGAGTCAAAGTCGAGCATGTCGGTTAAATCATCGACAGTAGCTACGAAGTGGGTGGTGGGTGGGTGTCGAATTTCGTCATCCGCATCCCAATCCTGTTGGACATAGTCCAGCCCGGGCTCTCCTGACAAAGAGAGAGACCTTAGTGAATTCAGAATGTCGCCGAAGGGCGAGTGCTGAAAGATATCTGCGGTGGTGAATTCCATGATCGGCGCCGAATCGGATTCGATTGGCAGGGGCGCGGATGGTTCGGAGTCCGAAAAAGAGGCTGGCACCTTGGAGTCACGGGCTGCGCAGAGGGTTAGGCTGGTGTTCGGCTCGATCTCCATTGAGACTACAGCCCCTGAGGCGGTGTCTAACCACCCGTCCTCGATTGGAGCAGTTGGCTCCGAGCTAAGGGTCGGAGCTGATGAGGGCGCGACCTCTCGGGTACTATTCGGTGGCAGAGCTAGGTCATACCCATCGTGATAGTGCGGCGCGCCAGACTGTGGCTTCAATCCGTTCAAGATCAAGTCTCCGCGGATGTCGGCCGTGTAGTTCAAACTTCCAAATCTGACCTGATGGCTAGGGGCGTAGCTTTCAATCTGCTCCAGATGGCCAAGCGAATTAGCCCGCAGTACAAAGCCACCGAATACGAAGATCTGTCCGGGGAGAAAAGTCTCACCCTGGACTGCATCGCTATCGATGATAGTAGGAGCCATCAAGCCTAACGACGACGACACAGAGGAACTCTCAATGAAAGCACCAATGTCGGTGTCAAAACCGGCAGATCTCGGGTAGGGGGTCCCAAACTGTGCGTCTAGGCCGGATGGTAACAGGAGGCAGGGGACACAATGTTTTACCCAGGTTCGGGCCCTCCTGATGGAGGTAAAACCCTACGTCCTGCTTGATTAATATTGATGATATGGGTAGTACAAGACTAGATCTACCACGAGATCGGAGAGGCTAAACCCTAGAAGCTAGCCTATGGTATGATTGTATGTTGTGGTTGTTGTCCTACGGACTAAAACCCTTCGGTTTATATAGACACCGGAGAGGGTTAGGGTTACACAAGGTCGGTTACAAAGGAGGAGATATCCATATCCGTATTGCCTAGCTTGCCTTCCACGCCAAGTAGAGTCCCATCCGGACACGAGACAAAGTCTTCAATCTTGTATCTTCACAGTCCAACAGTCCGGCCAATAGAGATAGTCCGGCTGTCCGAAGACCCCCTAATCCAGGACTCCCTCAAGTGGCATTTCCTCTATAATAGTAGGTGATGTTGGACTAGCCGACGAACCCTAGCTACTATACATGGGGAGCTGGGGAGTAGTCGCATAGAAGAAAACCCGCATGCAGCGACCTAGGGAGCTGGACCAGTACACGAAGTTATACCTCCAGTATTACTAGTACTCCATGGCGCGATCCATCGACAAGCAGGCGGGAAAGTTATTGTATACTTGGTTTGCGGTGAGTGGCATGCCGAGCAACCGTGTGGGGTCGAGCCGTGGAGGAGGGTGAGACACGAACGCGACAGACGTGATTTAAAGAGCAATGCTACATGAACGGACAAGTTTTTACGGGATTCACGGGTTAGTTTAGCTGGCAGGTTTTCAATGGATAGAAATAAGGTAAGGGGCCCACTCCCACTTAAAATCAGGGGGAGAGAAGATTAGTTGTGAATGACCCCGTAAAAGATCCCTGTAAAAGCGCGTGAGTTTAGAATTTTCGTGATTTAAACGTTGGTTTTGCTTGATGGCGCGATCCAACAAAACAAAATGTTGGTTTCTCTCCATTTCCATTTTTCTCCGAAAAAACGAAAACTTTCCACTCCATTTTCATTCCTACTGCAAGGTTGCCCTGTTACAACATTCTATCAAAAACAAAGGAAAACTAACACGCATGCTGATGCATCTCAATGATTCTCAGATCATAGCCAATATTTACTTCACAACTAAAGACAAAAGCTGTGAGAGCGTGTATGAAAGAAAAACTACCGATGGGGTCACTACGACTTACACCGTAAACCCTAAACAGGATTTAATTTCCTGGCACCTGTCGAAGGAAAGACAGCTGGCACCATCGGATCATATGATGCTTTTGTGCAGTTGCACTAAAATCGAGCTGAGCATCCCTGATGGAAAAGATATTGAAGAAGTATGATTAGAATAATAGTACTCGCACTAGTTCATGAGACATAAACTCATCACAAGTAGAAGCCGGTAGAAGTGGAGAAAGATCGACATGGAGATGGAGCTACGTGCGGAGCTGCAAAAGTGGAGCAAGCCGGCTCCAAAAGGAAGATGGACTACCTGGGATGTCGGGCTGTAGCTAGAAGGTCTGTTGGGACGCGACATCGGCCCATACCGCGGTGACCCCCGATTGGGACGCACCGACTATGGATTTTCTCCCTCGCCGATGTCGACCGCGTCTACACAGAACATTGTTCCCTTCCCCCAGCTGCAGGATCAGGCCGGATATGTGACGAGCGGTGTGGCCATCGTCGTTTTATGCTTGTGAAGAGAGCAACCCAAGCAAGCAGGCTTGTAGCTTCGGCTCCTGCTAGTGTATATGTAGTGGTTTTCTTTTTCTCTCCATATCATCCATTTTATATTGCGTACATGTCATTGAAGAGTGAAATGATGGTTGCTTCTTGCGACTAACTTACTGTGTGATTTGACTGCTCCTTTAGTGGCCCCTACACGTACTCCCCCTACGTGTATGCAACAGTCACACGTACACATGGACGGAAAAACGCGTGCGACGCCCTAATGCATGCATGTCCGAGCACAAGACGGAACACACACGGTCACGCTCAAGTGCTCAACCTACACGTGTATGCACACACATACTCAGCCAGGGTTAGCTAGTGACCGTATAAACACCGAAAAATCTATATATTGAGCGCATGAGCGTATTATGAAGTCCACTAACCGTATTTTTACAAATATACAGTGACAGACAGTGTATTTATCTCCTTTGAAATTAAGCCATATTAACCGGAGAGGAGGCAGTATGGACTAGCATTACTTTGTTGTGTCCCGTCAACTTGCTGAATGAGGAGAAGCTTGCAGGACGGGAGAAGCTTGCGCGCGGTGGCTCGTAGGACAAGGAGAAACTTTTGACTAATGCAAGCTCTCCCTCGCTCAGGCGGTGTACATGCAACCGTTAATTCGGTGTCAAATTTCCAGAAGCATACACTATACTAGTACTATTATTGTTCGACTTCCCGAAGAGGCGAGCAGCCAAGCGCAAAGTTTACAAGTACTAGTACTACTACTATAGTCTATAGAGGGATGTACTATACTAGTACTAGGAACCGGATGGAGGAGCGTCTGCACTCTTATTATATTTTTAAAATGTGATAAAGCAATCTTCAACACATTTGGTTCTCTTTGAGGGTTCTCGCATGTGATAATGGAAGTTGATTGCATGGAACACTCACTACAATTCTCGCTTAATTCTGGCTCATATCCTATTACAAATAGGAGCGCTCGGTAATATTTCCTCTTTTTTTGTTATTCAGCATGCAAACAGGGCAGCAAACCTTGCGGCGCAACTTTGTGTGAACCGTGCTTGCTACACTTTGAATGTGGCTGAGAGCTGGCTTGATGAAACACCTCGCTTCCTACTTCTTTTTTGCGGGGTACCTCGCTTCCTAGTGACCATTGTCTTGGTTGATCGTCCTAAGAATTCTTATATATGAATAAAGCTCTCTCATTTACCTGCAAAAAAGATTAGGCCATATTAACCAGAAAAGAGGGAGTATGGACTAGCACTACTTTTTGGTGTGTCCCGTCAACTCGCAGAATGAGGAGAAGCTTGCAGGACAAGGTGAAGCTCACTTACGCCTTTTGACTAATGCAACCTACCCTCGCCCAGGCGGTGGACATGCATCAGTTCATTCGGTGTCAGATTGCCAGAGGCATGCACTGTAGTACCGAACATGCGGAGTACCATCATTGTTTGACTTCACGAAGAGGCGAAGAGCCAAGCGCAAGGTTTAGTAGTACGAGTAGTACTACTACTAGAACCGCATGGTGGAGCGTCTGTGCTCTTTCTTTTAATCTCTGATGAAGTACACATTTATTCCGGAGAAGGGCGGAAAATGGCAGCCCAACATGTAATGATGATATCAATCAACCATGCTCGATTTTATCCTAGCCTCCGTGCGAGCCCGTTTGTGTGTTCTCGCTCATCGTCTCTCTCAAGGAACGGCGGGTTGGCCATTTTGCCGTCAATTGAGATCGGTTCGCTCACACTCCGGTTCCACATGTCAGTGATATGCCAAGAGGAGGTGCATTGACCAACTGGCCATACGCGTACTTGGTTTTGCACCTTCATACTATTCCTCCCTCTGTCATAGTTTACAGGGCGCGCTTCATTATGATGCATTTCTCTCAATGCATTTCCACCACCAGAGGGACTTTAGACGCGTTTGGTTTAATGCTCAATTAATTAGGGCGTGGTAACCGCAATCAAGTCCACAATTTTCTCTCGATGTACTACGAAGTGGAGTAAGTGCATGCATGTGTGTACCCGGGGTGGAAGCACTGCATGCATGTGTGTACGCATTATTTCCTCTAGTAATAGACGCCGTGCTATAACTACCAATGCTATTTTTCAGGCCGATCGCTAGTCGCCTTGGTCCCAAAGATTTTTTCTTTTTCTGAAGCGCGCTCTATAAACAGTGATAGATGGAGTAGTATGAGCGGATTCAAAGAAGAGTGTATTGATGGTTTCTTATTCCGAGAAACTTACAGTGGGAAAGGTGGGGCTTATGATTTGACTGCTCATTACTCACAATTAATGCGGCGCAATGACCGGGCTGAGTCTCCCATGCGGCTGTGCACTACCCCCTCGGTTCTTAAATATACTCTGGAGTATTTGTCTTTCTAGAGATTTCAACGAGTGACTACTCAAATATTTGTCTTTTTAGAGATTCAAATGGGCTACTACATATGGATGTATATAGACATATTTTAGAGTGCAGATCACTCATTTTGATCCGTATGTAGTCACTTGTTGAAATCTCTAGAAAGACAAATATTTTGGAACGGAGGGAGTACACATACGAAGCAAAATGAGTGAATCTACACTCTAAAATATGCCCATTTGAAATTTGTAAAAAGACAAATATTTAGGAACGAAGGAGTATAATTTTGTGCATGGCACATGGACCCGGATGCTGAAGAGGCTTCTAGCAATGACGAGGACGCAATATCAGTGTTCTGCAACAATTGCGCGGACGAAGGATTCCTCAGCGCCATCAATCGCCGCCGCATACTGAAATTTGCTGACTTAGCAACCATCGTACAAAATTACAGCGCGATGGAGAGTGCCTGGAAAACTCAAGCAGCTTGCTGGGAACCGCCAGTCCCAACTCAACTCTCCCTACAGGCGAAAAGGGCGCACCCTCATGGCACGCCCAGTCCAACAGTCAAGATACACAAAACCGCTATGCTGCACGGCACCGTTTTGATGGGGTGGCTCGATGGCCCATGCAAAATTCATACAACACCAGATACCATGGCAACCCACAGCCTTAAAGCATGTTGGATACTATGACAGGTAGCCAAGAGCGGCGAGGACATCCTTATCAAGGACGACCCAGAACAACATCCCCCAGAGGACGATAACTCAAGACGATTGACGGTCTTTGAGGCATTTGCTTCAAACAACAAGCGCAAAAGGGCGCTTCACGAGCTCACCGAAGTCTGCCAAATTGCTGAAATAAACCCCTGGAACCGACACGGCTATAACATTCAACGCCGGTGACGAACCAAAGTACAGAATAGTACGAGCGCCGGCCACGTTAGTCCTCGGTCCCATCGTGGACGGGTTTCGACTTACCAAGGTCCTCATGGACGGCGGCAGCGGACTAAACCTCATTTATGAGGACACACTCATATAATGGAAATAGACAGGAGCCGCATCAAGCAAAGTAACACAAACTTCCGAGGAATTATTCCCAGTTGGGAGGCGCGCTGCACGGGCAAAATCACACTTGACGTAGTATTCGGCACGCCAGAGAACTATCGGTCCGAAGAAATAACTTTCCAAGTGGCCCCTTTCAGTAGCAGATATCACGCCCCATTGGGGCGGGATGCTTTTACATGCTTTCAGGCCATACCCCATTACGGGACATATTCGCCTGGCACCCTTCAGATATGCCAGGGATCCCACGCGAGCTGGCCGAACATAGCCTCAATATATTAAAGGGATTTAAACCAGTTAAGCAAACACTGCGGTGCTTTTCTGAACCCAAGCGACAAGCCATGGGGGAGGAGCTGGCCAAACTCATCGAGGCCGGATTCATTAGAGAAATCAAACATCCGGACTGGCTGGAAAACCTGGTGATGGTACCAAAGAAGGACAAATCCTGGCACATGTGTGTCAATTTCAAAGACCTCAACAAGGCTTGCCCTAAGGATCCCTTCCCCCTCCTTCGAATTGATCAAATCATCGACGCCACCGCAGGACACGACTCACTGTGTTTCCTTGATGCATATTCCGGATACCATCAAATCAAAATGAAGGAGTCTGATCAAGCTGCAACAACATTTAACACCCATATGGGCCATTATGCTTCAACACCATGCCCTTTGGGCTCAAGAACTTCGGCGCCACATACCAACGCATGATTCAAACATGCCTGGAGAAACAGATTGGCAAAACGGTAGAAGCTTGTGTCGATGACGTCTTCATTAAAACTAGGCACGTCAAAACACTAATAGACGACTTACGTATTACATTCGATAACCTCCGGGCATATGACATTAAGCTCAACCCTGAAAAGTGTGTCTTCGGCGTCCCCGCTGGAAAACTAATGGGCTTGATCGTTTCCAATAGAGGAATCGACGCAAATCCAACTAAAATCCGAGCTCTATCACAGTTGGCTACACCAACAGACCTCAAACAGGTCGAAAAGCTAGTTAGAAGCGTAGCAGCGCTAAGCCACTTTATCTCCAAATTAGGAGAAAAGGCACTACCACTCTATCGCCTCTTACGGCGCACTGATAACTTCGAATGGACAGACAAGGTGACTGCCGGACTGGAGGAAATAAAGGCCCTCCTAGCAAGCAACCCAATCCTGGCCGCACCAAACACTGGCGAGCCCATGTTGTTATACATATTAGCAACACATCAGGTGGTGAGTGTCATGCTCGTCGTCGAACGAGACCGACACGAACACAAATTTCTACTCCAAAAACCAGTATACTACGTATCAACTGCCCTCACACCGTGCAAATCCCGGTACCCCCACTACCAAAAGATAGCATACGCGGTCTTCATGGCATCCCGCAAGCTACGACACTACTTCCAGGAGTGTTCAATCAAGGTTGCTTCTGAGGTCCCACTCAATGACATAATAAACAATCGCGATGCCACGGGACGGATCGCCAAATGGGCCATAGAGCTACTTCCATTCGGCATAACATACAAGCCATGATGAGCCATCAAATCCCAAGTACTGGCCGACTTCATCGCCGAATGGACAGAGGCCAAATTCCCTAAAGAGTACGGCACATATTCCAATTGGGTTATGTATTTTGATGGCTCCAAAATGTTGGTAGGGCTGGGAGTGGGAGTCGTGTTAACATCCCCACTGGAGACGTCGTCCAGTATGTACTCCAGATATTATACACAGAGTCTAACAACGCAGCCGAATACGAGGCCCTACTGCATGGTCTTCGGATGGCCGTATCCATAGGCATACAACGCCTGGAGGTGTGCGGGGACTCGAACCTTGCCATATCTCAAATAAACTGCGACTTTGACGCCAAAGATCCAAAGATGGCATCTTATCATAATGTCGTATTAAAAATGTTGGCTCATTTCGAGGGGCTTGAATTTCATCACGTCGCCCGAGGAAGTAACCAAGCGGCGGACGTCCTTGCTCGCATCGGCGCTAAGCGCGACCCCGTCCCACCCAACATCTTCCTGGAAAGGCTTTTCAAGCCATCTGTGGTGTGCAAGGGGATGGCAGCAACAATAGTCCAGATCCGAATACAACTCCAAATCCCGAACAACACCGATAGTATCGGGGGCTCAGCCACCGAAGTAACACCGTCGGCCCATCTCATTATGGCAGTAATTGCTCCATGGACTGAACCTTTCTTGGCCTACATTAGTAGGAAGGAGCTCCCCGAAGACCAGAATGAGGCTCGCCGCATTGTTCGGCGCTCGAAGGCCTACAAGGTTCACGACGGAGAGATCTACAAGAAAAGTACCACCAGAGTACTTCAAAGATGTATCTCCGAAGAAGAGGGGCGGCAGCTTCTAACAGAAATTCACTCCGGTCTCGATGGACACCACACCGCAGCTCGGGCTCTTGTTAGCAAGGCCTTCTGTAATGGGTTTTATTGGCCGACAGCCCGAGCAGACGCACAGGACCTCGTCCAACGCTGCGTCGGATGCCAACTCTTCGCCAACCAAAGCCACATGCCCCCAACTACCTCACAGACTATCCCCATCACTTGGCCATTCGCGGTCTGGGGACTGGATATACTTGGACCCCTTAAAGGGGGAAGCCATAAGAAAAAATATCTGCTGGTTATGGTGGACAAATTCACTAAGTGGATAGAGGCTAAACCGGTCAAAACGGCTGAGCCCGGCCCGGTGATAGACTTCATATCTGGTGTTGTGCACCGTTATGGTGTCCCACACAGCATCATCACCGACAACAGTTCTAATTTCACAGCCAACGAGGTAAAAACCTGGTGTACTAATCTGGGTATTAAACTCGATTATGCCTCATTCTACCACCCACAAACCAACGGTCAAGTCGAATGAGCCAACGATCTTATTATGAGCGGCATTAAGCCCAGAGTAGTGTGGTCTTTGAAAGAATCATACAAGCACTAGGTTGAGGAGCTCGACTCTTTACTCTGCGGGCTGTGGACCATGCCCAACCGTACTACCGGATACACACCTTTCTTCATGGTGTATGGCGCAGAGGCCGTATTGCCCTGCGATATTATTCATGACTCACGTCAAGTGCGTATGTACGAAGAGAGAGAAGCAGAGCTTGATCGGCAGGACAGCCTAGATGCCCTGGAGGAGGAACGTGATGTCGCAAAAGCCAGTTCAACATTTTACCAACAGCAGGCTCGCAGATATCAAAGCAGAGAAGTATGGGCCAAGACTTACAACATTGGCGAACTCGTTCTGCGCCTGCCGGAGAAGAAAAAGGACAAACTCAAGCCCAAATGGGAGAGTCCCTTCATAATTGACCAAGTTCTCACCGGAGGAGCATACCGTCTTTGCGATGCATCAGACAATCGCCTCGAGCCGAACCCCTGGAATGCGGCCAGACTCCGAAGATTCTATGCCTAGCGCCAAACCCCTTGTTCGTCTCCTCCTCCCCTGTAGTTTCCATTGTTTTTTTCTCTCTTTTTTGATTACTTTCTTCTTTCCCTCTTTAACGCTTTGGTATGGCTAGACCGCACACCATTGACACATACATCTCTAAATATGTACGTCACTTGTACCCAGGGGCTTCTTGGACAGAGGTTCTTGTCATTCCTTGAGCATTAAGCTCCTCACATATGAGTTTTTCGATATGATCCTTTTCTTTGCCACTATATGCATCGATATGACTTAAGTTTTGGACAAGCTGGATTGCCTGGCTCCTGCGCTTATGCCCTACGTTCCCTTTAGTTCGGCTAGGACATAAAGGGAGCACCTCTGCGATTGTTACTGCCAGGTCATCCGGATGTGTACCTCATACTGGGTGAAGCCGAAAGCTAGCGTTCTTAAGGGAACATTCGGTTGGTAAATTAAAGATGTTTTCTAAACTCACTCCATTGTGCACCCCAGAAGTTATACAAACTATGGTGCTCGCATCAAAATTCGTACATGTACATTAAATGCATGCACACCCAGGGAAAGGAACCATTAACAGAACTATTCTCTCTGCAAGATGTGTCTTACGATACCAATGTAATATAACATAGCTAGCCGGATACCACTTGTCTGTTCAAGCAACTATGACCCCTACGCCTAGTTTTCCAGGCATACCCCGGCCTATTCAGCCGCGACGGTATTCGGAAACACTCCGCACCTTCGAGTCCGGAGGTTGAAGCGAAAAGGTCTGCCATGAACAATGATATACAATTCAGCTAGAGTTCCACATAATGAGGAAAGTACATTGTCACTTGGACTCGAACACTTCCTCCTCTACACCTTCCAACAGGTAGTCTAACTTACAATCCTGTTGGGAATATTTGGCGGCCACCTCTACTTGGTCATATACTAAACTAACGGGAATTTCTCCCCCCTTCGACCCTAATGGTCCAACCCGAGCCATGTGATTTGGATCCAGCTTGGTATACCATGTTTTCACCATGGCCCATGCCTCTCGCGCGCCCTCTCGGCAGACCGATATCTTTCATAGTCGGATACGCCACCGCACTCCCTTGAACAGCTCTACAAGCTCCTCCATACTTCCTGGAGGGGAGGCAGAAGGCCATAAGGCCTTGGCAACGCTCCGCATGGCCAGCCGGGCATGTTCGTGAACTTGCGACAGTCTTTGCAGGAGATCACTCGATGATCCGGACACCTCCTCTTTAGGAAGGCCTATCAATATACCTGCAAACATGACTATATCAGTCCCATTTATCTCGGAACTACTTTAAAAAAAGTTTGGACACTTACTGAATATCTCGCCCCGCAGCTTCTTGCTCTCCTTCACGGAATGGGCTAGCTGGGATCGAACATCTTTCAATTCTTCACACAATGTAGCGTTGGAATCCTGTAGCTTGTTTTTGTCGTATCTGACGCGGGTCAACACACCCTCGCCTGCGGCATGTTGCCTTTTCGCCTCTTTTTCTTCCTCTTGGGAGATCCTCAACTTCTCTTCAAGTTGATCAGACGACCCTATTATGCGATTAGCAGCAGAATTAGCATAATTGGTATATAATAATTGTTCCTCGGTGGTGGGGAACACTACCAGAAGATGACTTATTGACGTTGTCCAGTTCGGCAGTAGCAGCATTTAGCTGCGCCCGGCACTGCTCCAGCTCCTGGGCTAGCAAGCAATTCTTCTCTGTAAGGACCTGGTCGTACAATGATCCTTAAATCAGTTGTGCCAACTACTTTCAGTCTCGGGGGCTACGGGCATATGGTTATCCTTTTTTGACAAAGAAAACTTACATGCACATCTGTCAGATATTGCTTCGTGGTTCTTCTAAGCCCATCTGGAGCAGCTCGGATGTACGCGTCGCCCGAGCTAAAGGCATTAAAAGCCTCCTCCGAGAACTTGGGGTCTCGCAAGACAGCTCTGCAGCACCGATGGTTCATGGCACTCTCTACCTCCGAGTTGGTGACGAACATATTTTCCCAACCCTCGGCCGAAGGGCAGTCCGGCGCTGTTCTTGCACCAGCCCCAGTCTCCCAGATTGGATCTAAATCTCGGTTGTTGCAAACATCACCGACCGGGTCCCCAGACATAGTTCGGCAAACCTTCTTCCTGTAACCAAACAAACAGATGAGTCATAGTCGGATGCGACTGCTGAAAAGCATGTTTATCCGCACCTCCTCGATGAAGGCCTGGTTGTGTCTTCACCCGCCTTCCTCTTCGAAGGCTTGCTCGGCGCGGGAGCCGATCTCTTCGGAATCGCCGAACGTCTCCCCTATGAAGCTCGATGCAGTGCGGTTAGTGAGGCAGAATAAGAGCACTCTTTTAGAGAAGGTGTTTCTTAATTATTTACATGTGAAGCAGGAAGAAGGCCAGGGTAGTCAGACGTGATGGCCACTTATGTGCCGTCATAGCTTGTCTGGTAAAACACTCCCTCCGCAAGCATCACGAATATATCTGGATCCTCTTCAAACCCAGGATCTAGCTCCCAGTTGTGGATCTCCGGCTGTGGGGCAGGACTATGAACTCCTTTGTTGAGCTTCCGCCAGTGCTCTCATAACAAACAGACTTGAAATTTATCAAAAGTAATCCGGAAGGGGAATGTGTGGAATAGAGGGGTCGAAGCTTACCTAACTGGGAGGATCATACATAGAATACCCATCTCTGCGCTTAATGTGAAGAAACTCCTCTTCCTCCCCTTTAAACAGCTCGACCAATATTTTGGCCAGAGCGGCGGGGGTATCCGGACCCTTCCGGCCATAGCGGGAGGCGTCATCCTCTCCATTGTAGTGACACATGGGCAGCCCTCTGTATTGTAGCAGCTGAACCCCTCGCACTATGGAGGTCGCCATTACCCCGATTATTGTGAGTCGGGACTGAGCGAGCGTCTTTATCTTGCTCATAAGCTAGCAAACTTCTGCGCTGTCATCCTTTTTAAGACTCCGGGGATGCCAACTGTGGCGTTTCTTCAGAGGAACGCTCACAAATTCAGGAAGACCCTTTTGAACTATGTCAGGAAGCGTGACGTCCTCAATATAGAACCATTTAGAAGGCCATTCTTTGGGTGCCTTCCTTGGTGTGCCGGACAGATATCCAGTATCGGTGATACGCCATACTTCGGCTCCTCCCACTTCAAATATTGACCCCTCGTGATTACGCGGGACAAGACAGAACAACTTCCTGCACAGCTCGAAATGAGCCTCGATACCCAGGAATAGTTCGCATAAGGCGACGTAACCTGCAATGTGCAGAATGGAGGAAGGGGTGAAGTTGTGCAACTGGAAGCCATAGTATTCCAAAAGCCCTTGGAGGAACGGACGAATGGAAATCCAACGCCCCTTAGCAGGTAGGGCACGAAACATACTCGCTCTGCCCCGGATGGATTGGGGAAGTCCTCTGCCTGAATCTCACCATTGAAGGAATCTAGCCCCGCTCGAACAAAAACTAGATCTGCGGGGGGAAGAAATCCATGCGTCTGCATCTTCATCAATTGACTGTGGGGAACTGAACACCTCTCCCACTTGCCTTTCTCTAGGTCGGAACAGGTGGAGGAGCTGGGGCACTAGCCATCCTGGAATGGTTTCTCCTAAGCAGTTTCCGGGGACTTCCTCTGCATGGTGCCGAATGGATCTAGGATCCAATCTCTTTAATAGGTGCTCTTCCTTGCATGGACGGGGTGTTATCTGCAAAAATACCCTAACCTTCCACCTTCGCTTGACACGTGGAAGGTGAAGTTATTTAACACGCAGAAGCCGAGGGGAGCGACATTGAACCGATGGCCGAATACATCACTTGGAGATAATTAAAGGAGGAACCCGCCTTGCAATGCTGAAGACAATTCGTGTGCCAAATACCTCGCTATTGAAGACTGGTTCGGGGGCTACTGAGGGAGTCCTGGACTAAGGGGTCCTCGGGCGTCCGACCTGTTATCCATAGGCCGGACTGATGGGCTGTGAAGACATGAAGGCCGAACACTGTACCTGTGTCTGGATTGGACTCTCCTGGGCGTGGAAGGCAAGTTTGGCGACCGACTATGAAGATTCCTTCTTATGTAACTGACTCTATGTAACCCTAGATTCCCTCCCTGGTGTCTATATAAACCGGAGGGGTTAGTCCGGAAAGGATATACTCATTACCATAGTCATACAGGCTAGGCTTCTAGGGTTTAGCCATCACGATCTCATGGTAGATCAACTCTTGTAATACTCATATTCATCAAGATCAATCAAGCAGGAAGTAGGGTATTACCTCCATAGAGAGGGCCAAAACCTGGGTAAACATCGTGTCCCCCGTCTCCTATTACCATCGATCCTAGACGCACAGTTCGGGACACCCTACCCGAGATCCGCCGGTTTTGACACCGACAACCGCTATCCAGCATGCATCCAGTGTATTAAGTTCATGGAGAAACAGAGTAATGCAATAAGAACAATGACATGATGTAGATGATACGTCTCCAACGTATCTATAATTTTTTATTGTTCCATGCTATTATATTATCAACCTTGGATGTTTTATATGCATTTATATGCTATTTTATATGAGTTTTCCTATTAACCTAGAGCCTAATGCCAGTTTCTGTTTTTTCCTTGTTTTAGAGTATCGTAGAAAAGGAAAATCAAACGGAGTCCAATTGACCTGAAACTTCACGGAACTTATTTTTGGAACGGAAGCAATTCAGGAGACTTGGAGTAGACGTTAGGGAAGCTTCGAGGGAGGCACGCCCTACCCCCCGGGGCGCGCTCCCCACCTCGTGGGCCCCTCATGTCTCCCCTAACCGACTTCTTTCGCCTATATATCAATATACCCTAGAAACATCAAGGAGCACAATAGATGGGGAGTTCCGCCGCCAGAAGCCTCCGTAGCCACCGAAAACCAATCTAGACCCGTTCCGGCACCCTGCTGGGGGGGGGAATCCCTCTCCGATGGCCATCTTCATCATCCCGGTGCTCTCCATCACGAGAAGGGAGTAGTTCCCCCTTGGGGCTGATGGTATGTACTAGTAGCTATGTGTTTGATCTCTGTCTCTCTCGTGTTCTTGAGGTGATACGATCTTGATGTATTGAGAGCTTTGCTATTATAGTTGGATGTTATGATGTTTCTCTCCCTCTACTCTCTTGTGATGAATTGAGTTTTCCCTTTGAAGTTGTCTTATCGGATCGTGTCTTTAAGGATTTCAGAACACTTGATGTATGTCTTGCACGTGCTTATCTGTGGTGACAATGGGATATCATGTGATCCACTTGATGTATGTGTTGGTGATCAACTTGCGAGTTTCGTGACCACGTGAACTTATGCACAGGGGTTAGCACACGTTTTCGTCTTGACTCTCTGGTAGAAACTTTGGGGAACTCTTTGAAGTTCTTTGTGTTGGTTGAATAGATGAATCTGAGATTGTGTGATGCATATCGTATAATCATACCCACAGAAACTTGAGGTGACATTGGAGTATCTAGGTGACATAAGAGTTTTGGTTGATTTGTGTCTTAAGGTGTTATTCTAGCACAAACTTTATGATAGACTGAACGGAAAGAATAGCTTCGTGTTATTTTACAATGGAGTCTTGAATAGATCGATCAGAAAGGATAACTTTGAGGTGGTTTCGTGCTATTAGTGACTTTGGAGTGACTCTTTGTTGCATGTTGAGGGATAGTTATATGATCCAATTATGTTATTATTGTTGGGAGAACTTGCACTAGTGAAAGCATGAACCCTAGGCCTTGTTTCAACGCATTGCAATACCGTTTGTGCTCACTTTTATTACTTGTTACCGTGCTGTTTTTATAATTTCAGATTACAAAAACCATTATCTACTATCCATATTGCACTTGTATCACCACCTCTTCACCGAACTAGTGCACCTACACAATTTACCATTGTATTGGGTGTGTTGGGGACACAAGAGACTCTTTGTTATTTGGTTGCAGGGTTGCTTGAGAGAGACCATCTTCATCCTACGCCTCCCACGGATTGATAAACCTTAGGTCATCCACTTGAGGGAAATTTGATACTGTCCTACAAACCTCTGCACTTGGAGGCCCAACGTCTACAAGAAGAAGGTTGTGTAGTAGACATAAGTAGACAAGATCTATTTATATAGAAATATACCCCATCGTTTTATCCTTAGTATCAACGATACATACTGTTCGGTTCCCCTTCTGTCACTGGGTTCAAGCACCGTAAGATCGAACCCACTACAAAGCACCTCTTCCCATTGCAAGATAAATAGATCAAGTTGGCCAAACAAAACCTAAATATCGGAGAAGAAATACGAGGCTATAAGAAATCATGCATATAAGAGATCAAAGAAACTCAAATAACTTTCATGGAAAAAAAGATAGATCTGATCATAAACACAAAGTTCATCCTATCCTAACAAACACACCGCAAAAAGAGTTACATCATCACTGGTGCGCGTTCGTCCTAAACAAACGGTTTTTGTCCCCTTTCCGTTACGGCATTTGGAACCGTCGCCAAGTGAGTGTGGGTGATAGGGGGGTCCTTCCCACACAACCCAGAAACCGTCAGGGATAGGGCCCCTACAGTTCTCTTACTCATTTCTGCTCGCATTGCCATCACAGTCGGTATTCTATGGTGCTACGTTTACGTTGCGTGGCCCATCACAAATGGTTCACTATTATAGAATGTGTCTGATGCGCAGCCCGTCACAAACGGTTCACCGTTAAGAAGATTAGCTAATTTCGTACGAGTGTCGGACAGGATTACGAAACGTCGAACCGTCGTAACATCGTCGTACACGTGAACTATCGCACATGCTATCCTGTTGTGCAACGTTTACGATGCATATTTCATCAGAAATAGTTCATGGTTGTGAATCGTGTACAATAAGGCAACTAACAAAAACATTTAGTTTGCCCGCACCATTTGTGATATTGTCTGACATCGCACACGGTTAGCAAACGGCAACTTTGTGCATGCTTGCACATGTTTCCTCTCTGTGAACCGTCTCGGATTATGGTGCATATCGCAAACGTTTGTGTTTTACCAACCGTGTGTGCCGTAACAACCTAGAGAGCGTAATTTCACCCTAATTTAATTGCTGCTTTTCCAAATTGTACCAGATTTGAATTTGAATTTGAATATATGCTACAACTTTATTCATATCCATCAGGTTCAAACAACCAATGCATTATTTGATTCGTTGGTACATATGTTCAAGAATTACATAAGAACTAAATAAAGAATGACGAACCACCGTTGTATACTTGTAGTATTAAAGACGGTAAAGAAAGGGGCAAAATATATTCTAGTTGCTGAACAAGGTGAAGCGGAATGCCCATATTGTGCCCTACTCCATGCAGAAGGCACGCACGCCTCTAGTCCAACCCCTTGTGATGGCCGACCGCCCATCCTTCACGATATTCATGAAAACATCTAGATAATCATCGTGTTCTGGTAGAAATACTTTAACCTTTGCATGCCCATCGATCATGTACACTACAAAAAAAGACACATCCGTGACATTTTGGGCCGAACGAATTTTTTTTTGTCATACTTATGACACTTCTAGGACGATAATTGTGACAAAACCTGGTATGATCATAGATGTGGTGGGCTCCTACTTCTATGACAAAGAATCATGACAGAAAATGGGCTTTTCGTCCTGGGCGGGCTAGAGACGCAGCTGCATGACATTCTTTGGGCCATCCATGATGGAAAAAACCGTGCTAGAAGCGAGGGCGAGGAAAATATCGGGGTGTTCCCGGTTATGGTGGGTGGTCGGGGCCGCGCGATGCATGTTTCTCTCGTACACGCACGCGCGTGGGTGCGAGGCGTTGGGCTCTAACTGAACCCGAGCGACTGTACTATAGGCTATGTGTTATTGAACCCGAGCGATCGATCGATGGTTGTTAACTGAACCAGATCGAGCGATTCCTTAGCTACTGCTGCTAACTGAAGCTGATCGATGCTGCCTCTGGATGAACAGTGAGCATTTCTAGGGGGTGGATGAACAGTCCCGGTGGGGGTGGATGAACAGGACCCCATGGTGTTTCCTTTGGATGAACAGGGCCCGGATTGATCGAGCCGGTTGGGGCTGGATAAACAGGACCACCCCGTGGAGGGCTGATGAACAGTAGACGGTGGAGGGATGGATGAATAGTAGACCGTGGAGGGGTGGTTGAAGAGGAGCCCGTGGAGAGGGCTGGTTGAACAGTAGCCGGTGGAGTAGTGTGCGGTGGAGGCTAGATGAACAGGAGCCCGTGGATGAACAGTCGCAGGTGCAGGCTGGAGGAGGTCGACGGTGGATGAACAGTAGCCCGTGGAGGCTGGAGGGGGTTGATGGTGGAGATGAACGGAATCTCGTGGAGTCCCGTTTTGCGGTACGCCACACCCCTCCCGATGAACAGGACCCCCATTTCGACTCTGGCGCTCCATCACAAGTCTGTTTCCTCCGTTTTGCGGTACGCCACACCCCTCCCGAACAACAGGACCCTGTTACGACCGTAGGAGGTCCGTTTCCTCCGTTTTGCGGTACGCCAGACCCCTCCCGATGAACATGATCCCATTTCGAACATGGCCGGTCGAACACAAGGCTGTTTCCTCCGTTCTGCGGTATGCAAGGCCTCATTTCCATCGGCTGTTCTGTCCAAGCTCTCCTCATGAACACGACGACGCATTCCGTTCCGACCCAGCCAGTTGGCTCCCCATGAACACGACGACGACGCAGTTTCTCCGTTCCGACCCAGCCATGTACATGAGCCCTGGCCGTATGTATGCGTGAGTAGGCGTTCGAGACCCCGCCCATATGTACGTACGTGGCCGTATTTTCTTTCTTGCACACTGGCCATTGTACGTACGTGTACATGGTACGTGCGCGCCTCTACTACAACACGTGCGCGCCTCTACATCGAACAGTATGTACATACACGTTCGCGACCAGAATGACAACGCTACGTACGCTTCGAACAGGTGGGTCCCGACTGTCAGGCACTTCCTTGCATGCGAAGATGTAGCTGGTGGGTCCCAGCAGTCAGGGGCGAATCTTTTTTTTTCGGACGCACTTCCTTGCGTGCGAGGATGTAGCTGGTGGGTCCCAGCAGTCAGGGGGAAACGTTTTTTCACGAAATATGGTGGCCCATCCGTTGGGTCCCCACTGTCAGGTGGAGGAATAATTATTTTGCGCGTAATAAGGAGGCACTTCGTTGCTACGGCCGTGGACCCAGTTGTCAGCCTCTCCACGTACAGTCCATGTCCGATAGAAGCCGTTCCTTGACCACGTTGACCACGCTGCGTCGAGAGCACCAGGGCGGTGGACCACGGCGAGGCCTAGGAAGGGGATGACGCGGAGCCGGGGCAGACACGGCAGTGGATGCCTACGCGTAGAGGAGTATGAGGGTTCACTGGTTCGCTGCGGTGTGAGGCTGCCATCGCCACAGAATAACAGGGGGTGTGGGTGAGTAGAGGGATGGCCTGGCCAACGGTGGGAGTAGTAGGGGGCGATGAGGCCTCCGCCGCATCGCAGCCGGCCACGGGAGGTAGGAGCACGAGGCACGATCGGCGCTGGTTTGGGCGGCTGGAGCAAGAAGTCCAGAGGTTGAAGAAGCACTACGGCCGTTGGATGGACATCGTGTGGTCACTGGAGCTAGAATCGAGGATATTGACGAAGTTGACAAAGCCCTCCGTCCCCGTCAACTTAGTAGGCCCACAAGTCAGCCTGCCACTATACTGGGTCCCAGCTAGCAGGGGGTATTCATTTTTTGTGCGTAATAAGGAGGCACTTCCTTGCATGCGAAGATGTAGCTGGTGGGTCCCAGCAGTCAGGGGGAAACATTTTTTCGCGAAATACGGTGGCCCGTCCGGTGGGTCCCTGCTGTCAGTTGGAGGAATAATTATTTTGCGCGTAATAAGGAGGCACTTCCTTGCGGCTGCCGTGGACCCAGCTATCAGCCTCTCCACGTATAGTACTCTTTTGATGGAAGTCGTTCCTTGAGCACGTTGACCACACCGCGCCGAGAGCACCAGGGCGGTGGACGACGGCGAGGCCTAGGAAGGGGACAACGCGGAGCCGGGGAAGACACGGCAGTGGAAGCCCATGCGGAGAGGAGTACGAGGGTTCACTGGTTCGGCTCCGGTGTGAGGCCGCTGTCGCTGCAGACTAACATGGGGTGTGTGTGAGTGGGGGGATGGCCTGGCCAGCGGTGGGAGTAGTAGGGGGCGGTGAGGCCTCTGCGGCAGCACAGCCGGCCACGCGAGGCAGGAGCAGGCGGCACGACTGACGCTGCTTTGGGCGGCTGCAGCAAGAAGACCAGAGGTTGAAGAAGCACTACGGCCGTTGGATGGACATCATACGGTCACTGCAGCTAGAATCGTTTATATTGAGTAAGTTGACAAAGCCCTTGGTACGCGTGAACTAAATAGGCCCACAGGTCAGCCTCCGAAATGGTGGGCCCCAGATTTCAGGGGGAGGAATCATTTTTTGGGTGGCCGAAGCTACAATATCCGAGATTGGAGAAGAAGCACGACATCTGTTGGATAGACATCCAACGTCCACTGCTGCTAAAACCGTGTGTTGACTATAATAAGTTGACAAAGCCTTGCATACGCGTCAACTTCTTTTTTTAGGGGACGCGTCAACTTAGTAGGCCCAAATGTGTGTGGCAGAGAACTTATAGCCCATTTGCGATTTGTAAGAATGTACAACCCATTTTTGAATTCTAATGGAATTTACTATAGCCCATTTACAGTTTATTAAAAGTATAGCCCATTTTCTTGCAAGGACAACGATTAATAATTTCAACCAACCGTTCAAGATTTATTCAAAAAAAACCAACCGTTCAAGACAGAATTCAATAAAATTTCCCACATTTTGTTGGGATCCGAAATATTTTGTCTCGTTTGTTGTCCTCTAGGCCACTACTGAGATGTACTCGACACCCAATGGAGCACAGGAGCAGGACGAGGAAGGAGAGGCCAGCGGAGGCGAAAGTGGAGACGAGGGAGAAGAGTGGGAATCTGACGGCGAAGGAGAGGGGGATGACGACGACGACTCCAGTGAAGAGGAGGGGGAAGAAGTCGAACCTCCCCGCTCGGAACGGCGATCCAAGCTTACACACGACCCTGCGGGGGAACGTGGTAAGGCGACTGTCCCTATTGGGCAGTCATCGAAGCACCCTCGGACCTCATCTCCAGCGCCAACAGAAAAAGCTCCCAAGCACCCACGCGCGACGCCGTCCAAGCCGCCAAAGGCTCTGCCAAAGATGAAGATGACTGTCCCCACCATTTCTGGGTAATAGTAGAATTTGTTTTCCTTTGTCGAACGTGACAGACTCTTGGTCGACTCATTGAATAAGCTGACTGACTTTCGAAATTTGCAGTGCTGCCACCTCGTAGATCTCCGCCAAGGACGATGATCAAGAGATGGAAGACGCTGTTACTTCCAACCCCGGTACAATTACTAATGCTCTGCTTTTAGTCGATACGGTCGATTGGATTTTTCTTGTAGCTCCTCCTCATGTCATTGACCTCCCTGATGATGACGACGAAGTGCCGCTGAGGGCGTGAAGGAACAGGAGGGCGCCGGCTGGCAAGACCCCACAAACTACTCCGGCGCCTGAGGCCGCAGTCCGGGAGGGTGGTGATACCACTCGGGTTTCTATGACCTTCGCTGAACCTCTGACGAGTGTCCGGCCTTCAACGTCGACTGCAAATCCGCCTTCGCTTTTTGCCACACACCACGTCCCTGAGGACCAAGTGGGTGCCGCTAAAGAGACTATACGCCAGGCGGGGATCATGATGGAGCAAGTGAAGGTGGTTTGGGAAGCCAGCCAAGCAGCTTATGACGCGAGCTCGGCTCTTCAGAGCAATGTCCAGGTCAGTCGATTCACCGCTTGTTCTGTTAGGATATGCTATCTGAAGAATCTCTTTTCCGAAGATCTTTATATCTGTACGCCCACTGGGTGTGTCTATTAATCTTTTTGATGAGTGGGGGCACGCTAAGTGCACCCACTGGGTGTAGTCCCCGAGACTACGGTGGACTATTGGCAGTCGACTGTAGTCTTTATATTGTGTTGCTTTAGCTGAACTTCTTCACTCGGTCTGGTAAGGCCATGTCGAATGGAACTGTACATGGTCGGCTGCGGGCAGTCGATATTTTTTTGGTCGAACCAGTGGGGGCACGCTGAGTGCACCCACCGGGTGTAGTCCCCGAGACTACTGTCGAATGTTTTTGATTCGGCTGTAGTCTTAGAAACGCCATCATTGTCTCTTGGTTACTCAGAAGCAACTTATCTTGGATGTCTGTCGACTAATCTTTTGAAGAAATCTTGCGAACTTGTGGCTCGCTACACTGAGTTGGAGAACAAAAAGATCCAGCTGAACCTTGACTTGAAGCTTGCTCAGGAGAACTTGCAGAAGGCGGGGGACGAAGCAAAAGGTATGGCTCGTGAGCTTTTGTCGACTGTCCTTTCTTTCTGGCCGTCCTCGATGTTGATCTCACTTGCTGTTTCGCAGACAAAATGGAGGAGGCTCTGAAGAAGAAGGATCAAGACCTTTCCAAAGCGCAGAAAGAGGCCCTGAACAAAACGAAGCTTGCTTAAGAAAAACTGGCTTCAGTTGGTACTCTTGAAAAGGAAAACTCCAGGCTGAAAACTGCTCTCGACGCGGCTAATCGAGAGGTCAGCCGTCTGAAGAATGGCAATATAGCTCTGAATGACAAGGCAAGTGAACTGGCGGGGAAGAGGAATGATCTGGAGGCTTATCTCGATGGACTCGCCAAGAAGCTGTTCGTCATGCTCGAGGGTAATTACTCCGGCCCGACTGACTTGCAGTTACCAAATCTGCATAGAGCCACTGACTTATCCTTGAATTGTGTTTACAGAATTCTGCCAGAACTTCCAAGAGGAGACCAGTCGAGTGGAGACAGACTTGGACCCCATCAATTCTCCAGTGAAGGACGAGGCTGCTATGAACGTGCTCCGACTGGAATCTCGTGGTGCCGGCGTTGTTGACTATCTTGCTCGGTTGAAGGTTGCGATGTCACGGTTCGACACGTCGCTCTGGCCTAGGACGACGCTTCAGAATGACCTCGAGTCCCTGATGAATCGACTGAATGAAGTCCCAGGTCGAGTGGCGGAATGGAAGAAATCTTCTGCTAGATGTGGCACTGACGTCGCTCTGTCTCTGGTCCGCGTCCACTGCAAGGAGGCGTGAGAAGAAAAGTTGGCCGCCATCCAAGTTGCCAATACCAGGAAGAACAACTTTCAAGACTTCATGGAGACTTTCATTGCTGCTGCCACTCGCATTGCAGACGGGATCGACTTGGACGAGTTCCTCGCCCCTTCCAGTCCTCTGCATGAGGAATAAAAACTTTTATGCTTCACTTTAAATTTTCCTCGGAATGTCGAGTGGATTTTGTAACCGTTAAACTCTGTCGAGCTGGAGGCTCGAGTACTTTGATCTGCGGTCTAGAACCTTTGGATCTTATCTGAACTTGATTCATTGTTGAATATCTTAATGAATTATCTGTGGAGTGGAACTTGTTCTTCACTCGAAATAACTTTGTATTTGTGGTGCAACTCCGAAGGAGAAGGTAGCAGTCGATTTGCACCTCGTCGTCCTTGCGGATTGGGATGTGTTCCATACTTAGGCGAGCACTGGGCTGCAGCTAAGCCTCCGAGTGGAAGGTCTGCTCTCCACTCAGTAGGATTTTAAAAACTTGGGCGAGTACTAGACTGCAGCTAAGCCCCTGAGTGGGAGGTCTGCTCTCCACTCGGTAGGATTTTTTCAAACTTAGGCGAGTACTGGACTGCAGCTAAGCCCCCGAGTGGGAGGTCTGCTCTCCACTCGGTAAGATTTTTTCAAACTTAGGCGAGTACTGGACTGCAGCTAAGCCCCCGAGTGGGAGGTCTGCTCTCCACTCGGTAGGATTTTTTCAAACTTAGGCGAGTACTGGACTGCAGCTAAGCCCCCCAAGTGGGAGGTCTGCTCACCACTCGGTAGGATTTTTAAATACTTAGGCCAGCACTGGGCTGCAGCTAAGCCTCCGAGTGGGAGGTTTGCTCTCCACTCGGTAGGATTTTAAAACACTTAGGCGAGCACTGGGCTGCAGCTAAGCCTCCGAGTGGGAGGTTTGCTCTCCACTCGGTAGGATTTTTAAACACTTAGGCGAGCACTGGGCTGCAGCTAAGCCTCTGAGTGGGAGTCTGGCTCACCACTCGGTAGGATTTTTAAACACTTAGGCAAGCACTGGGCTGCAGCTAAGCCTCCGAGTGGGAGGTTTGCTCTCCACTCGGTAGGATTTTTAAACACTTAGGCGAGCACTGGGCTGCAGCTAAGCCTCCGAGTGGGAGTCTGGCTCACCACTCGGTAGGACTTTTAAACACTTAGGCGAGCACTGGGCTGCAGCTAAACCTCCAAGTGGGAGGTTTGCTCTCCACTCGGTAGGATTTTTAAACACTTAGGTGAGCACTGGGCTGCAGCTAAGCCTCCGAGTGGGAGGTTTGCTCTCCATTCGGTAGGATTTTTAAAGACTTAGGCGAGCACTGGGCTGCAGCTAAGCCTCCGAGTGGGAGTCTGGGTCACCACTCGGTAGGATTTTTAAACACTTAGGCGGGCACTGGGCTGCAACTAAGCCTCCGAGTGGGAGTCTGGCACGCCACTCGGTAGGATTCTTAAACACTTAGGCGAGCACTGAGCTGCAGCTAAGCCTCCGAGTGGGAGTCTGGCTCACCACTCCGTAGGATTTTTTTTGTACAAACTTAGGCGAAACGAATTCGCAGCTAAGCCACCCACTGGGGGATTTCACACGCACACAAAAGCAACAACAATTATAGGAAAATTTGTAACACTCTTGTCTTTGATAAATAGACTACAGAAGTTTTTCTTATTACATCTCATCCGAGTGAGAATTCAAGTGTGAAAGGGGCGGAGCAGTTCTGCATTCCAAGCTCATGGCTCATTGATCTGGCGATCGACATTGTAGAGGTGATACGCTCCATTGTGGAGGACTCTGGTGATGATGAAGGGACCTTCCCAAGTAGGAGCGAGCTTGTGTGGTTTCTGTTGATCCACTCGGAGGACCAAATCTCCTTCTTGGAAGGCTCAACTCTTTACATTTCTGGCATGGAATCGACACAAGTCTTGCTGATAAATGGTCGATCGGATCATAGCCATTTCTCTTTCTTCTTCCAGGAGGTCGACTGCGTCTTGCCGGGCTTGTTCTGCTTCATCTTCGGTATAAAGCTTGACTCGGGGTGCATTGTGAAGTAGATCACTAGGCAGGACTACTTCCGCTCCGTAAACCAGAAAGAACGGAGTTCTTCTAGTCGACCGATTCGGGGTGGTCCTCAATCCCCACAGAACTAACGGAAGCTCATTGACCCAAGCGCCTGCTGCGTGCTTGAGATCACGCATCAGCCGAGGCTTTAGTCCTTTGAGAATCAGACCATTTGCCCTTTCTGCTTGTCCATTCGACTGGGGGTGGGCGACCGATGCGTAGTCGACTCGTGTGCCTTGAGAGGCGCAAAAAGCTCTGAACTTGTCTGAATCAAAGTTTGACCCATTGTCGGTGATGATGCTATGTGGGACTCCATATCTGAATGTTAACTCTCTGACAAAACTGATAGCAGTGCAAGCATCAAGATTCTTGATAGGCTTAGCTTCAATCCATTTGGTAAACTTGTCGACTGCCACAAGCACATGTGTGAAACCGCTCCTGCCTGTTCTCAATGGGACAACCATGTCCAGTCCCCAAACAACGAAGGGCCAGACGAGTGGAATGGTCTTCAGGGCTGATGCAGGCTTGTGCGACATGTTGGAGCAGAACTGGCACCCTTCACACTTGTCGACTATCTCTTTTGCCATTTCATTCGCTCTTGGCCAGTAAAATCCCGCTCGGTATGCTTTAGCCACAATGGTCCGAGAGGACCCATGATGACCACAGGTCCCCGAGTTGATCTCATCAAGGATTATCTGACCTTCTTCTGGTGTTATACACTTCTGACCGACTCTAGTCGCGCTTTCTCTATACAACTGTCCTTTATGACAGTAAAGGCCTTGGATCGACGGACGATCTGTCGAGCCTCTTCTTCATCCTCCGGGAGTTCCTTTCTCAGGATATACGCGATGTACGGTATCGTCTAGTCAGGGGTGATTGCCAAAACTTCCATGATTAGGTCGACCACTGCCGGAATTTCAACTTCAGTCGGATCTGTGGCACTCTTTGGCTGCGGGGCTTCATCTGTAAAAGGATCTTCTTGGACTGATGGCGAGTGGATGTGTTCCAAAAACACATTGCTGGGGATGGCTTCTCTCTTGGAGCCTATCTTTGCCAAATCATCAGCTGCTTGATTTTTCAATCGGGGGATGTGATGAAGCTCTTATCCCTCGAATTTCTTCTCTAACTTTCTCACTGCATTGCAATAACCAGTCATAGCTGGACTTCTGACGTCCCATTCTTTCATCACCTGATTAACCACCAAATCTGAGTCGCCATAGACCATGAGGCGACGGACGTCGAGTGAAATGGACATGCGCAACCCATACAAAAGTGCTTCATATTCTGCTTCGTTATTGGAGGAATCAAAGTGAATCTGGAGAACATACCTGAGCTTATCTCCTCGGGGGGAAACCAATACTACCCCAGCACCGGAACCATTCAGCATCTTAGATCCATCGAAGAACATGGTCCAGTGCTCCGAGTGAACTTGAGTCGGAAGTTGCTGTTCGATCCACTCGGCGACGAAATCTGTAATTGCTTGGGACTTGATAGCTTTCTTTGCCTCAAACTTGATATCTAGGGGAAGAAGTTCAATCGCCCATTTGGCCACTCGACCAGTTGCATCTCTGTTGTGCAAAATCTCTGATAGTGGAGCATCGCTGACGACTGTAATGGAATGATCAGAGAAGTAATGTGCAACCTTCTTCGTGGTCATATATATCCCATATACAAGCTTCTGTTAATGAGGATATCTTTGCTTTGAAGGAGTCAAAACTTCAGAAACATAATATACTGGGCACTGAACTTTGAAGGCCTTTCCTTCTTCTTCCCGCTCGACCGTAAGTACTGTACTGTCAACTTGTCCTGTGGCTGCAATGTAAATCAGCAAAGGCTCCTTGCTGATTGGGGCAGCAAGCACCGGCTGGGTGGAGAGCAGAGCTTTGAGCTCTGTAAACGCCGCATCAGCTTCTGGAGTCCACTCGAACTTGTCGGACTTCTTCATCAGTCGGTAAAGAGGCAATGCCTTTTCACCAAGGCGAGAGATGAATCGACTTAAAGCACCCAAGCATCCTGTAAGCTTCTGGACGTCATGCACACGCACAGGACGTTTCATCCGGAGTATAGTACCAATTTTTTTTAGGATTGGCATTGATTCCCTGTTCGGAAACTAGAAAACCGAGTAACTTCCCACCTAGAACTCCGAACGTGCACTTTGATGGATTGATCTTGATATCATACCTCCTGAGGCTGGCAAAGGTTTCAGCAAGGTCAGTCAGTAGGTCGGAACCTTTCTGTGACTTGACCACAATATCATCCATGTATGCCTCCACATTCTGACTGATTTGAGTGAGCAAACACTTCTGAATCATCCTCATGAACGTGGCTCCGGCATTCTTAAGGCCAAACGGCATGGTGACATAACAGAAGCCCCCGAATGGAGTGATGAAAGCTGTTTTGATCTCGTCGGGCCCGTACAGACGGATCTGATGGTACCCGGAATAGGCATCTAGGAAAGACAAACGCTCACATCCCGCACTCGAGTCCACTATCTGGTCGATGCGGGGGAGAGGAAAATGATCTTTCGGGCAGGCCCGATTGATATGCTTGAAATCAATGCACATGCGAAGTGACTTGTCCTTCTTGGGGACCATGACAACATTGGCGAGCCACTCAGAGTGGTAAATTTCTCGGATGAACTCCGCTGCTAAGAGCTGAGCCACCTCCTTGCCAATGGCCTTCCACTTCTGGACGGCGGACCGTCGAAGATGTTCTTTCATAGGTTTAAATTTTGGGTCGACTCGTAGACGGTGCTCAGCCAGCCCCCTGGGAACTCCATGCATGTCAGCAGGCTTCCATGCGAAGATGTCCCAGTTCTCACGGAGGAACTGGATGAGCGCTTCTTCCTATTTGGAGTCGACCGTCGTTGAGATGTGAGTCAAAGCAGCGTTTGGATCGGTCGGGTGAATGTGAACTGCCTTCGTTTCACCGGATGACTGAAAAGCTGATTCTGAAGCAGGCTTTTTAGCTCGTAGCAACTCACTCGGATTTGCAGTCTTCTGATACTCTTGCAGCTCGACCCCCGCCATCTGAGCATCAGCAATCTTTGAGCCTTTCTGAAAACACTCTTCTGCTTTCTTCCGATTGCCTGTAACAGTGATCACACCTTTGGGACCAGGCATCTTCAATTTGAGATACACATAACATGGTCGAGCCATGAAGAGCGTGATAAGCACTTTGGAAATCCACAACTTCGAATGTCAACTTTTCCTTGCGGTAATTCTTGGAATCACCAAAAACCACATCAAGAGCAATTTGGCCGAGTGACTTGGCTTTCTTCCCAGGAATGACTCCATGGAAACTCATGTTACTGCTGCTGAGCCTGGACATCGGAATGCCCATCCCTTTCAATGTTTCTGCATACAGTATGTTCAAACCGTTGCCTCCATCCATCAGGACTTTCGTCAGTCGAGTGCCTTTGACAACTGGGTCGACCACCAGAGCTTGCCTCCTAGGGGTGGCAATGTGCGTAGGGTGATCAGACTAGTCGAATGTGATGGCAGTCTGGGACCACTTCAGATAATTGGGTGTTGCCGGAGCAACCATATTTACCTCACGGTTAATAACCTTCAGTCGACGTTTGCTCTCAACATCAGCAAAAATCATCAGGGTGGAATTGACCTGGGGGTACCCATCGTTACTATCTTCCTTGTCCTCAACTTTGTCCAACTCCTTTTCCTTATCTTTGGACTTCTTTCCCTGAAACTGCTGGATCAGAAGCCGACACTGTCGAGTGGTATGCTTTGGGTAAATGAGTTTACCCTCTTCATCATTCTTGGTGTGGATGTGACACGGTAGATCAAAAACATCATTTCCATCTTGGTCTTTAACTTTCTTGGGGTTCCAAGGTCCTTTGGGTTTTCCCTTAAATTTTCCCTAGGTTACGGCCAGGGCCTCCCCAGGAGCGGCTGGCTCAGCTTTCCGCTTCTGTTTCCGACTGGAATTTCCTCCGGTTTTCTGGGCGACTGCTTTATGCTTGCCACTCCGGAGTCGATCCTCATCTTCACCATTAGCGTATTTGGTGGCAATCTCCATCATCCGATTCAGAGACATCTCTCCGGTTCGACCGAACTTCAGATTCAATTCTCTGTACTTAACGCCTTCTTTAAAGGCACAAACTGCTTGATGATCTGGTACATTTTCAACTGTGTGATGCAATGTGATCCACCTCTGGATGTAATCCCTCAGAGTTTCATTCGGTTTCTGCACGCAAGACCGCAATTCCGTAAGGCCTGCAGGTCGCTTGCATGTTCCTTCAAATGTGGTGACAAACACTTGGGAGAGATCCTCCCAAGTGTAAATGCTGCTGGGTGCTAACTGATTCAACCACGCTCTGGCCGAGCCTTCTAACATGAGAGGCAGGTGCTTCATGGCTACCTCATCGTTCCCACCGCCAATCTGGACAGCCACTCGGTAATCTTCGAGCCAAGTATCGGACTTGGACTCACCGTTGAACTTACTAACTCCAGTCGCCAACCTGAAGTTGGGAGGAATTACAGCGGCTCTGATGGCTCGACTGAAACACTTCGGCCCTGAAACATGTACTCTGCTACTGGTAGGCGCATCTCTGTCGTGGCCTTCTCGGTGAGCTCTATTCTTGTCGACCAAACCTTGAACGAGAATGGATCTCGCATCAAAGCCTGGTTCCCTGGGGTCGACTGGAATTCTCCGCCCAACACTATGAGGGCGTCTGTCAACCTGCTGTCGAGGCACATATGATCCACTCCTCGGGGGAGGGGTTGGCACTCGACATCGATCATCATGATCGAATTGGTGATCATACTGCTCATTCCTTCTGTACTGATCACGCCGGTCTCCATGTCCCTCACGCCTCGGAGGCGATCTTGGGCTGTGAGCCGACTGGACTGTATCCGCTGCAACGGACCGACTGTGGATCTTGTTCCGCGACTGAGAAACAGCGGAATTCTAGTCTCCTGCTGCCCGGAGCAACGCACTGATTTGCAGCAAGCCTCTGCCAGCCTCTGACTGGGAGGGCTGAATCGACTCTGCTATATGGGCCGCAGCCGCCAAATTCTGAGTCGGAGTACGATATACCTGCAGGGGCAGAAAGAGTTGACGTCGACTGGATTCTGGAGCCCATTGACGCGCTCGCTCGTCAAGTATTCGCTGGAGATTCTCCAGTCGAGTGCGCTTGGCCAAGTTAGCCAAGCGCGCGTCCTCCAAGGCTCGGGCCTCGGGGGTTTCTCCAACGATAGGAGTGTGGAGTGCATCCATGTTCCGGCGGCGAAGCTCCTCCCGCTGCAACGACGTGAGAGGCTCGGGGAGATACTCCTCGTGAGGACGCGACGGGTCGCCCCCATCCACGCCTCCGTCAGCGCGGGGGAAACCGGGAGGACTGTGTGGCCCATCAATCACCAGAACCTCTGCAGCTGGGTCACTGCTGTCGCATTCGGATGCGGTCTCTGCGGAGCCACTCGAACAGGCCGTAGAGGGATTCGTCGGGCTCGATTGCCGCGACTTGTGGGGTGGCCGACTGGCGGGCCACCACATGCCGCACCCACCTCTGAAGCCACGACCGACCGGAGCGCTTGCGCTGGCAAGAAACAGGGCGGGGAGATGCCATGGGAGCCGACCGATACTGGGTCGACGGCTGCCGCGGGAGGACACCACGGATGCATGCGCGAAAGTGCGTCGCCCCGCGGACGGGGAGCGCGTCGACATCGAGTGGAGCCTCCTGAAGCCAAGTGGAGTCGTCGGCGATGAACATGAGCACGCCGAGACGGATCTCGCAGCCCTCCACCAAAGCTCCGCCCGAAAGCATGATCAAGGAGACTGGAAAAAATCGCAACTTCTCAAACTAAGCTCTAAGACTCCTAGCCCCACGGTGGGCGCTAGCTGTCGTGGTTCTAACTCTGACAGTGATGTAGGGGGGTATGTATGGAGAGGCTAGATCTTAGCTATGGAGGAGTTGTAAGCACATGAGGATTACGAGTTCAGGCCCTTCTCGGAGGAAGTAACAGCCCTATGTCTCCGGAGGAGGGGGTGGCTTATATAGAGTTCGCCAGGCCCCTCCAGCCCTCAGTAATGCAAGGTTTAAAGTACATTAAGACTGGGGTTTACTGGTAACGCCCCTAATAAAGTGCTATGATGACCATAAAAGCTACTTAATGACCGACCGTTTGCGTGCAGGGTGACATTAGATCACCTGGCAGTCGAGTGGTTTGAATTTGGTCGAGTGATTGCTTCGTGGTCGAGTGTCTTGAATCTGTCGAGTGGGATACCTCCAAGTCGATTGAAAGGTGAATTCTTCTAGGGATGTCCTTGGGTAGGGTACTTAGGACAGTTCCATGCCCCTATCCTAGGTACATAGCTTCATCACCGCCTATCAGAAAAGAAGAGAATAGTTGTCGGAGAAGGAATAGCCTAGCTCCTAGCAGCCGGCTTCATTATGGAATTATTCTTTCCAGAGTGGCTAGCCAATCCGGTCCTGGTACTGAAGAAGAACAAGCAGTGGCGAATGTGTATTAACTACACGGGCCTCAACAAAGCCTGCCCCAAGGACCCGTTTGCTCTACCAAGAATTGATCAGGTGATAGACTCCACCGCCGGATGCGAGCTGTTGAGCTTTTTGGATGCGTACTCAGGATATCACCAGATCAAGCTGAACCCAGCTGACAAACTGAAGACCGCCTTCATCACGCCATTTGGAGCCTTCTGCTACCTCACCATGACGTTCGGATTGAGGATTGCCGGTGCCACCTTTCAGCGTTGCATGTAGAAGTGCCTCCTCAAGCAGCTCGGGAGAAACGACCACGTCTACGTGGACGATGTGGTGGTGAAGACAGAAAAGCATGGAACACTGCTGGAAGACCTCAAGGAGACCTTTGAGAACCTGCGTCGATTCCAGATCAAGCTCAACCCTGAGAAGTGCGTCTTCGGAGTACCAGCCGGCCAACTCCTTGGCTTCCTGGTCTCTGAACGCGGCATAGAGTGCAACCCTGTAAAGATCAAGGCCATTGAGAGGATGGAGGTACCCAACCGACTGCTGGACGTACAAAAGTTCACCGGCTGCTTGGCGTCCATCAGCTGATTCATCATTCGGCTGGGCGAGAAAGCTCTCCCCTTATACCAACTCATGAAGAAGACCACTTTCTTCGGATGGAACCACAAGGCGGACGAAGCTTTTCTCCAGTTGAAGAAGATGTTGACTACTCCACCCATTCTGGCGGCTCCGACTCCTAAGGAACCTATGCTTCTGTACATCGCCGCCACCAGCCGGTTAGTCAGCACGGTCATTGTAATGGAACGCAAGGAGGAAGGCAAGGCACTACCTGTCCAGAGACCGGTATATTACCTGAGCGAAGTACTATCGGCCTCCAAGCAGAACTACCCCCACTACCACAAGATGTGATATGGCGTACACTTTACCGCCAAGAAATTGAAGCCTTACTTTCAAGAGCATCCAATCACTGTGGTCTGCACGGCCCCACTTGCCGAGATCATCGAAAGCTGAGATGCTTCTGGCCAAGTGGCCAAGTGGGCCATAGAGCTGGCTCCCTACACCATCCACTACCAGCCCTGCACCGCCATCAAGTCACAAGCACTGGCCGACTTTCTCGTCGACTAGGCCGAGACCCAGTACCTACCCCCAGTGCCCGACTCCACCCATTGGCGGATGCATTTCGACGGCTCCAAGATGCGCACCGGCTTGGGAGCCGGCGTCATCCTCGCTTCCCCTAAAGGCGACAAGCTCAAATACGCACTGCAAATCCATTTTGCCACCTCCAACAATGTCGCCGAGTATGAGGAGCTCATTCACGGGCTCCGGCTTGCCAAAGAACTTGGCATTCGCCGGATCCTGTGTTATGGCGACTCGGACTTAGTGGTCCAACAGTCATCTTGCGACTGGGATGCCAACGATGCAAACATGGCGAGTTACCGTTTCCTCATGCAGCAACTCAGTGGGTACTTCGAGGGGTGCGAGTTCCTCCATGTGCCAAGAAACGACAATGACCAAGCAGACGCCTTGGCACGAATCGGCTCTACCCGCCAAGCGGTACCATCCGGCGTCGCCCTTCAACGCCTCCTCAAGCCGTCTGTCAAGCCTTCACCAGAATCAGACTCCATCTTCGTGCCAGCTCCTCCCGAAGAAGTCGGATCCGACTCCAGAGCCCCGGCAGACGGTACGGGGATTTTGGCAGATGGCTCCAAAGACGCTACAGTTGAGGCTGGCCCAGGGACTGCAATACCCGGCCCGGAGACTGCGGCGGCAGGCTCGAAGACTCCAGAACTCGGCCCAAGAGCCGCGCCAGTCAGCCTGGGGACTTCATTAACCCAGCAAGCGGTTGTTGACTCCAACCCGCCGCCTCCCAGCCCAGCCGCCCTCGTCCAAGTCGCAGTTCTGGCAATCGAAGAAATAGCAGCACCCTCATGGGCCCAGCCCATCCTCAAATTCCTGGTGAGCAAAGAGCTGCCGAGTGATGAGACCTCAGCTCGGCAAGTACAACGCTGAGTGGCAGCCTACACCATAGTCAACAGAGAGCTGGTCAGGCGCAACGTCACTGGTGTCTACCAGCGCTGCGTAGAGCCAGAGCAAGGCCAAGCAATTCTCAAAGACATCCATCAAGACGAGTGCAGCCACCATGCGGCTTCAAGAGCACTCGTCGCAAAAGCCTTTAGACACGGTTTCTTCTGGCCAACTGCCTTAGAAGAGGCCAAGGAATTGGTCCAAAAATGCAAAGGGTGCCAGAAGTTCAGCTCCAAGCCGCACCAGCCGGCTTCTGCACTCAAGACCATCCCCATTGCCTGGCCTTTCACAGTTTGGGGTCTAGACATGGTGGGACCATTCAAGACGGCATGAGGTGGCTTAACTCACTTACTTGTCGCAGTGGACAAGTTCACCAAGTGGATAGAAGCGAAGCCAATCAACAAACTGAACGGTCCGACTGCCGTGACTTTCATCTCCGATATCACAATTCGGTACGGCATACCACACAGCATCATCACCGACAACGCCACAAATTTTGCCAAAGGCACCTTGGCCCGTTTTTGCGCAACACAGGGCATCCGACTGGACCTAGCATCCGTCGCCCATCCACAGTCAAACGTCCAGGTGGAGCGAGCAAACGGCCTCATCCTGTCCGGCATCAAGCCCCGACTGGTCGAGCCTCTGGAGCGCTCGGCTGGCTGCTGGCTCGATGAATTGCCAGCCGTCCTCTGGAGTCTGCGCATGACTCCAAACAAGTCAACCGGCTTCACGCCTTTCTTCCTCGTCTACGGTGCTGAAGCCGTCATCCCAACGGACCTAGAGTTCGACTCCCCGCGAGTCACCATGTACACCGAGGAGGAAGCAGAAGAAGCACGTCAAGACGGCGTCGATCTGCTGGAAGAGGGCCGGCTATTGGCACTCAGCCGGTCCAGCATCTACCAGCAGAGCCTGCGCCGATACTACAATAGGAAGGTCAAGCCGAGATCTTTCCAAGAAGGCGACCTTGTGCTCCGGCTGATCCAGCAAACAGTCAGCCAGCACAAGCTATCGGCACCTTGGGAAGGCCCTTTCATCATCAGCAAAGTGCTGGGCAATGACTCCTACTACCTGATTGACGCTCAGAAGCCCCAAGCACGCAAGAGGGATGACTCCGGCAAAGAGACAGAGCGGCCATGGAATGCAAATCTCCTCCGAAGATTTTACAGTTGATGCAGTATGTACCACGCTACCTTTTGTATTAAAGTACCAAGACTTCGGGCCCCCCGAGACGAGCTCGGCGACTGCCCTCTTTTGTCTATATGATAAAAGTTATGCCTACGAGTATGTTACTCTTTGTTATGCCGCTTGGCACCGGGCTCGACAGGTCGGCCCGGGGACTTGCCGCCTTGCACTGTGAGATGCTTCCTGCAGCCGGACAAGTAGTGTGTGGCGCCTAAGCCATCTCCTGTCAGAAGCCGCAGCTCGCAGAGCGACTTTACGGGGGGCAGGAGTAAGGTAGAATGGGCGTTCGCATGAAAAATGGCTAAGGACTCAAAGCATAAAACATAGCTTAAGCCGGTTTCCAGCCTTCCTTTTTTCTTTTCGCAAACCGACTATTAAGAAGTCGGCTCACCGCCTTCTATTCAACTTGCTCAAAAAACTCTAAAACGGCTAAGTACTTGCCTTCCCAAAGTAGCCAAGCATTTGATCCAACGGCAGTCCGCAGAGCGGCTGTCCGACTGGCAAGACAGGCAACTAAAGGAAAGCGGCAAAGGAAAAAAGCCAAAAGAGCAATGAGCAAGAAAAGATAGAATTCGGATAAATATTTACATAGCATAGGCCCTTGGCCGAATCTTCGAGCAGAAGTTCAAAATACACCCCACGGGTGGAATTGTGCGAATTAACAAGTTCTTCAGAGACTACTAAAGCAGATAAAATAAAGATAAGGCGGTAGCCTAAGTTGCGGCAGACAGATTCGGAGGGTCGGAGGAGATGGCAGCGTCAGGCGTTTGGGCAGCTGGCTGGGCAGTCTCGGCTCGATCGCCTCCGGCGGCGGTCGGCTCGGTCGCACGCGGGTCGTCACTGGAGGCACGGTCGAGCTGAGGCTGTGGTTGAAGGCAGTAACAAGGAGGTTGTGGTAGTCCCGCGAGAAAATATTTCAGACAAAGTAAGTACCCGGAACTCACCAATTGGAGTTCCGGGCCACCTGTTCAGCAACCGACCCGAAACTCGGGAACTACACCCAGTGGGTGCGCTGGCGCGCCCCCACAGAGAGGAACAAAAACTAGAAAAAAAGAGGACCAAAGAGAAAGCATACCCGGAGGGCCGCTCGCGACGCCAGGTATGCCTTGGTGCAATTCTGGATCGCGTCGCCCTCAGCTCGCAGCTTCGTCTGGGCGTCCAGAAGCGCCTGGTTCAGCGGCCCCGTGCCCCCTCCTCGCACCCACCCAATGGGCGCGGCGCTTGTCGCTTCGGCGTCTGGGATCACCGAGCTGGCGGTGCCGGCCTCCAGGGGGAGTGGCGCCGAAGTCCCCTTCTCAAGACGGTGGCGCATTGGCGAGCCGACTTGAAGGAGTAGCCTCGCCACGGCCTCGTCTTCAGTCGGCGGCACCGGCGGATCCGCCGGCTGTTCGCCTTGCGCGCTCCCAGACGGCGACGGAGGCAGCGGAACGATCACATCCGACGTGGAGGAGCTGCCGCCTTCCCTTTCCAGGATGGGGTTCTCACCACTGGCTTCCCCAGTCTGCCCCGTGAACTCCGGAGGCGGCGGCGCAGAGTTCAGCGGGGTGACGAACACCACCGATTGGCGGTGCGTGGCCTCCTCGGCCTGCCGCTTCGTCGCGGCGACGGCTTCAGCCTCGGCCAGTTTCTTCTTGGCGTAGGCCTCCGCCTTATTGGCCTCCACCTTCTCCAGGCGGGCGGCCTCTTCCTCGTTGCGCTTCTCCTGCGCATTACGCTCCATCCCCTCCCGGAGGTCGGCGGCGGGGTCAATCCGCCGAGTGGAGGAAGACGTCTCCACTGACCCCATGATGGAGGCGGCGACGACCATCTCAAGAGTGAGGGGAGCCCTGAAGCAAGGGAAGCAAGTAAAAGACTCAGACAAAGCCACAAAGAAAGAATAAAGCATTGAGACGGAATACTCACGCCGAGACCAGTGGCGTCTTCTTCACTTCCTTACGAAAGTGGATGGCCTTCGCAGCCGCCTCATCCCGCCGGGTCGCCGCAGCCGAACTCTTGGGCTTCATCGGCCGACTGCCGAACAAGGTCGGCACGGCCCTACGCTTCTTCCCGCCGCCTGGAGCACCCGGCGCGGCAGAAGAGCCCGCGCCGGGGTGGCTGGCTCCTGGCCGATGGTGAGGGGCGACCTCCTCATCATCATCAGACCAGTCCTCTAGGTTGGCCCCGAGCCGCGGGCCGCCTCCTCCATCCATGTCGTCTTCCAAAGCCGCCGCTCCCAGATCGGGGTCGTCGACGTCGCTCTCTGCCCGGTCGGCAAGGAACTCGCGGGCCGGCCCCGTGGTGCCGGCTGGTGGATGGAGGAGGGGATTCTGGCCAAAGCCGACTGGTCAGGCCGCACAAAACAAACTCGGCAAGAAAGAAGACAATCCAAAGAAAGAAATAAAAGGCAACTCACTGTGGGTGGGGGGTTGGCGCGGGAGTATGGCTCCTTGCCAAACAGCCAGTCCTCCAGGAGCTTGCTGTCCGAGAGGTAGTTCACCATGTAGGCCACCTCCTCGTGAGGCATGTCATTGGTGCACATCCGACTCGGGTCACGGTGCCGCTCATTTGGCATATCATGTGGGGGCGACCTTGGAGCAGGAGAACTCGGCGCGCCACGAAAGCGGCCAGCAGGTCTGGACCAGTCAAGCCCTCCGAATGCGCCAGCACTCGGAGTCGCGCGACGGCACCGGCTCCCGCAGGCGTCGGTGACTTGGCCTGGTACGACCAGTTGGGCAGTCTCCCAGCCGGCGGGCCGGCTTCGAAAGCCGGTAGGTTGACCCAATCGCCCCTCGCAAAGAAGCTCTTGACGTAGAAGTACGATCGCTGCCACATCTTCACCGACTTTATCGGCTTGATGGTGGGGAAGGGGTTGTCGGCCCCCGATCTCCGCCCGGCGATGAACGCGTCGCATTGAGCCGGCACGCCTGTAGCCTGGGTACCGAGCTTGGAGTAGAAGAACTCCCACCAGAGCTCGAGGGTGGGGAGGACTCCGAGGAAGCCTTCGCACAAGGCCATGAAGGCGGACAGCAGCAGCACCGTGTTGGGCGTGAGGTGGTGCGGCTGGAGGCCGTAGAACTCCTGAAAAGAGCGGAAGAAGCTGCTCGCCGGCAGCCCCAATCCCTGTAGGCAGTTCGAGCGGAAGATGACCTGCTCGCCCTCCTCCGGCGCTGGGGAAATCTCCCCCCTCGGCGCAAGACGCACCCACACATAATCTTCGCCGGGGAGTCGACGAGTCTTGCGGAGGAACTCGATGTGGTCGTCGTGAACTTTTGAGCCGTCCCAGGTGCCGGAACGCACCGACGGAGGCGCGGCGGCAGAAGAAGAACTCATCGTGAGCTGATCGCCGCGGCGTTCGTCAAATCTTGGGCGCACGGCGGGGCGAGGAAGAAGAAGAAGGAGTAGTGGGAAGGAGGGGCGCGCGTGCTCTGCCACGCCCCCCTCCTCCCCCTACTTATAGCCTCATGGGCTGCGAAGCCGAGGGGGCGGTCATGGGATTTACTGCGCCCACGACCCCACGACCCCCACGTTTCCACGACAAAGTTACTGCGCGCAGTAACTTCACAAGAATCCCAACCGTTCGCTCAGGCCACAGCGGATCCGCTCGGGCGCCGAGGCACGCTAATGGCGGGCCCCTCCTACGGGCCCGTCCCGTCACGCACGCAGGCTGGCAGACTGGCCCGGCCGCGCGTTGCCACGTGACGGGCCCGGAACGGGCGGCGTCCTGGAAGCTTAGCCAGCACACTACCTGGATCCCGCCATGACGTTCGAAATACTGTGCAAGTCAGAGTTGAGCGGGTCTGACTCCTTCTAGTCGGCCCGGCGGAAATCAAGCAAGAACCATGTGTCGAGCACCCCGAAAGAGAAACTGCTGAGGCTTCTCGGCCGATCGTCCGCGGTGCCTCATCAGCTTTGGGGACTACTGTCGGAGTAATGGGCCACGGGTAGGCTAACCCGAGCCCCAGAACCTTTCAAGACATCGGGGCAGGCTGCGCCCCTCAAGATCCTAGGACACGGAGCCGCCTTTAGAGAAGTCGGCGGCAAGGCAACCGACTAGCCACTCACGGCCGAGTCCCAGGAACGATTTCAGGATAAGCCGACTCCTGACAGCCGACTTCCCAAGAAGCTGACCTTGGGGAGTCGGACCGGGACTCCAACAAACCCCATATCCTTATCAGGAGGGACAGGGCCGGAGAGTGGCTACAGTAAAACCCGCTCCCACCCCTTACCAGGGGCAGGCATGGCCACAGCACGCCGTACCCGGGAAGATCTCCGCGCGGCGTGGCACTGTTGCCGTGCCGGCCCCGACATCAGCACCAAAGGACCGAATCCTGCGGCCACGATGGCTTGTCTATACGACCCTGGGGTGGCGGGTCCCACCAGCTAGCGGGATCTCAGGACACGGCAAGTGCGCCACCAGTCGGCCCCCGAGAGTCGGCCAGATCCTCCCCGGGACCCACGCGCCATTAATCAGATGTGACGGAGAGTGGCAATAGGGATCGCCCGCCAGGCTGCGGGGCTGTTGCCACGACTCCATGACCAAGCCCGCGTCATCAGAAGCACGGGTACAGTAATCAGCAGCCGGCAAGACCCGCCCGCGGCGGACGCGGCCTGTTGGCTCCGTACCTAGCCAATCGGCAGGGCCCACCAGTCGGCGGAGAAGACGGAGGCCAGAGGCACTGATGGCTGGTCCCGCATCCAGCCGGATTACCATTGTACCCCTGGGGGCTAGGCCTATATAAACCCCCCAGGAAACCCATGCAAAGGGTTGGAAACCATTAGCTCTAGACCAGATCATATAGGAGGGAGAGAGCTAGCCTTGCCCTCTCCTACCTCCAGGAAATAGCTCAAGGAGCAATCGTGTAAACACTTTGCCATAGTGATCATGCGGACACCCCGTAGAGCAGCAGTAGGGGTATTATCTCCCCAGAGAGCCTGAAGCTGGGTAAGATTCGCCGGCGTGCATGTCTACGCCTCATCCCGTTTCCAGGCACCGACGACGTTCTACTCACCCCCACCATGATAACCCATCCTTTGGCATATGTTGCACCCAACCCCCGACACTGTGGCATGTATACCTGCCTACAGCGCTCGACTATCGGTGTGTGGTGGGGGTAGGGAGGCCTAATTAACTATAGAGGTACAATGGCTGGTATATGTGTGGAGGAGGAGAGAGGCCTACCTCATGTATTAAGGGAGATCGATCTACCTCATGTATTAAGGGAGATCGATCGACATCCATGCATATGTGTAGGAGAGGAATAAAGGTTGGGAGAGAGACAGAGCTATAGTGTTGCAGGGGGTGGTAGTGGAGTTGCTTCTAACAAATGGTGGGATAGGCTTGCTAGACAACCGGAGGGCATGCCTGCAATATCAATAAGAGAGGGGATGGCTGCCTGTCTGTGCATGTGCGTGTGAGAGACGGATCTGGAGGCATGCATGAATGATGAGGGGGGGACGATATGGCTGTGGTAAGAAGACGTAACTACATAGGAAGGTCAATCATCCTTTGTCAAAGGAAGGAGAGACATAACTTGTGAGGTACGTCGATCTTGGGGGGGATAGTTAAAGTCAACCTAGGTATATGTTGGGAGATCGATCAGTATACATGCATGTGTGTGTTAGAAGCAAATGAGGCATGTGGAGAAGGATAGAGAGAGGGATGCATCTAGGAGGTGGTGCGTGAGTCATACTCTATCGAGGGGGAAGGAGTGTGCGAGTACGAGATTGATGAAAAGAGTGGTGGGAGTGAGGCATGGACGGTGATAAGAGAAGAGGGGAAGCTTGTGTTTGTGCTAGGCACACCTGGCTAGAGAGGCATATTGATCGATGTGTGCCGTAAACAAGGAGCTGGGCCTACACACACCGTGGGTGAACGACCTAAAGTGAAAAGACGAATTTGTGCAATGGAGCTAGAGAATGCTGAGGGAGGGTGAGAGGGATGCGGGCATCTGCATGCACGAGAGAAAGTTAGCGCTAGCTACAAAGATAAGAGGATTGTGTGGGTGTAAAAGACGAATAGAGATCACACTTCATTATAAAAAGAGAATTCGGATATTTGAAGAATTTACCATAGTATTTTGAACCGACGCATGTGTGAATATATATAACGGTGATGCAGATGGTGTGGTTATGAACATGTTATACTACATATAATATATTTTATCTCTACTCTTATAAAAAATGGAGTTGTTGATGATGGTGTGCCTGCCATCCTGCAATATAGGCCGTCTGATTTATATCTGACGGATAGGAAGGAAACTATGGCAATTTTGAAAAAAGATACCCACACCCCTCTCCATATTTGCAAATTAGGCCTCCCCTTGATCTTGTTGATGTTCTATGGAACGCATGGGCACCTTGCTAGTACTACATATAATATATAAAACATTGATCATAATTTGGGCTAATGTGTGGTTTTTGCAGCTCAGGTCTAAATACTTGTCATAATGTAGGGGACGGGTGAGGTAGTCCTGGATTACGGGGTCCTCGGACAGCCGAACTATATACTTTGGACGGACTGTTGGACTATGAAGATACAAGATTGAAGGCTTCGTCCCGTGTCTAGGTGGGACTCTCCTTTGCATGGAAGGCAAGCTTGGCGATTCGGATATGTAGATCTCCTTCTCTATAACCGACTCTGTGTAACCCTAGACCCCTCTACTGTCTATATAAACCGAAGGGTTTAGTCCGTAGGACAACAACAATAACAATCATAGGCTAGCTTCTAGGGTTTAGCCTCTACGATCTCGTGGTAGATCAACTCTTGTAATACTCATATCATCAAGATCAATCAAGAAGGAAGTAGGGTATTACCTCCATCGAGAGGGCCCGAACCTGGGTAAACATTGTTTCCCCTGCCTCCTCTTACCATCAGCCTTAGACACACTGTTCGGCACCCCCTACCCGTGATCCGCCGGTTTTGACATAGACATTGGTGCTTTCATTGAGAGTTCCATTGTGCCATCACGATAAAGGCTTGATGGCTCCTTCGATCATCGGCAACGATGCGATCCAGGGTGAGGTTCTTCTCCCCTGATAGATCTTCGTATTCGGCGGCTTCGTACTGCGGGCCAACTCGCTTGGCCATCTAGAGCAGATCGATAGCTACGCCCATGGCCATCAGGTCAGATTTGGAAGCTTGAACTACACTGCTGATATCCGCGGAGACTTGATCTTCGACGGATTCGAGCTCATGTCAGGCGTGCCGCACAGTGACGACGAGCATGACTTAGCTCTGCCATCGGACGGTGTACGGGAGATTGCACCTGCAGTTACTCCGGCCCTCAATTCGAAGCAGATCGTGCCATCCGAGGACGGGTGGATGGACCCCGCCACGGAGGCTGCACACTGAGCGGCGATAGAGCCGAATACTGACATCACCTCCTATGAGACCTGTGTCATCGGACCCTTGGATTCGTCCCCGGCCACAGGCTCCGAACCGCTTGCGTCCGTGCCTATCGAATCTGATTGGGCACCGATCATTGAGTTTTTCTCCATGGATATCTTTCAGCACTCGCCCTTGGGCGACGTGCTAAATTCATTGAGGTCTCTCTCCTTGTCAGGAGATCCTTGGCCGAACTATGTTCGGCTTGAGTGGGAAGCGGACGACGAAATTCGTTCCCCACCCACCACCCACTTAATAGCCACTGTCGATGACCTAACCAACATGCTTGATTTCGGCTCCGAAGACATCGACAGTATGGACGACGATGCAGGAGAAGAACAGGAACCACCGCCCACAGGGCGCTGGACAGCCACCTCATCATATGATATATATATATATATATATATATATATGGTGGACACCCCCAAAGAAAGCGATGGCAATAAGGCAATGGAGGATAATCCCCTCAAGAAGCAATCTAAGCACCGGTGTCATCGGCGCCGCTCTAAGCCGCGTCATAGCAAAAGCAGCTATACTGGCACAAGAAACAATAACGCTGCGGATAGTGCCGAAGACGAAGACCATCCGCTCCGGCTAGGCTTCGAGCGGGAGGATGGGTAAGCCAGCCCTAAGGAATAGGCGACAGACGGAGAATCAGAGGATGACAATTACATGCCCCTCTGCGAAGATGAGGTGAGCCTCGGTGACGAAGAATTCATCGTGCCTGAGGATCCCGTCGAGCAGCAGCGCTTCAAGCGTTGTCTTATAGCCACAGCAAAAAGCCTAAAGAAAAAGCAACAACAGCTTTAAGCTGATCAAGATCTGCTAGCGGATAGATGGACCGAGGTCCTGGCAACTGAGGAATACGAACTCGAGCGCCCAACCAAAAGTTACCCAAAGCGCAGGATGCTACCCCAACTCGAGGAGGAAGCATTAAAGCCTACACTACCAGCATATGATGCAGCTGACTGACCACCTCTTGGCCGAGACAAAGCGGCGTATCAGCCCGAAGTCCATCTCGCACCCTGTCGCTAGTCAAACAAAAACATCAAGGCCGGGGCTACACGCAGGACCTGCGAGACATATTGGAAAACAAAGCAGGACATACAAGATCGATCTACGGATCACGGGGGCACGCCCCAATGCGTGACGATGACTGTCACGCCGGATATACTAAAACCAAATCGGGTCGGGCCGAACACAGCAGATAAGACTCGTATGAACTGCATCGTGATATAGCCCGGCACAGAGGTGCCGCACACCCCCTATGCTTCACCGAAGAAGTAATGGATCATGAATTCCCAGAAGGGTTTAAACCCGTGAACATTGAATGATATGATGGTACTATAGACCCTGCGGTATGGATAGAGGATTTCTTCCTCCACATTCACATGGCCCGCGGGGATGATCTACACGCCATCAAGTATCTCCCACAAAAACTCAAAGGGCTAGCTCGGCATTGGCCGAATAGCTTGTCGGCAAACTCCATCGGAAGTTGGGAGAACCTAGCAGACGCATTCCTAGACAACTTCTAGGGCACTTATGTGCGACCACCGAATGCTGATGATATAAGTCACATAACCCAACGGCCCAGAGAATCAGCCAGGAAATTCTGGACTCGGTTCCTAACTAAAAAGAACCAAATTGTCGACTGTCTGGATGCCGAAGCCCTAGGGGCCTTTAAATATAACATCCGTGACGAGTGGCTTGCCCGACATCTCGGCCAAGAGAAGCCAAAATCCATGGCAGCCCTCACGACACTCATGACCCGCTTTTGCGCGGGCGAGGATAGTTGGTTGGCCCGTAGCAACAACACAGCAAGCAATCCTGGCACATCAGAGGCCAGAGATAGCAACGGCAAACCCCGACGCAACAAACACAAGCATCGCAAAAATGGTGGTAATGCCGAAGACACAGCAGTCAATGCCGGATGTAGTGGCTCTAAGTCTGGTCAGCGGAAAAGGCCATTCAAAAATGACAATTCGGGCCCGTCCAGTCTGGACCGCATACTCGATCGTCCATGCCAAATTCGTGGCACCCCAGGAACACCAACCAATCATACCAACAGAGAATGCTGGGTCTGCAAACAAGCCGGCAGGTTAGGTACCGAAAACAAGGAGAAGGGTCCTCAAAACGATGATGGCGACGAGGAGCCCAGATCACCGAATACAGGAGGGCAAAAGAAATTTCCCCCGCATATCCAAACGGTGAACGTGGTAGACGCCACCCACACTCCCAACTCGGAACGGATGCGCACCCTTAGGGATGTCGACTTAACGGAACCAGTCGCCCCACATATAAACTAGGGCCGATCACCTTCAACCACACGGATCGTCCGGTTAATACCAATCAGGGCAATTCAGTCACACTAGTCATCAACCCAATAATTGACGGGTTCCACCTCACACGAGTCCTTATGGATGGAGGCGGCGGTCTAAACCTACTTTACCAGGACACAGTGCGCAAGATGGGTATCGATCATTCGATGATCAAGCCCACTAAAACCACCTTTAAAGGTATTATACTAGGTGTGAAGGCCAGCTGTACAGGCTCCATCGCCCTTGAGGTAGTCTTTGGATCACCGGACAATTACCGTACCGAAGAGTTAATCTTCGACATCGTCCCCTCTTGTAGTGATTATCAGGCATTGCTCGGACGAACCACGTTCGCTCGATTCAACATCGTGCCACATTATGCCTACCATAAGCTCAAGATGCCTGGTCCGCGCGGCGTCATCATGGTTAATGGCAAGGCCGAACTCCCCCTCGGTACCAAAGAGTATACCGCTGCTTTAACAGCAGAAGCAACGAGTGGCACCTTTCAATCAAACCTCGAGTCGATGGCCAAGCTCCCAGACACCGCCAAAGGACTCCGACTACTTCATGGCAGGATAGCACGGCTCATCTAGAGTTCAATTAAAACACTCCGGCAAAAGCCAGGAGAGGCCACATACTGCGGCTCAACCACTCTATGGCACACAAACATTTCCCGCATTTTCTTTATAGGTTCATTTTTTCCCAGGCCAGGACCGGGGATATGGAAACAGCTCGAATGCACAAGGGCACCCTTAGATATTCCCCTCGATGACCATCCGACTGCACTACGGATCCGCACACAGCTTCTTCCCGCCTCGTCTCAGTATGTTATGCAGTCACTTTCTCTTTTTATTAATTTACATGTACTCATACACATCGACGTATTATTGAAATACAACATGTGGATTTATATGACATTTATCTGCCATTATCTCTTATTGAAAATCTTTTGTCAAATGGCATCCTTACACCGCGATATACCTTAATATGTCAGGGGCTTCGTTTTACCCATAATACGGCAATAAAGTCCGAACACCTTCATGGTAGTTCGGCACCCCAAACTTATAACATTATATGCATCAGCTCGGAATCATGTCTTGGGTCAAATGTTGGGTTTGCCTGGCTCCCATGTGTTGCTGCCTTACGTTCCGCTATATCGGCTAAGGCGGCACAGGGAGAACTACTGCGATTGTGTCTCGGTTCTTCCGGACGAGCACCTCAGTAGAGAAAGCCGAAAACTGACTGTCATGATACGGCGAGTGTTGGTTAGCTGTTCGAGAGGTTGTAAAATCTTTAAGGATTCCTCCTGCATAATGACATAACCAATGCAGCGTGCGATGGATCGGCTTTTCTTCTGATCAGGTGCTTATAGATCCCCTCGTGCGGTCTTCCGAACACCAGGGGCTGCGCCTACCTTCCTTTTCTAAAGCTCCTATGGCTAAGTGAGAGTGATAAAGCCCTATAGTCCGATTGCCTGGTTCGTTGTGCTGAACACCTCCTTCGAAGGACCCAAAACTGGGATAAAGAGTGATCAGGTTTATCTCGAACACCCCCGTACTTCCTACGTGGGGGCAGACGCCGACGACTAGCCAACTTTCAGGATTAACATATAAAACGGCGGCCGCGCAGGAGGATAAACTTTCATATAACAGGCAATAAATAATAGAAATGACCTTGTTCAACATTACAAAGGACAACATGATTGTATTCATGGAAATACAATGTCCTCGGTACATTGCTCCACCGCAAGGGATGATCCTTTCAGGACACTTTCATAATATAACTCAGGCTTGCGGTGCTCCTTTCCCTTCGGTGGTCCCTCAGTCACCAGCTTTTCAACATCTATCTTCCCCCAGTGCACCTTTGTGCGGGCGAAGGCCATTCGAGCACCCTCTATACAGACTGACCACTTGACGATGTCAAGTCGAGGGCAGGCACTCGCAAGCCGCTTCACGACCCCGAAGTAGCTGCATGGAATCGGCTCAGCGGGCCATAGCCGGATAATCAAATCCTTCATGGCTAGCTCGACCGCCTTATGCAGTTTGATAAGCTGTTTCAGTTGATCGACAAAAGGCACTGGACAATTCGGTGCCAGATACTGTGACCAGAAGAGCTTATCCGCAGTGTTCCTTTCTTCGACTCGGTAGAATTGTGCGGCATCAGATATGTTGCGTGGCAGCTCTGCAAATACCCCTGGTGAAATCCGAACTCAAGATTAGAAACATGATTTTCTCCCCAAATACTTGCCTTACATGGAACAAGCCTTACCCGCCGCGATCTCCCTTGCCTCTTGGATCTCCTGCAAGGCACCTTGGGTTTCCCCCTGGGCATCGCATGCGGCCTGATGAGCCTTGGTAAGTTCGGATTCTTTCTCCATTAGACTCTGCTCCAAGGCCTCGCATCTTCTCACGACCTCTTGAAGCTCTTGCTCAGCTTCAATAACCCTAGCCTCGTGCTTCTCACGAAGAGCCCGCTCTGCGGCTACCTTTCTCTCGGCCTCGGCATCAGCCTTCTTAAGAGCCTCGACTTCGGTCATCGCCCCTGGCGCAAATCATCAAACATATTTTAAATTCGTTCGCACTGAACGTGAGCAAGGTTTGTGCACACCTTGTTTATCCTCCAACTGCCTTTTCAACTGGCCCAATTCTTCTGTGGCTCGCTCTAGACTTTGATTTAGTCCAGAGACCTCCGCAGTATGAGAGGCGGCAGTCGCTACAGATGCTTGTTTATAAAAGAAGAGAGGTAAATGCCATCAAGTGAGTCTCCTGCGAACATAGATTTGATCCTCTGTCCGACTCTTTCTCTCACCGAACAGTGTATCAGGGGCTACCATCTATACTGTGACACTCTTCGAAGCATCATAAAACACACCTCAAAGCCTCTTATAAGGCTAATACAAGCTTCATTCAGTCCACTCTCCGCAGACTGAATCTTCTCAATTACCGCACCCATAAGGGCACGGTGTTCATTGACGATGGAGGAGCTTTTTAGCACCGCCAATAAAGTATCCAACACCTCTGGTTGGACAGAGGTTGCCGGTGGAATAGGTACACCCCCTCTAGCCGAGGGAGGCCGCCTGCCTGACTCTGGAACCATATTGGTCTCCGGAATTACGTCCGGCTGGGGGCCGAATTCAAGATGGCTCCCGCCGACGACGCCCATGGGAGCCTTCTCTCCCATGTCTCCGCCCCCTGAAGTTTGACCTCTTGGTGCCACCTTAGCAATCTTTTCCCCCCTCCTTGGCCTGGGTCCTCCTGGGATGAAGCCTCGGTGTCATTCACGTGTTTGGGGGAAGGGGCTTTTGGGGTTGTCCCGCTCTCCATAGCATGCGAGCCTAGCAAATCCTCCGACGAGGAATGCTCGGCGCGGGACCTCGCCGGACTGCAAAAAGTATGACCTAGATTAAAATATTATGCCATGATGAGTCTGGACGCATAAACGTGTTCGGATTTTTATATACTCACGAGTTCACCAGGGGCTGAGCCCTGGGATCCCACTCCGGGCTGCTATCAGCGGTGGTGGACTCCTCTGGAAGACAAGTTCTTCCCTTCTTAGGTGACTCGGCCTCCAAGTATGTGGAGGCTGTCCTTTTCTTTCTTCCCCCCGCCCGGGATTCATCTTCCTCCTCCTCATCATCCTCTTCAGTGTAAGAACGGGCATTGGAGTCTTCGTATATCGTGTCCGAGGCGCCACGATGACGGAGGCCGCCCCTTATCTTCTTGGTCTCTCTCCCGGCCTTCTTCTTCGGCGCCTTGTAGGGCACCGGGACCAGCATCTTCGTTAAAAGCGGGTCGGCCGGTTCTTCAGGTAGCGGGGACGGACAGTAGATCCGCCCCGCCTTCTTCATCCAGCCCTAGGAGAGTTGTGGAAAACACATTAAGCGTTTCCCTTAGGTTATGCGAATAAAACTTATGATGGCTTACCGAACTTGCGAGGCGGGACAGGTGGTACCAGCGGTCCTCGGTTGAGTCCGGCCGTGATTTGCCGGACTTAAAAAGGACCTTCTAGATGTCTTTGTGTGAGGAGCCAAAGAGCTCTCGCAGGGTTTGTGCGTGGCCAGGTCGAATTCCCATAAATTGCAAGCCCGGTGTTGACAAGGAAGGATCCGGCGAACTAACATCACCTGGACTACATTGACAAGTTTGATATTCTTGTCTTCCATATCCTTGATGCGCGTCTGGAGCGCTAACAGCTCGTCGGACGAAGACCAATCCAGGCCCTTCTTTGGCCAGGACATAAGCTGTAGGTGGGCTCTAGATCGGAATACAGGAGCAGCGGCCCATTTTGTGCTGCGCAGCTCAGTGATGTAAAACCACTGCTGCTGCCACCCTTTGACGGAATCATTGAAAGTACTTGTTGGCCATGTGACATTGGGCATCTTGCTCACCATGGCGCCTCCGCACTCGGCGTGCTCACCGCCCACTACCTTGGGCTTCACATTAAAGATCTTCAGCCATAAGCCGAAGTGTGGCGAGATGCGGAGAAAGGCCTCGCACACGACGTTGAACGTCGAGATGTTGTGGAAGGAATTGGGGGATAGATCATGAAAATCGATCCCATAGTAATACATGATGCCACGAACGAATGGGTGGAGGGGAAACCCCAGCCCGTGGACAAAATGAGGGAGGAAAACAACCCTCTCGTGGGGTTCTAGAGTAGGGACAATCTGTCCTACCATCGGGAGACGGTGGCTGATTTTCTGGGCCAGGTACCTGGCCTCCCGAAGCTTTTTGATATCCTTCTCCCGGACGGTAGAGGCCATCCATTTTCCTCCTGCTCCAAATCTAGACATTTTCAGAAGGCATTTGTGGCTGGAGAGGACGAACGCTTGGGCGCTGGGGCTCGAGTGGAGGGGAATGGATAAGCAGAAGAAGAAGGCCTGGGTGAAAAAGGATCCAGCGCCTCCCCACTTGCCCGGTAGACTCGCTTATTCCCCAAGCATCATGTTGAAGACGCGGTTGGATTACCCATACCCGTATTGATGAGAATCCCGAGATAGGGGGACATGATCTCTGCTTCGATAAGACATGCCCATAAAACCGCATCACAACATGCGCAGTAACCGGGTCGTGGCGTGGTGTCACGTTAGAAAAAGTTGTTAGCGGATTAGATTTGTGGAATATTATACTCTCTACGATGGTATGTGGAATTTTTATTTGCAGAGCCGGACACGATCCTTGCGTTCAAAATCTTCTATGGAGTATTCGGAGAAGGAACCCGCCATGCAATGCCGAAGACAATCTGCGCGCCGGACTCATCGTCATTGAAGCCTGGTTCAGGGGATACTGAGGGAGTCCTGGATTAGGGGGTCCTCGGACAGCCGGACTATATACTTTGGCCGGACTGTTGGACTATGAAGATACAAGATTGAAGGCTTCGTCCCGTGTCAGGGTGGGACTCTCCTTTGCGTGGAAGGCAAGCTTGGCGATTCGGATATGTAGATCTCCTTCTCTGTAACCGACTCTGTGTAACCCTAGACCCCTCCGGTGTCTATATAAACCGGAGGGTTTAGTCCGTAGGACAACAACAATCATAATCATAGGTTAGCTTCTAGGGTTTAGCCTCTACGATCTCATGGTAGATCAAATCTTGTAATACTCATATCATCAAGATCAATCAATCAGGAAGTAGGGTATTACCTCCATCGAGAGGGCCCAAACCTAGGTAAACATTGTGTCCCCCGCCTCCTGTTACCATCAGGCTTAGACGCACAATTCGGTACCACCTACTCGAGATCCGCCGGTTTTGACACCGACAGCGGGGCACTATACTATGTGTGATAAACACGGTGTACGTATGGAACATGGTTTAGATTATGAATATATAGTTAGGACATCAAATATACTATTATTTGGAAGCAACATCAAGTGTATTCAAAAAATAGAATTCGAGTTGATGTAGTACACATAGTTCATATCTATCTCTATAGTAATCATGTGGTGTGTTATTATGGTAATACACGAATGATGGTTGAAGTTGGAAACAATCATGATTGTAGATTCTTATTGAAATAGAGAAACGAATTCAAATTCAGTTCGAAGTGCAGCGGTAGTATAGATATTTGGAATGCACTAAAATGTTGGTATGAGTAGGTTACATGCATCATACAGCAAGCAGAAAAATTAAATTGGACATAACATGGATTCATACTCCCTAGTTGTTCCATCTATATAGGGCGTAGTGTGTTTTTTAAGACCGCCTTTGAATATTGACAAGATTAATAGTACATGACATGCACAATGTGAAAATTATATCATTGAAAGAACCTTACAGATGAATTTAACGGTGTGCTTTGTGTAAGTTGCGTTTCATATATTATTGCTCTAATATTTGGTCAGAGTTAGCACCGAAAAACGCATTAGGCCCTATATAGATGGAAGGAGGGAGTAGCTTTGAATAGCATTTTTATAGCAAAACGGGGCAAGACTCTCTCTTTGTGTGGTGTGAATAGTTTTATTTTTTTCGTTTTCTTTTTGGTTGAGGGAAGTGCGAATTGATTTGGTATGTACAAGTACAATATTACACGTTAGGCTTGTCCCTAAAATTCAACCCGCGCCTTGTTATATCCCGAAAATTCAGATATCGTGCTCCCAAAACTGACGCCTTCACAACCCGTGCCTTGCTATCCCAAAATTACAACGCGCGTGAAAATTCCCTCCAGCTGCCAAATCCTGACACACGAAATCCCCTTCTAACCCTGAGCCGAAAGGGCCACTAGTTCAAATCGGTGGGGGGTACTTTTGTAACACACCCTACATTTTGGACAAGTGTGTCCCTAAGTCATGGTTCACCCCCTCCCATCGCCTCCTTTTTGCCATTCGAAATCCCAGGCCGCCATAACCTCTCTGCTCCAGCCATGAAACCCCACCCTCCTCTGTCCGCCACCTCACTGCTGCCCAGCCGGAGCCTCTTCCCCAACGACATTGTCCACCGCAACAGCTCGACGTCCCTCGTCCACCTCCATGGATGAGGATCTGACATCCATCTCGTCATCCTGCCGGTTCAGCCGCCCCGTCCTCCACCTCCAAGGAGCTGCTCCGACGATCGCCTCGTCTATCGTGGCTGCTCCATCCCCACAGTGCCGCCTTAACCTGCTCCACCAGAACCGCAACATCCTCACCGACTCCTCGGACGCAGCTGAGGCCTACTCGGCGCCACCAAAGAGGTTGTACACTCATCGCATCGCATCACACTTTCTCCTTAACTCGACCTCCCGGCGCCAACGGTGCTCCATCCCGCACCCCCATGGAGCGGCTACCTTGAAGCCGGCGCCGCAGGCGACTTCTCCAGGGCGGCCCTCCCCCATTGTGAGGCCCCTTCAGCGGCGGCGGCCATACCAGCCGGATCTGCTACTACTCCGGCAATTTCTCACTTGCTCGCGCTGCTGCTGCTCCGGATCTCGCTCGATTGCTCGCTCGCCCACCTGCTGGTGCTCCGGCTCTCGCTCGCTCACTCACGCTGCTGCTCTCCCCCTCGCTTTGTGCTGCTGCGCTGCTTCGATTTAGCTACACCTCAGTTGACTAAATTGACTTTTGGGTCAGTCGATTTTTAGGGGGTGGGGGGGCTCGCCGGAGTTAAGGAAGAACCACCCGCAGCGGGGACGGGGGCTCACCAGAGAGGTACCCCACTATCTATATTAGGGTTCAGGGTGGGGGCGGGGGGCCTAGAGGGCTGGCCGGGGCGGTGGCGGACCGGCGGTGGGGAGTTGTTTCAGGGCGGCGAGGTGGCGCTGGGCCGGCAGTTCGGCCGGTGGTGGCTGGCGGCTCAGCGAGGTGCAGGTTGAAGACGAACTACAGGCCCTCCCTAAACTACATGTCAAGTGCCTCTCTGCTACCATTGCGTTCAATTTCGACAGTAACATTCAGATTCCACGGTAAATTTTAGTTTCAACAGTTAAGTTCAGAGTCAATAGTTTTTACCTCATCTGTTGTAGTCAGGTGGTTTTTGGTGATGTAAATTTTACATCTATTTTACATCATCTATTGGAGATGCTATTAGAATCCCACTTGAGATTGACAATGTCTATCTTGTGTTGCTTCAGGCTTGACGTCATGTTCACCTCTTGGACTCCAAGTCAGGTCCAAATTAATGTTCAAACTTGAGTTCTAAATTAGTTGTGGGGCACATATCGAGGAAGCAATGAATAGTATCTCTGTCTAATATCTGGTTCACCTAGGGTATGCCTATGTTGTTCATCTTGGGTGGGAAACAAATAGTGAAGCAATCATCATATGTCTTTTTATAAAATTAAAGCAATCATCAGCCTGTCATCATTATTTTTGGATCCATCCACTGGTTGTTACCATCACTCTAAATTTCTGCATCTCTCCTTACATAATCTCACCATATTTTTTTCATATGCATGTCAGATATTGTACACAGTCATGCTAAACATGTATAGGAAAAGAGAAGAGTTTTGCGCGGCAATACAATGTCATGCAGACATCGCTCCATGGTGGGTTCAATGGCAAAGCCTCCCCACCCCTCTCCAGATTGTAATCCATAGGAAGATATCTGTTCTGAGGCGGATTCAGACGCCGCTGACCACTCCTATTTACCCCCCAAGGTGTTTGCTCTACCTTGGCATGATGATGTTAGTCATATCATGCATATGTTGCCTTGTAGTGCCTACTTCTGACATCATATATGTCCTGTGCTTAGTTTAGACATGTTCTGTAATGTCGCCTATTTAGTTTCTATATCATATATGGGAATTATGCAGTCTCATGTCTTTTAGCCAGCCATAATATATGTGAAATGTGCAATGCCATCCTGTTTAACCAGGCATCATATATTTGAATGATATCTTGCCCATCCTTTTCTTCATTACATTTCCATTTGTCGACAATGTTTGTACATTAAACTACTCTTCCTTTGAATCAGCCATTTGGGTGGGAGATTGAAAAATCTGGAGTGAAAACAAGGCCTTCAGAGCAGACAGTGCTACCTGTCGAAGCAGATCTCTTGTTGGGTACCTATAGCTCCTCAGAGATGGATTCAGAGACAGATGACCAGTCCTATTCCCCCATCGAGGTGTATGCTCTAACTTGGCACGGTTATACTGCTCATATCATGCATATGGTGTCTTGCATTGCATAGTTTAGACATCATATACACAATATTCAACACCATGTTCTTAGTATAGACATCATATCAAATGCCCTTTGTTTAGCATATAAATCACATCTGTGAATTAAATGATGCGATCCTGATTACTTAGATAACATGTAGGTGAATTATGTCATGCGATCCGGTTTAGTTATTCATCATATCTTTGAATTATGTTATGCTATGCTATCCAGTTTAGATATACATCATATATGTGAAATTATGTCATGCTATCCGTTTTAGTTAAACAATATACATGTCAACTATTTCATGCCCTCTTTTTCCACACTATCTATTGCATCTGTCTCTCATACAATGTCTTTAAATTCAACTATGTTTCCTATTTATCAGCCATTTGAATTGGAGCGGGTGATGCCAGTATCTAGCGGACTAAAAACACGGTCTTCAAATAAAACAGTGCTACCTCTTGGTGGAGATAGCACCCCGATTGTACATGCACGAGAACCAGCCCTACCACACATAACCCAAACTCTCACATATTGTACCCCTACTGCGATGGACAGAGAACCAACTTCACCCAATCTAACCCCAACCCCAGCAGATAGTAACCCAGTTCCTGTTGACATAGCACCATCTCCACCACAGAGCTCTCAAACAAGAGCAGCTAGTAAGGCAGCTCCAGTGCCCAAAGGGCCAGTACTAACATGGCGAACCCCAACTCCACCAGTTAGTATGCCAATTCCTGTGGAGGATGCACAACCAGCTAGTCGTACTTTAGCATCTATCACATTTGATGTTGTTAAATCGTATATGTGTATCTTCCCATCTTGGAAATATTATACTGAAGATGAAGGAAAATGCCAGTTGCAGGTGTTTGTCCAGGAGTTATGCGTAAGAAATGCTATTCATGGCAATTACTTTGCTTTGTCCCATACATCCTACCTCCATGATGGTTATAATACAACAAATTTTCCATTTTTCTCTATAGAGAAGGACTGATTCGGAAACTCAGGATGAGGTAACCTGTGATAATACCTCTACTATCTTCCAAAATGCTTGGTGGCATTATCGGAATTACCTGAAGAAAACGTACTTCACTCACAAAGAAACTCATCAAATTCCCTCACGTTCTCCCGAGACACATTTCCTGGACAATGACTAGAAATGCCTTGTTCTGTACTGGTCCCGAACCAATAATGTGGTAAGGTCTATGAGCTCATTTTCTATTTTTAAGTACTATATTCTTGCGTCTTACTGTACTCTGTTCATTTAGAACAAGTGCCTAAACCTGAAGAACAACTCTTCTAATTTAAGATTCCATTGCTATCATAGTTCAAAAAAGCGCTAGGCGTTAATTGTGCGTTTTGCCACCGCCTTGCGCTTTACTGACCTAAGCGCATGCTTATGTGCAGTTATGCACAGATTAAGCGTAGTTATGCGCAATGCATTTTGCCAACGCCTAGAGCCTAGGCGCGCTTAAGCGCTCGCTTAGGCGCGCCTTTTTTAACTATTATTGCTGTCGTGCATACTGCTTTACTCTTGTATCACTGTACTCATACAAACTTATTTTAAATTGAAGGATCCAATCGAAACTCCAATGGCATAGTAGGTATGTTCACGCATGTTTCTTTAACAGGTTTGCTCTTATCAATAGTTCTGTTGATTTCAATTCCAATTGTGTATACAATTGACTTCTCATATCATGCACATTCCTAGCATCACAACAGAGCCAATAGTGTTGTTGTACATGTGGACCCGTCGTACCCATCTGAAATCTTGTTGTGCCATGTAGTTTCCCAGTCTTTGTATTCTTTCATTGCTGCTTTGTCTTGAACTGATATGATTTGAACTGTGTCTCTATTTTGATTTGGGAAGACAATGGAGTGACCATAGGACATAGATATATGTTTGTTTGATGCTTTTATTATGTACTAGTACTTGGCAATAGAAGACTTGGTAGTTTAATCATGTCCACCTTACTAATGAACTGGTTCACCGAAATGAGTTTCATATACTAGTACATGCTAAACATGTTATGTGTCTGCTTGTTTCTTCTTTTAGAATGCTGACAGAATATTAGGGAAGAGTGCCTTATTAAGCAATGGTAAAGGAAGTAATGCAGATAAGGTTCAGGATAGTGACACATCCTTGTTGGTATCCAACAAAGCTGATAAAACAACTAAGGAACACTATCTCAAAGACAGTGAGACAACCCCGAAGTCATGCCTTGGTTTAGTGTTTGAGTTACTGGCCACTACCGCTTGCACAAGCTATTCAAACTCATTGTCTGAATCAGTTCGGTTTCTTGAGTCTCAACTACAAGCTGAAAGGCATCGATCAGCTGTGTTGCGACAAGAAGCGGAAGGACTGCGGAAGTCCCTTGAGCATTCAGATGCATACTTTCTGGTGCAACAGCAAGCGTTGGAGGATTTTAGCGCCAAATAGGACAAAGCTAATAAGCTTGCTAAGCCTATTGCTAGCTTGGTGGATACCCAGGATAACGTTTCATTCAGCTCTTCTGAAGTTGTTTCAGTTATGCTCTTGTTTTGCTACTGCGTTTATTTGCACCGGTGGCCAATTTTGATGGCCAATGTATGTAATATACTGCTTTGTTCCCTATATTTGCACTGGTGATGAACTTTGATGCCCAGTGGATGTAATATGTGTAATAGCGGTAATAGGCTAGTGTTAATTGCTTGCTTATTTATTTCCTTATTGTCTTGTTTATTTGTTTGCTTGTAGTCAGTCTAGTTCTTTTTTTGTGTTTTTCTAGTGGCCACAATAACCTATTTTTGGAAACTAGGCCAAAATAATCATGGCAACACACGGACTTTTGTAACCATGGGCCTCCTGCGGGCCGTATGATCCATGGGCCTTCTATGGGCCGTAGGATCCATTGGCCTTCTATACAGGCCGTAGGATCCATGGGCCTTCTATGGGCCATACGATCCATGGGCCTTCTACGGGTCGTACGATCCATGGGCCTTCTACGGGGCGTATCATCATTTTGCCAATCATGGGCCATACTATTCGTGGACCATAACGGGTCGTTAATAGGCCGTATTTGATAACTATATGAAAACAGCCCAACGGGTTTTTTTGACATGAAAACGGCCCAACGTATTAACGGGCCACAAACGGGTCGACTGTAACCACGGGCTGAATTTGGCCCACAAGCAGGAAATGACAGTAACAGGCTGTAAGTAACCGAATGCTGGAAATGAGCCCAAGGATAAATGGGCCCTGAGAAGGCCGAAAGATAACCTGGGCTGGAAACGGCCCAATGGAATAATGGGCCGTTAATGGGTATGAAGTGATACACTGTTCATTATGGGCCAGTTTCACAACGGGTCGTTAATGGGCCAAGAGTTACAAAGGGCCTCATATGGGCCGAAAGATGTCATGGGCCATACATGGGCCGGATGTTAAAACGGGATGGAATCATATTGGACGGCCCAGATGACGGTACTGGGCCTAATTCGGAGAGGTCGTAATGGGCCCTGGGTTAGCGAGCTGTAAATGGGTTATATGCGAACAGACCGTTAACAAGCTTTCCGTGGACCGGCCCGCCACCTTTTGACCAAGTCAAATGGGTCGGCCTTTTCACAGGAATGGGCCTCTCTTGGGCCGTGCCATGTGTCGACGTATCATAGGCGTCTTGGGTCCAATGAGTGGATGACATCTGTCCCAACGGTGAGCCGACACGTGTTTCCTCCAGCCAATGATGATTTTACACGTGGAAAATCCCCATTGGTCGGGGTTGTTAACGGGTTATCGGATCCAAAACTGGACCCGATAACTTAACGACGTTTCGTTACAGTGGATGCCATGTGTCGGTCACCCTTGACGAAAGCACTTCTATGACGCGTGATTTATCGTCATGGAAGTGGACACTTCCGTGATGATAATTTTGGTAATGTCATGGAACACTTCTATGACAGCACAGGTATGACTATCTTGATTCTGTCATAAAATCGTCATGGATGTATATGCATGACAAAAAATGTGACCTACTGTGACAAACACGTATCATCACGGAAGTGTATTTTTTTGTAGTGGTGGTCTGAGAGGTAATCTTGAGTAAACTGCTTTGGCAACCACTTCAAAGGAAAAAGATTCAGACATTGTCATCTAACACAACTCATTATGGGCAGTAGAAAGAAGGCTGGAGAGTTCTTACTTACCATCCCGTAGTTCGCTGTTGTCTTGGATCAAGTGTAAACAAATAGTTTAATTTCCATCTTTGGACCCATTTTACTAACAATCTTTATCAGCTTCCTCACTTGATGTTGGTTCATCCATATCTCATTGCCCCATACGCAGAAAGGGTTGAAGCGCGGATCTTTACCAATGACATATGTACCTAAAAGCACCAAGTTAACATTAGAAACTAAACAGTAATTGCACAATGATGTAGCACAACACTCTTTTATAATATGTCTATATACATCTGTATGTGGTAGTCCATTTGAAATCTCCAAAAAGACAAATATTTAGGAACGGAGGGAGTATCTTATGACATCCAATATACTCACATATTATATGAATTAACATCTTATATTATGGGCCGGAAGGAGTTTAGTGCATTCTTACAAATTATTGGCTAATTAACTACTGCTGTATCCAGGGGTTACAGTTAGTTTGAGCTAGTTCGTGCTCAAATAGCCCTAAAGTATATCTAAACATGAGGGCTAGTTTGAGCTAGTTGCATCTATAACCTACCCAAAAAAACTATCCAACCAAAGAGGTGCTAATTGGAGCTAGTTCTCCTAGTGCATTTATTGTCAATCTAACCCTGCCATCCAAACAACAATTTGGATGGAGTTAGTTTAGGGTTAGTAATGAGCTAGAAACTAACTCTAACCTCTAGCTAATAGAGTATCCAAACAGGGTTGTGTTGTTGTTGCTGCTGCTGCTGCTCTTCTACGTATATCTAGACATCATTAGAACATTAATGTAACACTCTTCCTTGTTGCTATGTAGCATAGGATTGCATACTTAGACATTAAGTACAGTGCATGTTGCTATGTAGCCTCAGATATATTACATATGGCCCAAGTTAACCTAATGATAAATGGGTTGCAGATATATTCAGTTAAAAGTCTGATTCACCGATTAGTCCCTTATCAGCCGCCGGCCTATATGGTGCCAGCTACCGATATCCTGAACAGTGAGCAGATATAAGCCATGGGATGAAACTAACCTCGATGGAAAACATCAGTCGTTCCCAAAATTGTCCTGTGTAGGTACATCGAGAAGCATGTTAAGCACAACAGTTCATACTTGCACATATAGAACATCACGTTGTGAATAACTGGAATAAACAAGGCATACTATGAACAACCAAAGATAGCACTTGAAACTGGACATATGCTAGCTACAAACTACCGAACAATCAAAAAACTTTAAAAGAGGCATATGCTAGCTATAACAGGCTTAGCAACAAGCAAATATATGCATTCCTATTGGTATGTTTAAAACTGAATTGATGAAATGTGCTGCACAGTAAATAATTGCACATATAGAGCATCACATTGTGAACAACTGAAATAAACAAGGCATATTGCAAACAACCAGATATAGCAATTAAAACCTGATATATTCTCACTACACTACAAAAGAGACTCGAAAAAACAAATCATGAGTTTCCCCCTGTGAAGAGGCACCGCAAAACAAATCATGGGTTTCCACACTTGTCATAGATGGGCTCGTTCTCGTTGGAAGAGCATGGACCCTGGATGCGCTCCATGTTGTCGCAGATGGCCTCCTTCCCCTTGGAAGAGCACGACTGTAGGGTGCCATCCCTGATGTCGCAGATGGGCGCTTTCCCCTTGGAAGAGCAGATGGGCTCTTTCCCCTTGGAAGAGCCGGAGAGGGTTCCCTCCTCGTGGTCGCCGTCGATGAGGTCTAACTTCGAATATGTGGATCCCAAGCCAGCATCGCAGAACATGTCCTTCAGAAATGACAAAAGGGGCTCGATGGCAATGTAGAATGGCAAATTGTTGACAGCGAGCGAGAGGGGATCAGTGCGGGGCCATGGATGAGATCGACGGCAGTTGAACCAGAGGGGTTGGGTGTGGGCCACTCAACCTGTGACATAGCCCGCCTTAGGTCGTCACTGTTGATGACCTTGATGTCGTAGCCGGCGGACAAGACATGCCCGCATAATCTAGCCCGCTGCTTGAGTGTGAGCTGGCAGTAATGATCGTCAGCTTCCTCGGCAACGTTGGGCGAAGAGACCGCTATACACCTCGTTTGGGCCAGTCGCTCCTTGAGCTCCATGGGAAGCGTAGCCGGGCTTAGGCTGCGACGCTCTGGAGAGGGGGATGGGGATGGGGATCTGTGGGAAAGGGGGCGTTTGGCAGGCATCATCTACGAAACTCAGGGCAGCCTGGGTATGGAGATCGGTGGGTAAGTTGCACGGGCAAACCGGCAGATGTTGACAATGGAGGCCTTGCGGCGGCGGCGGTAGTAGCGGTGGGAGGGACCTTACTAGGGTTTCGAGCGAAGGAGGGGCTGTGTGTGTGTGCACGCCCGAGGAGGTTTTGGTGTGTGTGTGTGTGGAGGGGGCGGGGTGTTTGAGAAAATGACGCGGGTACTGAAAATTTTACTATGCGGGAGTCAAACGTGGGATTCTAATGCCGGGCTATTGAAAATTTTGATGATAGTGCATCGCACACGGTCCCGAGATGACAACCGTGTGTGATGAAACCGAAAAACCCTTGAGGTGGGCAGATATTTTCTAGGGATGGAGGCGGGATTGGGAACAAGAAACATCGCACACGGTCCGGAGATAACAACTGTGTGTTATGAAACAGAAAAATCCTCGAGGCGGGCAGATATTTCTGAGAGGGGGAGCCTCATGGAGCCCAATGTACTGTGCGGATGTGTGCATGATAGGTGCACCGGCATGGCACATAGTTTGTTTGAGTGAACCATGTCTGTTACGTCATCTGACTTATCTAATGTTCATAAATTTGGCGAAAAAAGGCGCGGGAGAGGGTCAAAACACGAACACACTTGCATGTGGACCAAATTTATCTATCAAAAGGGTGGTTTGATTTTCAAGTACCAAATGCAACTTCGATGTGGCACCTCTCTCGCAAAGCGCACTATATTGCTTGCCCCCCCCCTCGTGTCGGCACGAAGGGAATCCTAAGCAATGAATGCATGCCCCCTCCCCCCCAATCGAGGTTCACCCTAGCAAAGTGCGAAGTAGCTAGCAGCCCCCCTCCTCCCTCGTGTCGGCACGAAGGGAATCCTAACCTATGAATGCATCCCCCCCAACCAAGGTTCATTCACCTAGCAAAGTGCGAAGTAGCTAGCATCCCCCCTCCCTCGTGTCAGCACGAAGGGAATCCTAAGCTATGAATGCATCCCCCCAACTGAGGTTAACCCTAGCAAAGTGGGAACTAGCTAGCAGCCCCCCTCCCTCGGCACGAAGGGAATCCTAAGCTATGAATGCATGCCCCCCAACCAAGGTTCACCCTAGCAAAGTGCGACGTAGCTAGCTGCCACCCCTCCCTCGTGTCGGCACGAAGGGAATCCTAAGCTATGAATGCATGCCCGCCCAACCGAGGTTTGCCTAGCAAAGTGCGAAGTAGCTAGCAGCCCCCCTCTCGTGTCGGCACGAAGGTAATCCTAAGCTATGAATGCATGCCCCCTCCCCCCCGAACTGAGGTTCACCTAGCAAATTGTGAAGTAGCTGGCAGCCCCCACCCCCTCGTGTCGCCATGAAGGGAATCCTATGCTATGATTGCATGCCCTCCCAACCGAGGTTCACCTTGCAAAGTGCGAAGAAGCAACCCCCCCCCCCCCCACACACACACACTTTCAGTCGGTGGGCCAGAGAGCCACATATCTCACCAACATGGATCGTAAAACGGACCAAGAATAATCCACCTTGCTCGTACAACCTCTCTCTTGTTGTTGGTCAAAGTGATGGCCGTCCATTCGACCCCAGAGATGTGGCCCAAACATATGTATGGAGAGGTGTGTTTTGAGTAACAATGGAACAACTTTGATGTGGCACTGTCATTTCAAACTAGAAATCCCCAGACCGAGTGAGGGTTAGGTTGACGATGCAGATGTATGTTACACCACACTTCAAGCCAACGACGGGGATTCATGCATGCATGCGTGCATAGTATATGCTCTCCAACGTAATTAGGCATGAATCTCACCATGACCTATACTACGATAACACGAACCAAATGAAGAATCCACCATGGTTACCTATCTTGTTGTTGGTCAGGTGATCATGGATGCCCACGCGGGCCCACGAATATATAGGCTTGTGGCCAATAACCACGCGTGGGAGTGTACCGTTCGAAGGCAACCACTACATGCATAGGTATGGAGGTGATGCGTGCATGCATGTTTGAATACACAACATTGATGTGGCACGTGTGTCAAAAATGATACACTATCTCCCCACACAGAGCGAGATCGGTTCATGATGTGTCGTTGTACTAGTCTCTTCGACTTGATGGGAGGGATTCATGCGTACACATGCATGTGTGTGTGCTCAAGCTGTATTATGCATGTCATCCCAAAGCAAAAATAATAATCCCCTCCTAAGTCAAATTAACCTCTCTTGTTGTCAGGCAAAAAGTAGTGATGGACCAAGCGGGCCCACAAATGGAAAGCATCGATATCGCTGATAACCGCTTAAGTGGGTGCGAGAGAACAACCACCACCGCTTTGCATGTGGGCCAAAAATATATATGTTGAATTCCCAAAATGCACAACTTTGAAGTGCCACATGCCTCAAAAACAGTAAACCATGCACCCACACAGAGCGAGGTTCATATCAACTGTACTACATATGATGATCCCCTTCCCCCCTCTTCAACGCATACTAGATGCTCCTGCCGTAATATATGTAACCCAAAAGAATCCTCATCGATGGTGAAATTAATTAACCTCTCCCGATGTAGGTCAAAGTGATGCATGCATGCATCGATGATGGCCTCGTGGGCCCACAGATGGAAGCGTCACACTTGAGTGTCCTAGCTAGGATATGCATGTGGCCCAAAAAGGTGTTGTGTGATGTTTGAATAACCAATTTCACAATTGTCATGTGGCACGTGCCTCGGAAACCAAAAAGTCCCGCAACTGAGTGAGGTGTACTTGTTCACGGACACGTACGTATAGTATATATGCTAGTCCCCTCCCACCTATTCGACGCATACTATATACCACCATAACACAAACAAAAAAGATTCTACCTTGCTGGTCAAATTAACCTCACTGCCGACTATTCGTCAAGGTGATGGACGACGACCTTGCGGGCCCACAGAAAGCGTCACATGCGAGTATCGAGTGTCGTGTAGGACAACCATTGACTGCATGTGGCCAAAACATTTATGTACGACAGGGTTGTGTAATGTTATAAATAACGAGTTGATGTCTTTGATGTGGCACCGGCCTGCCTAACAAAACGGCCAACCAACATGGTGGCTCACAACTCATAGTGTACTGCGAGCCACCAGCCACCCCCAGACGAACACACCCACACACACACAACACGAATCTATCGCAACTACGATGCATGTTAAATTAATTATCCCGCAGTGAACATACATGTCACGAAATGAGGGACATTTTAATTTCAAAAAAATCACAGAGATCATTAAGACATTTTAGTACATTGATTGATTGATTTTCTATGGGTATAATGTGCAAAAATCAAATTTGAGCTACATGCACACGTGACAGTGCACCTAAATGGATTGAAAAAACACATATGTCTCACTGGGTGCATTTTTACTCCCCGTGCAACAAATTTCAAACATTGAGAATCTTGATTTTTAAATTCTAGTACATCCAAAACTTATTTGAAGTTCATGAAACTTATCATGTTGTCATCTGGACACCAATACAAAGTGGCATTGTACTTTTTTGGTCAAATTTGAGACCAGTTTTGATGTAATCTTTATCTAATTACAGATGGGAGAGATTATTAATAATTGGGAACCAATATCCCAAACGGATTATTTATTCGAACCATGAGCGTTAGACCAACAATGGATACGTGCCATGCTTTAAGTAATAAAGAGGCAACATTAATCATCCAAATAGAAAAACAATATACGTGCCGCCGCGAGACCCGTGTGGCATGCGAGCAAGCGTTAGTTGACGGGACACGTCCGCCGCGCAGGCAGACGGGGAGGCGTGCGTGCAGGTGTGTGAATTGACGGAGGCGTGCTCGCTGTGCAGTGTCATCGGGAGGCGTGCGAGTAGCTGTGTGAAACTTTGGTAGGCATGCTAGCAGTCTGGTGAGCATGCTCACCGGGAGGCGAGCCATCGGTTTGACCGTCGCCTGTCTCTCTCCCACAACTGCCACTACCCCATATTAAAGGTGCGCCCGAGCGGCCGCACCCCCCATCCTCGCTATGCACACACAATCCTCTCTCTCCACTTGCATCCCCGACGCCGCTCTGAGTCCTCAAAGCAGTCAGTGTATGAGGATGCCACCGAAGCGCCTCATCGGAGGGAGTGGTGACGCTGGGGCTGCTAAAGCACCGGAGCACAGCGTGGAGATGGAGACGGAGGTTGTCGTCACCACCGGCGAGTTATCATTGCACCCTGACATCGTCGACGGCGTCGAGCTTCCACAGCCGGAGGCGGAGTTCCACACCGGCTCCGACGACCACTCCGGCGATGACTCCGATGACCACTCCGGCGACGACTCCGACAACGATGGACAGCTGGTTAGTCATCTATACCTATTTATGTGTCAAATAGATCATAGGGTTTGTCTGGTTACTCCTGCCTCCCCCTTTTTGGAATAGAAATCCTATGGTTATATTCTCCCAAACCATGAAATCTGAGTAAGTTTCGTTAGATCCGTGTAGTGTATTGATTGTTTGAATGGTATAGGTGATAAGTGATTAGTTGTTTCATCTGTGCAAATGATTTCTGCTAGTCATCCGACTAGGGTTAGTGTTCATGCTAATAATTCTTAGCGAGGGCTTGACAATTGATTTTCAATGACCTACATATGTTTGTGCCATTATTTTCTTCAAGATTGGTCTGTACATAGACAACTGCGCTTAAAAATCAAACCATAATATCTGGATATGTATAAATAAATAGCCATAAATTCCTAATACTACTTCACGGCATGTAATCATTGATTTGATGCCAAATTTGTTACTATTTGTATAGGTGTCGTCTAACGATGTGGACAGCGAGGATGAAGATGTCTAGAGGAGGTACAACAGGCAAATCCTGAGGGGGCTTTATGCGGGAATGCATAACAGGTGTATTAGGACCTGGAATGGCGACTATGGATGCCCATTTTGCAACCAGAAGCTTCGTGACGCGTATCTAAGTGTTCTGGCGCATGCAAGAGGACGGGCCGTTGGCTCCTTCAAGAAGAAGTATTCTCACAGGGTGGCGCACGGCACGTACGGCGAGTACCCGGAGAAGCTTCAGGATCGTGGCGGCCTGTGAGATGAGATGTGGGATGGATGGAACTATATATGTACGCTTGAGTATGCTTAATACTATTGAACTATGTACTACTTATAGTTGAACTATGCTTATCTAGTGTACGCTTATTATATATGTCTGAGTATGTTAAATATTTTGCCAAATTTTGGTCAAAAATACAACGGGCGACCAATAAACCAGGACGGAGGTAGTACATCAATCATATACGGTTCCCAAAATTGGAACCGTGTGCAATGACTTTCATTTTGCCTACTGCTTCAATCACACACGGTTCGCTCTAGCAAACCGTCGCCCCCAAAATTCTTTGTGGGACAGAAAACCTTCACTGCCCAATTCAAAAAAGAAAAAAGAAAACCCTCACCATCCCCAAGTCACAAAAACCCTCACCCCGCCCACCACCCCCTCGGCCCCTCCGGTACGTTCCCCATTCACACCTGCACAAGCTCCTCCGCGTCTATGCCATGGCACCGCCTATCACGGCGGCAAACACTTAGCTCGATGCCTGCCGCCGCCAGGCTGCCGGCAAAGCCCACCGCTTTTCACCACTTCCGCTTGATGCTGCCTATCACCATCGACTTCCTTGACGCTGCTCGCAGTCGACCCAGCTCCGCTCGGTTGGGGAATCTGCCGTACTGAGGGTTCTTTCTCATGGACGACAAGGTTACTAGTTTAACGAGATATTATCTCATATCTTATCCCAGTTCATCTGCATCCTTTAATCACCCAGCGGAAATCACCATGAATTATTCAAGCTGATTTTAGGGTTTTCTTTCATCCATAGAATGTGCAGTGCGCCGACACTTCAGTACTTTGCGTCCGCTGCCAGAGATTCCATATCTCTGTACCAGATAACTTGAGCATGCTCGCGGTATGTTCAATCTCACCCTAAATCGGTTGGCATGGCCTACTTTCCTGAACATATTCTAAATATTGCTACATTTGGATAAAAGGTGCCACATGCACCATATACGTCAAAGGGGATTTCCCACTCTTCTTTCTATATTAGGCAAATTAATGATGTAATGTTCTTTCGATTACTCTCATTTTTCCAGGACATCATGTTCACCCTATCTGTTTAATTATATATTTTTGTCCTTCGATTTCAACTGCTGTACAGTTCTTTCAATTTGGGCCCATGTTTGCATGTTACCATATTTTCTTTAACAATCCTACCATTTTCTACAGAACATCCCTCGCTATGCAATAGATTATGTAGTGCATAATTTTTCCCTTTACATACATCAAGGCTCCACGGATGTCATACTACACACAAACCATGGATTTACAATTGTTGCTACTGTAAGACTTGATGAACGTGGTGACTCCTATTTTGGCACTGGCTTTTGGAATGAAATTGCAAAGTTTTATTTACTGAAAGCTGGCACTAAAATTGCACTGCACATAAAAGGCCCTGGTCATGAGATATATGCTAACTTCCTCGACAAAATCATGCGTCCAGACTTTGTTCGAAGTAAGTTTTCTTTTCAACTATCTGCATATGTTGACTTACCCCACAATGTCAAATGAATTGTGTAGTATTTAAGCAACCAATTGTTATTCCCTTTTCTTACTATATTCCTACCTAATAACTTCTAGTTACCAATACACTTTTCTATTGCCCTATTTTAACTAAATATTCCCTGTACTTCCATTTCTATCAGAAAGCGCCGCTGACAAGGAGACTCCGGAGGTGGAGAACGGGGCTGCCAACAAGAAGAGGTGGGGCGAGATAGAACCGCAAGCGACTCCAGCAGGGCTAGACTTAATCAGCAATCTCCCCGATGATATGTTGAGAGTCATCATATCCCTCCTCCCAATCAAATATGGGGTGCGTACAACCCTCCTTTCCCGGTGGTGGCGCCCCCTATGGAACTCCAGCCCTCTCGACCTCATCGACACACACGAGCTCTGCCATGGCTATTGCAAAAGCTTGGATGCGTTCTCCAAGATCATCGGCAGTCACCTTGGTCCAACCAAAGGCCTTAGAATGGGCAAGTTTCGTTCCAACAGCAAGGACCGAGCCAAGCTTGATGACTGGTTTCGATCCCCCGCCCTAGATCAGCTCGAGGAGCTCACTTTTGATGATGGGCATATGCGATCGCTGCCAACGCCCGCACTCCGCCTGACGCCCACGCTGCGCGTCGCCAGTTCAGGAACTGCCTTTTCACGCCCCTTAATAATGCGCCCGCTATTATTCTACCACGACTGAAGCACCTCGAGCTCGTCGTCGTCTGCCTCTCAAAGGGTGACATGGAGCGGCTGCTCCATGGCTATACTACACTCGAGTACCTTCATCTTCAGGTGATCAATGGGTTGAGTACCTTCCGCATCACCTCCATGACTCTCCAGACTATTTATGTGTGTTGCTAGTGCGGCAGGAAGACATCACAAGATGTGTACCATGGTATGGTCATCCAGGACACACCTGCACTTGAGAGATTACTTTTAGTTGATCAAGAAGGTCCAACAAGAATCAATGTCATTTCTGCGCCGAAATTGACAGTGGTGGGCTACTCATCTGACAAATGCTCCGAACTTGTTATTGGATCCACACCCGTTCAGGTACAACAGCCGCCTTCTAACTCTCATTCCACAAATTAACATTATTTCTAATTTTGAAGATGTTTGTTCGTCTGTCATTTAGAAAATGATTCCGACAAGCTTGACCCTAAAACTGCGCAAAGTGATGGTCTTGGCACTAGAATCTATCGGGCCCGACCTAGTGCAAGTTGTCAGTTTCCTGAGATGCTTTCCGTGCCTGGAGAAGCTATATATCGAGGTGATGTTCCTTTCCTGTTAAATGTTAACCATAAGGGAGTTCACTGGTGACACCTTTTTCCAAGTTTACAATGACAATGTACTACGATTTATGAAGGTTCTTTTGGACGATTTCAGTACATACATGTCCCCCCCCCCCATATTGGTTGCTTGATCCATATGGTTACAATCAGTATGTATTTCTCCTTTGGATTCATCTTTACTAGTTTTCTTAGGGAACTTTGCATCCACTCCAACCTCTTGTGAAGAAGGCCACATTTTTCTAGAATGTAATCAAATGCCCATATTAATCATGTCAGATCGATGATGGCATGTTAGTGCATTTTACAAATCCTGCAAACCAAATAGCTAGGCCTGAAGTAATGTTCAAAACTGCATGTAGACACTAACACGTCTTCTTCTTTTGCAGATTAGATTAGGCCGAGTGGTGCATAATGTGATACAGTATAACAATCACGTCGAATGCCTATATTTGCATCTCTCAGAAATTACTTTGAACTCCTACCGAGGGACCTTACCGGAGATTATATTCGCCAGGTTCTTTGTTCTTAGAGCAAGGGTGCTGAAGGAAATGAGGTTTGCCCTACGTTTATTTTGCAAACATGAATGGTTTGTTGATCAGCGCCTGCGGCAGAATGGAGTAGGCTCCAAAAATGTTGAATTTCATTTTGGAACTTCAGACGACAGAGTAATCGGAAGTCATCGTGTCAACCCCATACATGACTTCTCACTGGCTGACCACTTTGAAAAATGTGTGAGGTTTCAAAGCCAGGCTTAGAAGTGGTGATATTAGTTTGAACATCTCTGATATCCATGTTCAGCGGATCAGCGTGAGAGTTTGTAGCCGATGAGCTGAATTTCATTTCTAATATCGGTTTGAACCTTGTAATATTCGAATTTGAGCCATATAACTCTGGAATTTGAACCTTGTAACATTTCGAGCTTTTGTGGTACAATCGTTGAAATGGCATCGTATGAGACTCATATATTGCTAGCACTATTTTGACCTTAATATGCGATGGTCTTAGATTTTATTAACCATTATTGAATCAGTTTACCTTGTTGATCTCACAGCACACAATCTGTATAGCTAACTCGACTGCGATCTTCGACATTATTGCACACATTTGGTTTCTTCCACCATGTGCACTATAGAGCGCATAATTAATTATCGCACTCGAGTGTCCATCATCACCCTTATGTGTAGCTTTGACCTCATCATGCAAGGGTAAACTTATGACTGAAGTCATTCCACACAATTCGTTTTTACAAAGCTTTTTGCCAATAAACGCCCACGATTTGTCCCTCTTCTAGCCGACGCGTGGCCAAACTAGCCGTGCGGGAAGCTTGCATGGTAAACAGCGCGGTAGTGCGGGAACAAGCTCACTGAAGATAAATTTTGCGCCTCTTCGAGCCCACGCATGCGGTGTAGTGTTGTCAAGCATGCACTGGAATCATCTGCTATGAACGCCGTGACAAGATGTGACGATTACAGGCCGGCCGGCCGGCCCCCATTTATTAAAGCGGCCATTTAACCTATCCTTGTGTCTCTTCAACCTTTCGATCGCGCCCCACCATTGCAAGAAGCACACCCACCATGAGAAATTCCTAGAGGGTATCCTACGTGGCTCCAATGGCGCTCCGAGCAGCTGCTGACGACGAGCAGCAGTTCACCATGCGTGCCGTGGTGGACACCCACAGAAGGTTCATGGACCTCTTGGTGGTGTACACCAATGACCCATTCTGGGTGGAGCACTCCATCCACATCATGGAGCTCTGGCTTGCCGCGGAGAAGTACAAGGTGGTCGGGTTCGACCTTGAGTACGCTCGCGCTCGTGCCGGGTCTCGTCCCAAGGTCGTCGTCGCCCAGATGTGTGTGCGCCACCACGTCCTCGTCTACCACTACTGCCTGACGACAAGGCATTGCGAGCGTTTCGCCAGGTTTGTCAATAGCCCCCACTACATGTTCGCTGCGGTGGACATCACTAATGATGTGAAGGCGCTCGAGAATTCGGGCATCGCCTGCCAGAATCTTGTCGACATCGAGGGCCAATACATGATCTGGGGCAACAAGGAGCATGAGAAGGACTCACTAGTTCACCTCGCCGAGGCCATCATCGACCCCTACTATACAAACATGAAGGATTTGTGCAACAAGGACAAGCGTGCCTGCCACTCGGCCTGGATGGAGAAACTCAACAAAGCTCGCGTCGTGTATGCAGCCAAGGAGGCGTACACGAGCTACGGCATGTAGAGGTGGATCGTTGACATGAGGACGTTTCTCCTTCCCCAAAACGGCCAGGGATCCAGCCGAAACCAGGGGAATGGCAAGCGTTGTTGCAACAATAAGTAGATGATTAGATCCTCGTTTCTCCTACTTTAGTATGCATGTAATTGCTTTCTTTGGTGTGTGGAAATGTTATGTGTGTAGTCACTTGTGTAATTGTATGCTTAATTTGGCTATGCAATGCTGTCATTTGAAGTATGTATGTTGATGCTCTATAGATAGAGCATAGATGTTGTGCAGACAAACAAAATCACATCGCACGTGGACTAAACAATGGAACCCGTAGGTGATAGTAATCGTCTGCTCACACAATTGTATACCATCAATCGTTTGCTCACAACACATATGGCTTGTTAATAGTAATCATCTATGTTGTTATCGGTCTTCGCACACGTTTCCGATTACAGACCTGTTTGCCTCGTATCACACACATCTTGTTCATTTGAACCGTTTATGTTCTCATGTCTCAACGGAAATAGTTCATCCGAGTGAACCGCATGCCGTATATCGCACACACCTTTGATCTTGCTGGCCGTTTCTTTTGTGTTGCCTAATCACAAATAGTTCATCCGAGTGAACCGTATGTTGTACATCGCACACACCTTCATTTGGCTACCCGTTTCTTTCGTTCCTCTTCATCACAAATGGGTAACTGAACTAAACCATATGCCCTCAATCGCACACGCAACTAAAATCTGAACCGTGCTTGATACATCCTCTATTGCAAACGTTTTGAACCTTTTTTGACGGTTTTTTACACCACCATTTGTGATTATGGCATCGCACACAGTTTTGTCGAAGGGCCTCTGATCGTAGTGCATATGGATCTCCAAGAGACCATAGTATTGAGAATCAAACGAGAGAGATAGGAAGCCAGAGGCACCAATGGAAGTGGTGAACCCCTAAGTGATGGTGTCTAGATTTGATCTGGTGGTGCTGGACTCTGCGGTGGCTGGAATTGATTTTCGTCGACTCTCCTAGGGTTTCTGGAATATTGGGGTATTTATAGAGCAAAGAGGCGGTCCGGGGGGCACCCGAGGTGGGCACATCCCACCAGGGCATGCCTAGGACTCCATACGCACCCTGGTGGGTTGTGCTCCCCTAGGAGCACCCCCAGGCGCTTCTCTGGTCCATTGGATGTATTCTGGTCCAAAAGAAATCCACAAAATGTTTCACTGCATTTGGACTCCGTTTGATACTGATAACATGCGATGTAAAAAACGTGCAAAAAAAACAGCAATTGGCACTTGGCACTATGTCAATAGGTTAGTACCAAAAATGATATAAAATGACCATAAAACATCCAAGAATGATAATATAACAGCATGGAACAATCAAAAATTATAGATACGTTGGAGACGTATCAGCATCCGCAAGCTTAATTCCTGCTCGTCCTCGAGTAGGTAAATGATAAAAACAGAATTTTTGATGTGGAATGTTGCCTAACATGTCATCTCATATTATCTTCTTTATAGCATGGACATTTGAACTTTTATATTGTTTAAAGCAATAGTCTAGTTTTGACATGAGACTTAAATACTCAAGCATACCAACAAGCAACCATGTCTTTAAAAATATCAACGCTAAAATAAATTATCCCTAGCCCATCATGCTCAATCATTGATCCATTATGACACACACTCGCATATTAACTACACCCAATGCTCAAGTACGATCATAGTGCCCCCTAGTTGGTGCTTTTATAAGAGAGGATGTAGACTCAAATAAAAATAAAAATTGCATAAAGTAAAAGAAAGGCCCTTCGCAGAGGGAAGTAGGGATTTGTAGAGGTGCGAGTGCTCAAATCTATAATTGAGAGATAAAACATTTTGAGAGGCATACTTTTCCCACCAACGAAAACTACTTATAGTTCCCAACACTTTCCATGCTAGATATATCATAGGTGGTTCCCAAACAGAAATTAAACTTTATTCCTTTTTCCACCATACTTTCACTTTCCATGGCTAACCGTATCCACGGGTGCCTTCCATACAAACACTTCCCAAGGAATTTATTATTTGACAACATAAAGTAAATTCATTTTTCATTTCGGGACTGGGCATCCCTAATACCTTTTCCTTACTCTCATGCAATGACAAGTGAATAAACACTCACAGTGAGAATAACACATCTAGCATGGAAAATATTAGCCACCCCTCACCGCCTCGCGAGCTGTACGAGCACACAAAAGATAAATTTATATTGAATATTAGAGATGGCACATACAAAGTTTCTTAGAACAGCAAAAGAATACTGTATATAGGTAGATATAGTGGACTCATGTGGCAAAACTGGTTTAAAGGATTTTGGATGCACAAGTAGAGATCATACTTAGTGCAAAATGAGGGCTAGCAAAAGATTGAGAAGCAACCAACCAAGAAACGAATAATCTCATAAGCGAGCATTAAGCATAATTAACACCGAATAATGCACCACAAGTAGGTTGTAATTTCATTGCATGACTATTGACTTTTGTGCTTGCATAGGGAATCACAAACCTTAACACCAATATTCTTACTAAAGCATAATTACTCATCAACATGACACACATATCACATCATCATATCTCAAAACTATTACTAAGAATCAAGTTTATTCTTTCCAATGATCTTCATGTAAGTTTTTATCATATTCTTCTTGGATATCTATCACTTTGGGCCTAAATTTTCATGCGTTTCTTTTGATAAGCTCAAAAAAATATAAGTGAAGATCATGAGCGTAATATTTCTTTCTCTCAAATTAATTTAAGTGAAGCAAGAGAGAATTTCTTGAAAATTTTACTAAATCTCAAATAAATCTAAGTGAAGCAAGAGAGCATTTCTTCAAAAATACTAAACCACACCTTGCTCAAAAAGATATAAGTGAAGTACTAGAGCAAATCCATAGCTCATAAAAAATTTAAGTGAAGCATATAGAGCAATTCTAGCAAGTCATGGCATAATTTTGGCTCTCTAAAACAAGTGTGTCCAGCAAGGGATCAAGACTGAAAACACAAGATGAAACAAGCAAAGACTCATATCATACAAGCCGCTCCAAGCAAAACTCATAGTATGTGACGAATAAAAATATAGCTTCGAGTAAAATATCGATTGTCGTTAGAAGAAAGAGGGGATGCCACTCGGGGCGTCCCCAAGCTTAGTTGCTTTCTTCTCTTTGGGTAATAACTTGGGGTGCCATGGGCATACCGAAGCTTAGGCTCTTCTTACTCCTTATTCCTTCATCCATCGTAAGATAACCCCAAACCTGAAAACTTCAATCACACAAAACTCAACAAAACCTTCGTGAGATCCGTTAGTATAAGAAAATAAATCACTACTATAAGTGTTGTAGAAAACCAATTCATATTTTATTCTTGCATTATATCTACTGTATTCCAACTTTTCTATGGCAAAAACTCATCAAAGAAAATCATAGAATCATCAAAACAAGCACACAACGCAAAGAAAACAGAACCTATCAAAAACAGAACATTGTGTAGCAATCTGGATATTTCTAATACTTCTATAACTCCAAAAACTCTGAAAAATTAGGAAGACCTTGAAAATTTGTATATTAATCTTCTGCAAAAAGAATTGCTATTTTATCTCTCTCTGGTTAAAAATGAAAATTATTTTCGCGATCACAGAAGTTTCTGTTTTTCAGCATGATCAAACAACTATCACCCAAGAAGATCCTAAAGGCTTTACTTGGCAAAAACACTAATTAAAATACGCACAAAAAACAATCATAACAGTATCATAAGTGTGCTAAAACTCAAAAATAGGGACATCCTTTTAAACATTCTCATCAAAGATTTTATTATCCCCAAGCAAATGTCTTAACGCATAATCTCTATTGTAAAGAATTTGATCTATCACGGGCTTTTCACGATTCATACCATAAAAATCAAAGATTTCCCTAGCTTCCCATATTATGTAGTCAAATTAATTCATAAGAATGAGAGTGGCCAACTTTTTAGCTTTAGGATTCTTTATAGGGAAGCTCAAAAAACAGTCTTTTCATAGTAGGATGAGTACAGATAAATTTACTTTCAAGTTTCAGAACTAGTGCTGAAATAGCATCCACATAGGATCTAGTAGTTCTAAGTATAGGAGCATCATCAAGGCTTAGATTTCCCACACAATTGGAAAATTCTTGGATACATTCCTTTCCCATAACATTCCCTTGCCCAAAGATAACAGTTTTAGCATCCAGATGGCCCGTACGTCCAATCTTAGGAGTTAGGCCATCATCTGTTGGAGCCATACCGAAATCACTCATTGTTGCAACCAAAGGATAGATCCGATGAGAAAACGGTGAACGAAAAAGGCGGCGAATAGAACAGCAAATTTTTGTGAAGTGGGGGAGAGGAAAACGAGAGGAAAAGGCAAATAATCTACATTGTGAGGAGATGAGATTTGCGGTTAGGAACCTGGTAGATGTTGAAGATCCTCCCCGGCAACGGCGCTAGAAATTTCTTTTGATGTGGCTTGAAGCTACGTCGATATTTCCCCAAAGAGGAAGGAATGATGCAGCGCATCGATGGTACGTATTTCCCTCGATGATGAAACCAAGGTTATCAAACCAGTAGGAGAACCAAGCAAAACTACGTAAACAACACCTGCACACAAATAACAAATACTCGCAACCCAACATGTAAAAAGGGTTGTCAATCCCTTTCGGGTAGCGGCACCAGAAATTGGCAAAAGGACGTGAGAAAAATATGATAGATTGGATCGCGGGAATGCGAGATAAAATAAATGAGAATAAATTGCAGCAAAGTATTTTTGGTTTAATAGATATGAAAATAAAAGCAAAGGAAAATACATCGCAAAGGCAAATAATATGAGAAAGAGACCCGGGGGCCGTACATTTCACTAGTGGCTTCTCTCGAGAAAAATAGAAAACAGTGGGTAAACGAATTACTATTGGGCAATTGATAGAAGTTCAAATAATCCTGACAATATCCAGGAAATGATCATTATATAGGCATCAGCTCCAAGATTAGTAGAACGACTCCTGCCTGCATCTACTACTATTACTCCATAGATCGATCGCTATCCAGCATGCATCTAGTGTATTCAGTTCATGGAGAAACGGAGTAATGCAATAGGAACGATGAGATAATGTAGAGAAGATCTACTCATGTAGAAATAGACCCCATCGTTTTATCCTTAGTAGCAACGATACATACGTGTCGGTTCCCCTTCTGTCACTGGGATCAAGCACCGTCAGATTGAATCCACTACAAAGCACCTCTTCCCATTGCAAGATAAATAGATCAAGTTGGGAAAACAAAACCCAAATATCGGAGAAGAAATACGAGGCTATAAGAAATCATGCATATAAGAGATCAAAGAAACTCAAATAACTTTCATGGATAAAAAGATAGATCTGATCATAATCTCAAAGTTCATCTGATCCCAACAAACACACCGCAAAAAGAGTTATATCATATGGATCTCCAAGAGACCATTGTATTGAGAATCAAACGAGAGAGGGGAAGCCATCTAGCTACTAACTACGGACCCGAAGGTCTACAAAGAACTACTCACGCATAATCGGAGAGGCACCAATGGAAGTGTTGAACCCCTCCGTGATGGTGTCTAGATTGGATCTGGTCGTTCTTGACTCTGTGGCAGCTGGAATTGATTTCCGTCGACTCTCCTAGGGTTTCTGGAATATTGGGGTATTTATAGAGCAAAGAGGCAGTCTAGGGGGCACCAGAGGTAGGCACAACCCACCAGGGCACACCTGGGCCTCCAGGCCTGCCCTGGTGGGTTGTGCTCCCCTCGGAGCACCCCCAGGCATTTCTCCGGCCCATTGGATGTCTTCTGGTCCAAAAAAATCCACAAAAAATTTCACTGCATTTGGATCTCCGATTGATATTGATTAACTGTGATGCAAAAAACAGCAACTGGCACTTGGCACTATGTCAATAGGTTAGTACCAAAAAATGATATAAAATGACTATAAAATGATTAGGAAACATCCAAGAATGATAATATAACAACATGGAACAATAAAAAATTATAGATACGTTGGAGACGTATCAGCTACATCTTCGCATGCAAGGAAGCGTGTCCTTATTACGGGAAAAAAATGATTCTTCCCCCTGACAGCTGGGACCCACCAGCTATATCCTCGCATGCAAGGAAGTGTGTCCTTATCCTCCCTGGTAGTTGGCGCCCACCCAGTCGAAGCGTACGTAGCGTTGTTTGTGTACATACTGGTCGATCAGTCTGTCTGCCATGATGAACCATTCCCGAGTAAGGAGAAATAGCAGTTCAGGCAGTCCAGTCCAAACTGTGTACACGTGCATACAGCCAGATGCCAAAAAATAGAACCATGTACGTACATACGGGCGGGGTCTTGAACTCGTACTCGCGCATACATACGGCTAGGGATCATGTTGCTACTTCTTGAGCACTGCGTTGGTTTTCCCTTGAAGAGGAAAGGGTGATGCAGCAAAGTAGCGTAAATATTTCCCTCAGTTTTCGAGAACCAAGGTATCAATCCAGTAGGAGACTACATGCAATTCCCTCGTACCTACACAAACAAATAAGAACCTCGCAACCAACGCGATAAAGGGGTTGTCAATCCCTTCACGGTCACTTACGAGAGTGAGATCTGATAAAGATAATAATGATAAGATAAATATTTTTGGTATTTTGATATAGATTGAAAGTAAAGATTGCAAAATAAACGGTGCCAGAAAATAACTTGTTGACGGGAGATTAATATAATGGAGAATAGACTCGGGGGCCATAGGTTTCACTAGTGGGTTCTCTCAAGATAGCATAAGTATTACGGTGGGTGAACAAAGTACTGCCGAGCAATTGATAGAAAAGTGAATAATTATGAGAATATCTAGTCATGATCATGTATATAGGCATCACGTCCATGACAAAGTAGACCAACTCCTGCCTGCACTTACTACTATTACTCGACACATCGACCGCTATCCAGCATGCATCTAGAGTATTAAGTTCATAAGAACAGGGTAACGCATTAGGTAAGATGACATGATGTAGAGGGATAGACTCAAGCAATATGATATAAACCCCATCCTTTTATCCTCGATGGCAACAATACAATACGTGTCGTTTCCCTTTCTGTCACTAGGATCGAGCACCGCAAGATTGAACCCAAAGCTAAGCACTTCTCCCATTGTAAGAAAGATCAATCTAGTAGGACAAACCAAACTGATAATTTGAAGAGACTTGCAAAGATAACCAATCATACATAAAAGATTTCAGAGAAGAATCAAATATTGTTCATAGATAGACTTGATCATAAACCCACAATTCATCGGATCTCGACAAACACACTGCAAAAAGAGTTACATCAAATAGATCTTCAAGAAGATCGAGGAGAACTTTGTATTGAGATTCAAAGAGAGAGAAGAAGCCATCTAGCTCATAGCTATGGACCCGAAGGTCTGAAGTAAACTACTCACACATCATCGGAGGAGCCATGGAGTTGATGTAGAGGCCCTCCGTGATCGATGCCCCCTCCGACAGAGCTCCAGAAGGCCCCAAGATGGGATCTCTTTGGTACAGAAGGTTGTGGTGGTGGAAATAGGGTTTCTTGGTGCTCCTGGATGTTTTGGGGTATATGAATATATATAGGAGGAAGAAGTAGGTCGGTGGAGCCACGAGGGGGGAGGGCGCGCCCAGGGGGTAGGCGCCCCCCCTGCCTCGTGGCCTCCTTGTTGGTTGCTTGACGTCCACTCCAACTCCTCTGGATCACGTTTGTTCCAAAAATAACTCTCCCGAAGGTTTTATTCTGTTTGGAGTCCATTTGATATTCCTTTTTTGCGAAACACTGAAATAGGCAAAAAAACAGCAATTTGCATTGGGACTTGGGTTAGTAGGTTAGTCCCAAAAATAATATAAAAATGTAAAATAAATCCCATTAACATTCAAAATAGATAATATAATAGCATGGAACAATCAAAAATTATAGATACATTGGATACGTATCAAGCATCCCCAAGCTTAATTCCTGCTCGTCCTCGAGTCGGTAAATGATAAAAATGAAAAATTTGATGTGGAATGCTACCTAGCATAATTGTCAATGTAATTCTCCTTATTGTGGCATGAATATTCAGATCTGAAAGATTCAACACAAAATTATAATATTGACATAAAAATAATAATACTTCAAGCATACTGACTAAGCAATTATGTCTTCTCAAAATAACATGGCAAAAGAATGTTCATCCCTACAAAATCATATAGTTTGGTCATGCTCCATTTTCATCACACGAGAATGCTCTCATCATGCACAACCCCGATGACAAGCCAAGCAATTGTTTCACACTTTAGTAATCTCAATTTTTTTCAACTTTCACGCAATACATGAGCGTGAGCCTTGGATATAGCACTGTGGGTGGAATAGAATATGATGATGGGGGTTATGTGGAGAAGACGAAAAAGGAGAAAGTCTCACATCGACGCGGCTAATCAATGGGCTAGGGAGATGCCCATCAATTGGTGTCAATGAAAGGAGTAGGGATTGCCATGCAATGGATGCACTAGAGCTATAAATGTATGAAAGCTCAACAAAAGAAACAAAGTGGGTGTGCATCCAACTTGCTTGCTCACGAAGACCTAGGGCATTTGAGGAAGCCCATTCTTGGAATATACAAGCCAAGTTCTATAATGAAAAATTCCCACTAGTATATGAAAGTGACAAAACAAGAGACTCTCTATCATAAAGATCATGGTGCTATTTTGAAGCACAAGTGTGGAAAAAGGATAGTAGCATTGCCCCTTTTTATTTCTTATTTCTTTTTTCTTTTCTGGACCTTCTTTTTTTATTTTGACTTTCTTCTTTTTTTGGGACAATGCTCTATTAATGATGATCATCACACTTCTATTTATTTACAACTCAATGATAACAACTCGATACTAGAACAAAGTATGACTCTATATGAATGCCTCTGGCGATGTACCGGGAAGGGCAATGAATCAAGAGTGGCATGTATGAAAAATAATGAACGGTGGCTTTGCCACAAAAACGATGTTAACTACATGATCATGCAAGGAAATATGACAATGATGATGTCTGTCATGATAAACGTAACGGTGGAAAGTTGCATGGCAATATATCTCGGAATGGCTATGGAAATGCCATAATAGGTAGGTATGGTGGCTGTTTTGAGGAAGATATAAGGAGGTTTATGTGTGACAGAGCGTACCATATCATGGGGTTTGGATGCACCGGCGAAGTTTGCACTAACTGTCAAGGTGAGAAAGGGCAATGCACGGTACCGAAGAGGCTAGCAATGATGGAAGGATGAGAGTGCATATAATCCATGGACTCAACATTAGTCATAAAGAACTCACATACTTATTGCAAAAATCTACAAGTCATCAAAAACCAAGCATTATGCGCATGCTCCTAGGGGGATAGATTGGTAGGAAAAGACCATCGCTCGTCCCCGACCGCCACTCATAAGGAAGACAATCATATAACACCCCATGTTTCAAATTTGTTACACAACGGTCACCATACATGCATGCTACGGGACTTGCAAACTTCAACAAAAGTATTTATCAAATTCACAACTACTCAACTAGCACACTCTAATATTACCACCTTTATATCTCAAAACAATTATCAAGTATCAAACTTCTCCTAGTACTCAATGCACTTTTTATGAAAGTTTTTATTATACCGATCTTGGATGCCTATCATATTAGGACTAAATTCATAACCAAAGAAAATTACCATGCTGTTCTAAAGGACTCTCAAAATAATATAAGTGAAGCATGAGAGTTCAATAATTTCTATAAAATAGAACCACCGCCGTGCTCTAAAAGATATAAGCGAAGCACTAAAGCAAAATTATCTAGCCCAAAAGATATAAGTGAAGCACATAGAGTATTCTAATAAATTCCGATTCACGTGTGTCTCTCCCAAAAGGTGTCTACAGCAAGGATGATTTTGGTAAACCAAAAAGAAAAGAATCAAATCATACAAGACGCTCCAAGCAGAACACATATCATGTGGTGAATAAAAATATAGCCTCAAGTAAAGTTACCGATAGAAGAAGACGAAAGAGGGGATGCCTTCCGGGGCATCCCCAAGCTTAGGCTTTTTCTTGTCCTTGAAATTTTCCTTGGGGTGCCTTGGGCATCCCCAAGCTTAGGCTCGTGCCACTCCTTGTTCCATAATCCATCAAATCTTTACCCAAAACTTGAAAACTTCACAACACAAAACTTAAACAGAAAACCTCATGACCTCCGTTAGTCAAAGAAAACAAACCACCACTTAATATACTGTAATGAAATCATTATTTATTTGTATTGGTGTTAAACCTACTGTATTCCAACTTCTCTATGTTTCATAACTCAAATACTAGCCATAGATTCATCAAAATAAGCAAATAACGCACAAAAAACAGAATCGGTCAAAAACAGAACAGTCTATAGTAATCGGTAGTTTTAGAATACTTCTGCAACCTCGAAAATTCTAAAATAAATTTCTGGACGTGAGGAATTTATCTATTAACCATATGCAAAAATAATTAACTAAATATCACTCTCCATAAAAAATTGGCAGCTAATCTTGCGAGCGCTAAAGTTTCTGTTTTTTACAGCAAGATCGCAAAAACCTTCCCTAAGTCTTCCCAAAGGTTGTACTTGGAACAAACACTAATTAAAAGCATAAAACCACATCTAAACAGAGACTAGATGAATTATTTTTTACTAAACAGAATCAAAAGACAAGGAATGGAAATAAAATTGGGTTGCCTCCCAACAAGCGCTATCATTTAACGCCCCTAGCTAGGCATAAAAGCAAGGATATATATAGGTATTGTCCACAAAGTAATTTAATTTTCTTTCTAGGAAAGTGTTCCATGTCCTTAATGGAAATTGGAATCTAATATTCCCTTCCTTCATATCAATAATTGCACCAATCGTTCTAAGGAAAGGTCTACCAGGAATAACAGGACATGTAGGATTGCAATCGATATCAAGAACAATGAAATCCACGGGAAAATAATTCCTATTTGCAACAATAATAACATCATTAATTCTTCCCATAGGTTTCTTAAGAGTGGAATCCGCAAGATGCAAGTCTAAAGAACAATCATCAAATTCACGGAAACCTAGCAAATCACGCAAGGTTTTAGGAGTCATGGAAACACTAGCACCCAAATCACACAACGCATAGCCTTCATGATCTTCAATTTTAATTTTAATATTAGGTTCCCACTCATCATAAAGTTTTCTAGGGATAGAAACTTCCAATTCAAGCTTTTCTTCATAAGATTGCATTAAAGCATCAACGATATGTTTAGTAAAAGCTTTATTTTGACTATAAGCATGCAGAGAATTTAGTACGGATTGCAACAAGGAAATACAACCTATTAAAGAAGAGTTATCATAATTAAATTCCTTGAAATACAAGATAGTGGGATCATCTCTATGTAAAGTTTTAACCTCTCCCATCCCACTTTTATCAATGTTTGCATCAAGATCTAAAAACTCCGAATCATTGGGACACCTTCTAACTAAAGTTGACTCATCTCCAGTCCCATCATTATCAAGATTCATATTGCAAAACAAAGAGTTAATAGGGGACACATCAATAACTTTTAGATCTTCATCATTATTATCATCGAAAATAGAAGAACACGCTTTCACAAAGCAATCTTTTTTAGCACGCATCCTAGCGGTTCTTTCTTTGAACTCATCAATGGAAATTAACATAGCCTTGAGAGACTCATTGATATCATGTTTAGGTGGAATAGACCTAAGTTTCAACATCAAGAAAAATTATATCCATGTTCCTAGCCAACTCATCAATCTTAGACAATTTTTCTTCAATCAAAGCATTGAAACTCTTTCGCGAACTAATAAATTCTTTAATATTAGATTCAAAATCAGAGGGCATCTTATTGTAATTTCCATAAGAATTGTTGAAGGAATTACCATAATTATTAGAGGAATTACTAGGAAACGACCTAGGATTAAAATTACCTCTATATGTGTTATTACCAAAATTGTTCCTACCAAAAAAATTCACATCCATAGATTCATTATTATTCTCAATCAAAGCAGACAAAGGCATTTCATTAGGATCAGAAGAAACACTCTTATTAGCAAACAATTTCATAAGTTCATCCATCCTTCCACTCAAAACATTAATTTCTTCTATTGCATGAACCTTTTTACTAGTAGATCTTTCAGTGTGCCATTGAGAATAATTAACCATAATATTATCTAGGAGTTTGGTAGCTTCTCCTAAAGTGATTTCCATAATATTATCAAGGAATAACTAATCATGTGGGGCGACTTTGGAGTGGGAGCAATCGGTGCGCCACAAAGGCGGCCAGCAAATCCGGCCCGGTCAAGCCCTCTGACTGCGTCAGCACTCGAAGTCGCGCGACGGCGCCGGCTCCTGCGGGCGTCAGCGTCCTGGCCCAATGCGACCAGTTGGGCTGCCTCCCCACCGGAGGACCGACTACGTAGCCCGGCAGATTGACCCAATCACCCTCCGCGGAGACGTTCTTCACATAGAAGTACGACCGCTGCCACATCTTCACCAACTTTGTCAGCTTGATGGAGGGAAATGGGTTGTCGGCCCCCGACCTCCGCACGGCAATGAACGCACCGCACTGAGCCGGCACGCCTACGGCTTGGGTGCCGAGCTTGGAGTAGAAGACTCCCCCCAGAGTTCGATGGTGGGGAGAACGCCGAGGAAGCCTTCGCACAAGGTGACGAAGGCGGACAGCAGCACCACCATGTTGGGGGTGAGGTGGTGCGGCTGGAGTCCGTAGAACTCAAGAAAAGAGCGGAAGAAGCTGCTTGCCGGTAAGCCCAGGCCGCGTAGGCAGTGCGAGCGGAAGACGACCCGCTCGCCCTCCTGCGGCGCCGGCAAGATTTCCCCCCTCCGCGCGAGGCGGACCCGCACGAGGTCCTCGCTGGGCAGCCGACGCGTCTTGCGGAGAAAATCGACGTGATCGTCGTGGACCTCCGAACCGTCCCAGGTGCCGGAGTGCGCCGTAGGGGGTGTGACGGCGGAGGAAGAGCTCATTGTGAGCGGACCACCGCAGCACTCGACGTAGCTTGAGGTGCAGCGGCGAGAGAGAAGAAGAAGAAGAAGCAATAAGGAGGAGGGACGCGCGTGCTCCGCCACTCCCCCTCCTCCCCCTACTTATAGCCTCATGGGCTGCGAAGCCGAGGGGGCGGTTGTGGGATCTATTGCGCCCACTACTCCACACCCCCCACGTTTATCGCGCAAAGTTACTATGCGCAGTAACTCCGCGGCAACCTCAGCCGTCCACTCCGGCCGCAGCCGATCCGCTCGCACGCCGAGGCGCGATAGTGGCGGGGCCCGCCCGTAGGCATGTCCCATCGCACTTGTGGATGGCCAGACTGGCCTGGCCGCTTGTTGCCACGTGACGAGCCTGAAACAGGCGGCGGCCTGGAAGCTTAGCAAGCACGCCACTGCGATCCCGCCAGGGCATTCGAAAATTTGTTGGACAAGTCAAATTGGGTGAGTCCGACTCTGGCCAGTCGGCCCTGCAGAAGTCAAACGAGGTTTTCACCTCAAATACTTGGAGAAAGAAACTGCTGAGGCTCCTCGGCTGGTTGCTCGCGGCGGCTCATCAGCTTCGGGGACTACTGTCGGAGTAATGGGCCACGGGTAGGCTAACCCCGAGGCCCAAAACCTTTCAATATAGCGGGGCTGACTGCACCCCTCGAGACGACAGATGAAGAGCCTCCTTCTGGAGGACGGCTGAAGGAACAGTCGGCTGCCCGAATGCATCTGAGTCCTAGAGGCGAGGTCAAGACCGGCCGACTCCCGCCTGGCGGCTTCCAGAGAAGCCGGCCGTGGGGAGTTGGCCCACGGCACCAACAAAGCCCATGCCCTCATCAGGGGGGTGGGACAAGGACTGCCAACAGTGAAGCCCACTCCCTCCCCTTTTCCAGGAGATTGCTAGGCCACAGTGCGCTGTACCAATGGAGATCTCCGTCTGGCGCGACATTGTTGCCATGCCATCCCTGACATCAGCAACAGTGGGCGGAGTCCTGTGCCCATGACGGCCTGTCAGTACGGTCCATAGATGACGGGCCCTACCAGTCAGTGAGAGTCCAGAAGGCGGCAAGAGCGCCACCAGTCGGATCCGTAGGGAGCCGGCCCCCGGGAGTCGGCCTGCCCCTCCCACGGGTTCCCCGCACCATTAACCAGACGAGACAGGGAGTGGCTATAGTGATCACCCGCCAGACGGCGGGGCTGTAGCCACGACCCCATGACCAAGCCTACGTCATTAGAGGCACGGTTACAGTAAACATAAGCCGGCTAGACCCTCAAGCGGCGGGAATGGCCTATCGGCTTTGTACTAGACCAGTCGGCGGGACCCGCCAGTCGGTGGGCCCTAGCAGTCGGCGGAAGGATCGGCGGGCGAAGAGACTAACGGCTGGGCCCTACGCCCAAACAATTTACCATTGTACCCCTAGGGGGTAGGCCTATATAAACCCCCAGGGCACCCATGCAAAGGGTTCCGAACCATTAGAACTAGACCAGATCCTAGAGGGGGGAGATAGCCGACCCTGCCTTCTCCTACCTTCAGCATACAGCTCGAGGAACACCTTTGTATTCACTTTGCCTTAGTGACCATGCGGAGACCCCGCAGAGCAGGACTAGGGGTGTTATCTCCTAGGAGAGCCCCAAACCTGTGTAAAGTACGCCGGCATTCGTGTCTACGCCTCATCCCGTTTCCAGGCACCGCGACGTTCTACTCGCCCCCACCATGATAAGCCATCCATTGGCATATGTCGCACCCAACCCCCGACACACCCACCGTAACTGGGAACTCCCTGAAATTTTCCTCGCCCTCGCTGCTACCACAATTTTTTCCATCATGGACAGCCCAAAGAATGTCATGCAGGTGCGTCTCCGGCCCGCCCAATACGAAAAGCCCATTTTTTGTCATGATTTTTTGTCATAGAAATAGGAGCCCACCACATCTATGATGATACCGGGTTTTGTCACAATTATTGTCATAGAAGTGTCATAAGCATGGCAGAAAAAATTCGTTCAGCCCAAAATGTCACGGATGTGTCTTTTTTTAGTGGCAACTGCTAGCAGTTTTGCATCTCAGTGCCACCGAGACGTTCCACTTGGTGCCACTGACAACGTCTGGGTATATATACCTGATGACCCACAAGTATAGGGGATCAACTATAGCTCTTTTCGGTAAGTAAGAGTGTCAAACCCAACAAGGAGCAGAAGGAAATGACAAGTGGCTTTCAGCAAGGTAATGTCTGCAAGTGCTGAAATTGTAAGTAACAGAGTTGTTTGATAGCAAGATATTCTGTAATGAGCAAGTAATGATAATAGTAACAAAAGTGCAGTAAGGTAGCCCAATCCTTTTAAGGCAAAGGACAGGCCAAAACGGTCTCTTATAATAAGCAAAGCGTTCTTGAGGGTACACGGGAATTTCATCTAGTCACTTTCATCATGTTGATTCGATTCGTGTTTGCTACTTTGATAATTTGGTATATGGGTGGACCGGTGCTTAGATGTTGTTCTTACTTGAAAAAACCTCCTACTTATGATTAACCCCCTCGCAAGCATCCACAACTATAAGAAAAGGATTAAGAATAAATTCTAACCATAGAATTAAACTTTTCGATCCAATCGGTCCCTTACGGAATAGCGCATAAACTAGGGTTTAAGCTTCTGTCACTCTCGGAACCCATCATCTAATAACTACTCCACAATGCATTCCCTTAGGCCCAAATATGGTGAAGTGTCATGTAGTCGACGTTCACATGACACCACTAAGGGAATCACAACATACATACTATCAAAATATTGAACACATATCAAATTCAGATGATTACTTGCAACATGATTTCTCCCGTGACCTCAAGAACAAAAGTAACTACTCACAAATGATAATCATGCTCAAGATCAGAGGGGTATTAAATAGCATAATGGATCTGAACATATAATCTGCCACCAAATAAACCATATAGTAATCAACTACAAGATGTAATCAACACTACTAGTCACCCACGAGCACCAATCTATAGATCCGATAGAAAGATTGAAAAAAAGAGATGAACTAGGGTCTGAGAGGAGATGGTGTTGTTAAAGATGTTGATAGAGATTGCCCTCCCCAAGATGGGAGAGTAGTTGGTGATGATGATGACGATGATTTCCCCCTCTGGGAGGGAAGTTCCCTCGATGGAATCGCTCCACCGAAGGGCGAAAGTGCTCCTGCCCAAGTTCCGCCTCGCGACGGCGGCGCCCCATCCCAAAAGTCCTCTCCTTATTTTTTCTAGGTCAAAATGAATTATATACCAAAAGATGGGCACCGGAGGTGGGCCAAGGGGAGCACAACCCACCAGGGCGCGCCTGGGCTCCCTGGGGCGCCAGGTGGGTTGTGCCCACCTGGTGGGCCCCCTCTGGTACATATTGGCTCCAGTATTCCTCATATATTCCATAAAAAATCTCCGTAAAGTTTCAGCTTGTTTGTAGTTGTGTAAAATAGGTGGCCTGATGTAGCTTTTCCAGGTCCAGATTTCCAGCTGCCAGAATTCTCCCTCTTTGTGTGTGCCTTGCATATTATGCGACAAAAGGCATTAGAATTACTCGAAAAAGCATTATTATGCATAAAACATCATAAATAACAGTAGGAAAACATGATGCAAAATGGACGTATCACTACCGTGGCTCGAAGTTTGGAAATTTCTTCAAACACACTCGCCCGCGCCTCCCCGGCACTACCACCCTTAGGTCTTCGGATCATCACCGCCTCCGCCACTGAGCCTTCGGCGCTGGTCTCCACCGCCGTCAACAGGTATCTTCACCACTGTTTCTGCCATAGGGATCCGTCACCGAGTTAGGGTATACATTCGACCCTTTGTGCTATCCTTTACTTTGATTCTTGCACAAAGTATAATGCCTTTATTCCTCCCAAGTATGAAATCATTCTATCCAGCAAAGAAATCCTTTTGAATAGATTTGATGCAAAAACTTAGGGTTAGGTTTCCGCCGAACCCATCTCGGAATGACCGATCTGAGGATTTCGGCCACACTGGTTGGCCCTGGCCATTGCACTAAGTGCAACTTGGTCTGACCGAAGTGTACTAATCGGTGAGACCAAAATCACTTTCTCTGTGAAACCCAAGCATCTTGGAGTCACCAAACTGCATATCGGTATGACCGAAACTGCATGTTTAAACTCTGTTAGTGCTTCGATGTCACCAAGTTTGGCAAATCGGTAGTTCCGAAATGCTTTCTGCAGAAAATGAAAGTTAAGTCTTCGTTTCACTTTTTGCAAAAATTGGCTATATTTTGTGATGCTCATCTACTCTATACACAACCATCTATTCACAGGGTCAGTTGCATCTATGTCAGAGAATAGTGACAGTTAGAATAAGTCTGAAGAGCATGTCAATCTCAGTGAGGGCACTAGACCCAATAGCAGCTATGATGAGGGGAGTAGAAGCACTCCCAGTAACTTGCCTAAGGTAGCTACTAGGCAATGGAAGAAAAGAACTTCTTAGAGTGAAGATGAAGACTTTGTGATTGAGGAGGAAGTGACCTCCAAGAAAAGGTGCTCAAGAAAGAGTATGCTGCTGCTGCCACAAAGCTAGGCCTTTCAAGAAGGCTCATGGAAAGAGGACTCCAATGTCCAAGCCTAGAGCCTCAACTCAAGAGACAATGCAGTTTACACTTGAGCCCAAAGAAGAAGAAGAAGCTACTGGTGGAAAGAAGAGGAAAGAAAGGGTCAGGAAGACCGTTGCTAGATTCATTGGCAGACCATCCATGATGATGGATGAAGGAAAATAAGAGGAGGAGGATGAGACGGTTGCACCTCCTGCCAAGACACAAAAACTGATGGCAAATGCTATCAAGACTGGGGCTGCTCCCACTACTAGGGAAAACCTTATACACAGAGGTATAGCAGTAGCGCTGGTCAGAACAAAGGGCTACTACTACTTAGTAGTAGCGCGCGTCAACAAAGCGCGCTACAGTTATGGTTGTAGCAGTAGTGCGTCTGCAAGAAAAAGTGCTACAAAACTATAATTCCCACACTGTTGCCAATAGGTTAGGAATAGTAGTAGCGATTCTGCAGAAAGCACACTACAGCTAAGTGCCTTGTAGCAGTGCATTTCTGTGGTAGAGGGCTACTGCTAAGAAAAAGAAAATAAATATAAAAGTACATGAAATATGAAAGAAATACAAAAAGGAGAAATGAAAAAAAGAAAATGTAAAAAAACAAAACAAAAATAAAAATAAAGGAGAAATGCGTAGCAGTAGCGCTTGCTCTCACAAAGCATTATAGCTACGTTAGTAGTAGCACTTTTTGCGTGCTCGTGATATAGCTAAGTTCCTTAGATAAAAGGAAAAGAAAAATAAATAGCTACTTCCTGTAGCAGTAGGGCGTTTTGGTGGAAAGCGCTATAGCTCACTTAGTTATAGCGTGTTTTTCTACTAGCGCTACTACTAGTTTGACTTAACCACGTGCGGGCTCAAAATTTTGCTAAGTACTTTTCCCCCATCTCCCCCACTCGATCTATCGCCACCGTCGATCGCCCTGTACCCGAGCACGCCTTCGATGCCGGCCATCGCCCGAGCCCGCCCTCGACCTGACCGCCGCCACCCGAGTTTGCCCACGACCTCACCGCCGCCGCCTGATACGTCCATTTTGCATCATGATTTTATATTGATATTTATTGCATTATGGGCTGTTATTACACATTATATCACAATACTTATGCATTTTTTCTCTTATTTTATAAGGTTTACATGAAGAGGGAGAATCCCGGCAGCTGGAATTCTGGACTAGAAAAGGAGCAAATATTAGAGACCTATTCCGCACAACTCCAAAAGTCCTAAAACTTCACGGAGCATGTTATTGGAATATATAAAAAATATTGGGCAAAGAAACTACCAGATTGAGGCCACCAGCCAGCCACAAGGGTGGAGGGTGTGCCCCCCGACCTTGTGGGCCCCTTGGCAGGCCACCGGTGCCCATCTTTGGCTATATGGTGTGTATTGACCCAAGAAAAATCAAAAGGAAGCTTTCAGGACGAAGCGCCACTGTCTTGAGATGGAACCTGGGCAGAACTAATCTAGGGCTCTAGCACAGCTGTTCATCCGAGGAAACATCCCTTCGGGAGGGGGAAATCATCGCCATCATCATCACCATCGATCCGCTCATCGAGAGGGGGTCAATATCCATCAACATCTTTACCAGCACCATCTCCTCTCAAACCCTAGTTCATCTCTTGTATTCGAGCTTGGTCCCAACACCTCATATTGGTACCTGTGGGTTACTAGTAAGAGGAGCATTAATCTTCCACTAGAGGAGTATTAATTATAATTACGGATCTGAAAATATAATCTTCCACCAGATAAAGCAACTAGCATCAACTACAAGGAGTAATCCACACTACTAGCAACCCAAGGTACCAATCTGAGGTTTTGAGATCAAGATCGAATACAACAGATGAACTAGGGTTTGAGATGAGATAGTGCTAGTGAAGATGTTGACGGAGATTGACCCTCTCTTGATGCGAGGATCGATGGTGATGATGATTGTCAGTGTCAAAACTGGCGGATCTCGGGTAGGGGGTCCCGAACTGTGTGTCTAAGGTTGATGGTAACAGGAGGCAAGGAACACAATGTTTACCCAGGTTCGGGCCCTCTCAATGGAGATAATACCCTACTTCCTTCTTGATTGATCTTGATGATATGAGTATTACAAGAGTTGATCTACCACGAGATCGCAGAGGCTAAACCCTAGAAGCTAGCCTATGATTATGATTGTTGTTGTCCTATGGACTAAACCCTCCGGTTTATATAGACACCGGAGGGGTCTAGGGTTACAAAGAGTCAGTTACAAGGGACGAGATCTACATATCCGAATTGCCAAGCTTGCCTTCCATGCAAAGGAGAGTCCCACCCAGACACGGGACGAAGTCTTCAATCTTGTATCCTCATAGTCCAACAGTCCGGCCAAAGTATATAGTACGGTTGTCCGAGGACCCCCTAATCCAGGACTCCCTCAGTAGCCCCTGAACCAGGCTTCAATGACGATGAGTCCGGCGCGCAGATTGTCTTCGGCATTGCAAGGCGGGTTTTTCTCCAAATCCTGAGTACCTGTCATAACATGTAGTGTCCGGCTTCCCATGAATGTTGCACTCCTCGGCTTCTGTGCTTTAATAATGGCTATCTTCCACGTGTCGAGCGAATGCGAGAAGTCGGGGCATTTTTACATTTGCCACCCTAACCATGTGAGTAAATCGTCTATTTAAAGAGTCGGGGATCCTCAGATCCAAATCACACCATCCTCCTGCAGCGAGTATCCATCGGAGCGCGCCTGGAAAAGTCCATCCCATCATGACCAGCCATCGCAGCTCCTCCTCTCGCTCCCGTAGCACTAAGCCTAGCAATTGGGAGAAGTGTTCCGTCCCCCACAGCCAATTAGTAGAGTTACAGACCCAGGGGTTTCTACCTCCTGCATATATGGTCCCCGTCCGAGCCGGACTAGCCACTTATAATGGCGGGGAACAAGCGGAGAGCTTTCCCAACCCATCCATGGGGGAGCGGGTATGCCTTGTCCCTTACTTATTGAGGGGACTCGGATTTCCAATCCATCTGTTCCTCCGCATGCTCCTGGAGTTCTACGGCCTCCAACTGCATAACTTTACTCCCGCCTCCATATTACACATCGCCGGCTACGTCGCCTTTTGCGAGCTGTTTCTGGGCTGCGAAGCTCATTTTTAGCTATGGAAGAGGCTATTCTGCCTCGTACCTCGTAAATAGGAGGGGTAAATATATCAAGTGGGCGGAGCCGAAATATGGCGCATCATCGGGACCGGATACCTGTCCGGTACTCCAAAGAAGACATCCGAAGACTGGCCTTCGGAGTGGATTTATATGGAGGACGTCCCCCTTCCGGACCCTATTCGGATGGGCCGTCTTGAGTTTAATAATGCCCCTCTGAAGAAACGCCGCAGCTGGCGCCCTCGGAGCCCCCATGAGGAAGATAACAGAGAGGTCCTTTACCTGATGGGCAGGATAAAAACGCTGGCCAAATCAGGACCGACAATAATCGAGGTTATGCCAATGTGTATAATGCGGGGGGTGCAGCCGCTTCTGTATCGGGGGATACCCATGTGGCACTTCAATGGAGAAGATGATGCCACCCGCTGCGGCCGTAAAGGTCCGAACTCCGCCGCTACTCTAGCAAAAATAGTGTCTGATTTATACAAAGGAGAGGAAGAGGAGTTCATCCGCTTTAAGCCACGGGATGGATTCTCCATGTACGAACCCCCAAACTGGGTGAGCTGCTACCTTTTACTCCAGACCTTTCCCGCATTCTTCATCATAAATATTTTCCTTGCTATTTCATAGAAGGAACTGTGAAAAGCTATGAGGGAGGTCCACAGCCTGTCTCCACAGCCAGAGGACCCTGACCGGGCCCTCGACCCCGGACTCGAAGAAGATCCGGACATATTTGTTGAGCTTATCGACAGGACGTTCTATCAATTAAGTTGCGACGGTGCCTTGGTGGCCATCACAGCCGATTATCCTGGCCTGGTCCCTTCATCACATGTAAGTAAAACCGGAGTCCCAACTTCTGAGAAGGATCCCTTTTTTTGCACTTCACCCACTGCACACATATGGTGTCTTACAGGGAAGGCCCTCGGGACGCCATGCCGAACCCACGGTGGCTCACCAACGAGGGGCACCGAAGCCGGGTAGGCTTAAAAGGAAGGTGGTCAGGACTGAGACGCCGTCGCAGAGATATGAAAAAGAACCCTGCTCTATGGTTGTCGCCTTTAAAATATAATAACGTCCATGGTTCCTGGCAGAAAAAACGCTCGTCGGACCGTGTCCAGAGAGCCTGCCGGCCACGCCTCCACTAGCCGGACTCCAGAGCCGGTCTTAGGGGCAGATGCTAACGTGGGGGCAACACCGGATGTTCCTCCTACAGAGGATGCAGATAGGCTGTCCGCTAGGAATTTTTGAAGTAGAGAGTGCCATGAATCACAGGCGTCACCGGGCCGTACTTCGCGACCCTGGTTTCTCTGATGAGGCGTTTGATGCCTTCAACTTGGGAGACGCGTACATCCGAGCTGCTCAAAATGGTCTTGCCAGAGCCACGGACCAGTATGTAATGGATATACGGGTAAGAAAGTCTGATAATTATGTATATCAGTAGCCCCTGAGACTTGAAATAGTTGGCACAACTGATTTAAGGATCATTATATGCGTAGGTTCTTACGGAGAAGAATACCCAGTTGTCTCAAGATCTAGCGGAGTGCAAAGCCCAACTACGGGCCACAGTTGCCGAAATGAAGGAGTCCAAGAAGGCCCCATCTGGTAACACTTGTTCTGATCAAAAAGATTGAAATGACATGTACCAGTTAGTATTCTTCATGCATGCAAATCTAACAATAGATTCTGCAGATGATCCCGGAGTGAATCCGAAGGTCGTGCGAGGGGATGAGCAACATGCTCAATGACAGCTAGAGGCTGGCGAGCGCGTGCTTACGCGGGTTAGGCAGGAGCAAAACGATCTCCAAGATGCCAATACCTGGCTGGGCGTTGAACTGAAAGATGTTCGGGCCTAGCTAGCTGACTCCGTAAAGGAGAATGAGGAGCTTCGACGCGGCATTTTTAGTAAGTGCTTGAACAAACTTTTATAGAGTTCGGCGAAGAAACCGACTAACAGAGTTATATCTGTAGGTATGCTGACAGGTTGTCCCGAAGAGGAGATGCCCGTGTCTGCGGGCGATCTTCTGCCAGAGCTCTCACAACTGCACGAACAAGTTCGGCAGGTGATGCAGGGCATTGCCCAGGCCTTGTGGCCATTCGCCTCCCTACTAAGAGGCATGTGGGAGCTCGTAGAGATGCTCAAGGGAGCGCGGTGGCGCTTCAGATTATGGAAGATATCTACCTGCCGACAAGGTGCAAGGGAAGCCTGGGCCATGGTGAAGACGCGATATACCAAGGCTGACCCGAACCACATGGTCGAGGTCGGACCTGTGGGGTCTGATGGCAAAGAGATCCCCGTTAGTATTGTGTATGACCAGGTAAAATTAGCCGCAAAGTATTCCCAACAGGATTGTAGGCCAGACAGCCTGTTGGATGGTATAGAAGAAGAATTTAGTCAATCTAAGTGACTGTGTTCTTCAAGTGACATATATTGTCCCTAGCTAGATTGTAAATCATTTGTCATGGCGGACCTTTTCGCTTCGACCTCCGGACTCGAGAGTCCGGAGTGTATCCGAATACCCGCTCAGTTATGTAAAAACCGGGGTACGCGTGGAAACCAGGCATAGGGGTCATAAGTGCTTGAACAGACAAGTACCCAACTAGCTATGTTATATTACATGGATAGTAAGAAACATCTTCCAGGGAGAATAGTTCCGTTAAGGGTTCCTTTCCCTGGGTACACATGCATTAATGTGCATGTCCGAACTGTGAAAAGAGACGCAGGATATAAACATCTGGGGGCATGTATTGCAATAAGTAAAAGTCATATTATGTTCACCGACCAAATATTCCCTTAAGAACGCTAGCTTTCGGCTTCACCTAGTCTGAGGTACACATCCGGCTGACCCGGCAGTAACAATCGCAGAGGTGCTCCCCTTATGCCCTAGCCAAATTAACGGGAACGTAGGGCATAAACACAAGAGCCAGGCAATCCAGCTTGGCCAAAACTTAAGTCATATTGATGCATATAATGGCGAAGAAAAGGTACATGTGGAAAAGTAACACATGTGCAAGGGGCATAGAGCCCGGAACATAATTATATTAAGCTTCTGTATAAGAAGCCCCCAGGTATAATGAGCACGCATGGCGCGTCAAGATTGTGTAGTCAAGACACATTTTAACCTTTTAAGGCCGTGAAGAAAAAGGGAAGAAAGAAAGACAGATAGAGGATATATATATATATATATATAAAGGCGAAGGTAAGGAGATGAACACAGAGTCCGGCACTAGGCGTAGAACCATCGGAGTCTGGCCGCATTCCATGGGTTTGGCTCGAGTCGATTGTTCGACGCATCCCGCAGACGGTACGCTCCACTGGTTAGAACTTTGTCAATGACGAAGGGACCTTCCCATTTGGGCTTGAGCTTGTCCTTTTTCTTCTCTGGTAGGCGTAGAACGAGTTCGCCAACATTATATGTTTTCGCCCGTACTTCTCTGCTTTGATACCGTCAAGCCTTTTGCTGATAGAATGCGAGCGGGCTTTTGCAACATCACGCTCCTCCTCCAGGGCGTCTAAACTGTCCTGCCGATCAAGCTCGGCTTCTTTCTCTTCGTACATGCGCACTCGAGGTGAGTCATGAATGATGTCGCAGGGCAGTACCGCCTCTGCGCCGTACACCATAAAAAACGGTGTTTATCCGGTAGTGCGATTCGTGTGGTCCGCAGCCCCCATAGTACGAAGTTGAGCTCCTCAATACTACCTCTTGAGCACTGCGTTGGTTTTCCCCGAAGAGGAAGGGATGATGCAGCAAAGTAGCATAAGTATTTCCCTCAGTTTTTGAGAACCAAGGTATCAATCCAGTAGGAGGCTACGCGCGAATCCCTTGCACCTGCACAAAACAAATAAATCCTCGCAACCAATGCAAATAGGGGTTGTCAATCCCTATAGGGCCACTTACAAGAGTGAGATCTGATAGATATGATAAGATAATATTTTCGGTATTTTTATGATAAAAGATGCAAAGTAAAATAAAGGCAAAGTAAATAGCAAAGGAAATAACTAAGTAGTAGGAGATCAGTATGATAAAGATAGACCCAGGGGCCATAGGTTTCACTAGTGGCTTCTCTGAAGAGCATAAGTATTCTATGGTGGGTGAACAAATTACTGTTGAGCAATTGACAGAATTGAGCATAGTTATGAGAATATCTAGGTATGATCATGTATATAGGCATCACGTCTGAGACAAGTAGACCGACTCCTGCCTGTATCTACTACTATTACTCCACTCATCGACCGCTATCCAGCATGCATCTAGAGTATTAAGTTAAAAATAGAGTAACGCCTTAAGCAAGATGACATGATGTAGAGGGATAGACTCATGCAATATGAAGAAAACCCCATCTTGTTATCCTTGATGGCAACAATACAATACGTGCCTTGCTACCCTTACTGTCACCGAGAAAGGACACCGCAAGATTGAACCCAAAGCTAAGGACTTCTCCCATTGCAAGAAAGATCAATCTAGTAGGCCAAACCAAACTGATAATTCGAAGAGACTTGCAAAGATAACCAATCATACATAAAATAATTCAGAGAATATTTAGAGAATATTCATAGATAGACTTGATCATAAATCCACAATTCATCGGTCTCAACAAACACACCGCAAAAAGAAGATTACATCGAATAGATCTCCACAAGAGAGGGGGAGAATATTGTATTGAGATGCAAAAAGAGAGAAGAAGCCATCTAGCTACTAACTATGGACCTGTAGGTCTGAGGTGAACTACTCACACTTCATCGGAGGGGCTATGGTGTTGATGTAGAAGCCCTCCGTGATCGATGCCCCCTCCGACGGAGCTCCGGAATAGGCCCCAAGATGGAATCTCATGGATACAGAAAGTTACGACAGTGGAATTAGGGTTTTGGCTCCTGTTCTGATCGTTTGGGGGTACGTGGATATATATAGGAGGAAGGAGTACTTCGATGGAGCAAGAGGGGGCCCACGAGGGTGGAGGGCGTGCCTGGTGGGGGTGGGCGCGCCCTCCTACCTCGTGGCCTCCTGTTTTATTTCTTGACATAGGGTCTAGGGTCTCTCGGGTCTTATTCGTTGAGAAAATCACATTCCCGAAGGTTTCATTCCGTTTGGACTCCGTTTGATATTCCTTTTCTTCAAAACCTAAAACAGGCATGTAACGCCCTCGATGCGGCTATATCTCCCACGTGTCGAAGCATGACTTAGAGGCATAACCGCATTGAAAGCAATGTCGCAAGTGAGGTAATATTCACACAACCCATGTAATACCTAAGGGAAAGAGATACATAGTTGGCTTACAATCGCCACTTCACACAAGTACATGAATAAAGCAATACATCAATCAGATACAATCAAGGTCCGACTCCGGAACCAAAATAAAAGAAGACTACCCCAAATGCTACATAGATCCACGATTGTCCCAACTGGGCTCCACTACTGATCAACTGGAAATGGAACATCATAACAAACATGATCTTCAACTAGCTCCTCCTTGAGCTCGGTTGCGTCACCTACACGATTTCATTGGCACCTGCAAACTGGTTTTGGAAGTATCTGTGAGTCACGGGGACTCAGCAATCTCACACCCTCGCGATCAAGACTATTTAAGCTTATAGGTAGGGTAAAGATATGAGGTGGAGCTGCAGCAAGCGACTAGCATATATGGTGGCTAACATACGCAAAAGAGAGCGAGAAGAGAAGCAAAAGCACGATCGAACAACTATGATCAAGAAGTGATCCTAGAACAACCTACGTCAAGCATAACTCCAACACCGTGTTCACTTCCCGGACCCCACCGAGAAGAGACCATCATGGTTACACACGCGGTTGATGTATTTTAATTAAGTTAAGCTTTAGGTTTTCTACAACCGGACATTAACAAATTCCCATTTGCCCATAACCGCGGGCACGACTTTCAAAAGTTCAAACCCCTGCAGGGGTGTCCCAACTTAGCCCATCACAAGCTCTCACGGTCAACGAAGGATATTCCTTCTGCCAAGACAATCCGATCAGACTCGGCATCTCGGTTATAAGACATCCTTGACAATGGTAAAACAAGTCCAGCAAGACCACCCACTGTGCTGACAAATCCTGATAGGAGCTGCACATATCTCGTTCTCAGGGCACACCGGATAAGCTAAGCATACGGGAGCCAACATAACCCAAGTTGCCAAGGGACGGCCCCGCACGGTGCTCTGGTTGGACCAACACTTAGAGAAGCACTAGCCCGGGGGTTAAATAAAGATGTCCCCTAGGCTGGCCGACCCAAGGGAAAGAAAAGGCTAGGTGGCGAATGATAAAACCAAGGTTGGGCCTTGCTGGAGGAGTTTTATTCAAGGCGAACTGTCAAGGGGTTCCCATTATAACCCAACCGTGTAAGGAACGCAAAATCCGGGAACATAACACCGGTATGACGGGAACTAGGGCGGCAAGAGTGGAACAAAACACCAGGCATAAGGCTGAGCCTTCCACCCTTTATCAAGTATATAGATGCATTAATTAAATAAGAGATATTGTGATATCCCAACAAAATATCCATGTTCCAACAAGGAACAAGCTCCAATCTTCACATGCAACTAGCAACGCTATAAGAGGGGCTGAGCAAAGCGGTAACATAGCCAAACAACAATTTGCTAGGACAAGGTGGGTTAGAGGCTTGGCTTAACAAAATGGGAGGCATGATAAGCAAGTGGTACGTATCGCAGCATAGGCATAGCAAAAGAGCGAGCAACTAGCAAGCAAAGATAGAAGTGATTTCGAGGGTATGGTCATCTTGCCTGAAATCCCGCAAGGAAGAAGAACGAGTCCATGAAGAAGACAAACGAACATAGTCGAATGAATCCTCACAACACGACGTTATTGGAACTAACCCGAAGAAGCAACACCGGAAAGAAGCAAACAACATAGTAAACAACCACCCCATAAACATGGCATGATGCACAACAAGTATGATGCATGTCCGGTTTTAAAAAGCATGGCACGACAAAATGCACAAACAACACTACAAGTTAAGTGGAGCTCAATATGCATCGGGATGCATATTGACAAAACATCACAACAATTATTTGGTTCACTCCCGGTTAGGTACTCAACAATATTAAATGTTGTTTAAACATGGCAAGAGGTGGAGCATAAGTAAACTAAACATTTTAAATGGGGCCGGATATAACAAACAACAAATCCGGTAAATCCCCATATGCATTAGCAATTTAAAGCTGTTATCATGATGGAGGTCCACATGCGGATGACATGCAAGTTTACTTGAACTTGAAGTTGTTATCATGATGCGGATGACATGCAAGTTTTATGCAATTTTTATTAAAAGTTGACAAGAGCATTATGAAGAATTTGTCATCGTGGCGGAAACGAAAAGGGGTGCCATGAAAATTAATCCGAAAATTATGCCATGGCAACATATCGGTTCCGGAAGCTCATGGAGATACTGGTGCAAAAGGAAAAGCGACGAGAGCGTGACATGCAAGGACGGCGGGGTGATCCCGGATACCGGGTTCCCACATGACGGCGGCAAGGCAAAAGAGGGGCTTCGTGCAACGAACAACTCGGACACGGAGCAACACACGGTTCAACTCATACATCGCAAGCATTCGTCCACGGGCATCGTTCTCGGCGGTTATACCTTCGAAGTGTGCATTATCGGAGGGGTTCGAGTTCGATGCGGTGTAGGGGAAGTTGACGTTCTCGGGACGTTTGTAGTGGAAGTAGGGGTACATGACGACGGTAGAGGTACTCGCGACGGTAGTGGTACAAGTTCCTTGTCAAAATTACAGCGGCGGTAGTTGTACACGGTTCGTAGATGTTCAAGTCACTGGTAGAGGTACTTGATACATCATTGAACTTGGCGTTCGAGGAATACCGCGTAGCCGTACACGAGTCGTAGTCGAACTTGACGATCCGACGGGTTACACTTGTCGTCGTGGGAACATGGTGAATCCGAGGTCTCCCACGTAGGGGTACGCATTTCGTAGAAGTTCGGGGCCTTCGGTAGAGGTACTTGGCGTTTGCGGTGTGTAGAGGAACTCTCAATGAAAGCACCAATGTCGGTGTCAAAACCGGCAGATCTCGGGTAGGGGGTCCCAAACTGTGCGTCTAAGGCTGATGGTAGCAGGAGGCGGGGGACACAATGTTTACCCAGGTTCGGGCCCTCTCGATGGAGGTAATACACTACTTCCTGCTTGATTGATCTTGATGATATGAGTATTACAAGAGTTGATCTAACACGAGATCGTAGAGGCTAAACCCTTAAAGCAAGCCTATGATTATGATTGTTGTCCTACGGACTAAACTCTCCGGTTTATATAGACACTGGAGGGGTCTAGGGTTACACAGAGTCGGTTACAAGGGAGGATTGCCAAGCTTGCCTTCCACGCAAAGGAGAGTCCCACCCGGACACGTGACGAAGTCTTCAATCTTGTATCCTCATAGTCCAACAGTCCGTCCAAAGTATATAGTCCGGCTGTCCGAGGACCCCCTAATCTAGGAGTCCCTCAACGATGGAGATGATTTCCCCCTCCCGGAGGGATGTTTCCCCGGCAGAACAACTCTGTCGGACCCCTAGATTGGTTCTGGCCAGGTTCCGCCTCGAGACGGCGGCGCTTCGTCCCGAAAGCTTCTTCTTGATTTTTTCCAGGGTACAAGACACCATATAGCCAAAGATGGGCACCGGAGGCCTGCCAGGGGGCGCAAGGTCGGGGGGCGCGCCCAGGGGTAAGGCGTGCCCTCCACCCTCGTGGCTGGCTGGTTGCCCCCCTCTGGTAATTTCTTCGCCCAATATTCTTTATTTATTCCAAAAACATGCTCCATGAAGTTTTGGGAATTTTGGAGTTGTACAGAATAGGTCTCTAATATTTGCTCCTTTTCCAGCCAAGAATTCCAGCTGCCGGCATTCTCCCTCTTCATGTAAAACTTGTAAAATAAGAGAGAATAGGCATAAGTATTGAGATATAATGTGTAATAACAACCCATAATGCATTAAATATCTATACCTACTAGTAAAGCAAGGTGTGTTTCTTCTATTTTTTTCATCCGTTCACCATCGAAAAGTTTTTTCTATTCGGGGTTGTACTAAATTGGTGTCCCTTCGTCTATTATAAAAGGAAAAACGCCAGAATTTCGTACAAGGGGCGCCCACAGTGTGGCCCAGCCGAGCTAGCACATTTATTTTCGTGCCCACGCATGTCAGACGACCCTATTTATCGCATCGAGCGTGAAATAGTCGCAAATTCGCACAGGGCGTCCAACCTAGGTTGAACCAGTTTCCTTTATTTTGTTCTGTGTTATGTTTCTATTTTTCTTTTTCCTTTTCTTTCTCCCTTTCTTTCCTGTATATTTTGTAAAAAAATCATGATTTCAAAAAAAAATCAAATTTTTACAAATGTTTAGCATTTTAAAAAATATTCTGTTTTGAAAAATGTTCAGAACATTACATCTTGGTTGTTATTCCAAAATTGGTTCAGGTTTTAAAAAAAATGTTCCAGTTTTTCTTTGTGTTTTTTCAAAGTTGTTAGAGATTTCCCAATAAAAATAGCATTTTAAAAATGTTCCAAATACGTAAAATATTCTTGTTTTGGTCAAAAGTTTGCATATTCAGAATAATGTCCAAGTTAAGGAAACACATTTTCAAAAATTGTTCCAAATGTTCGAAATATGTTTCCCTTTTCAAAAAATATAAAAAATATAAAAAATTTCATGTAATCATAAAAGGTTCATGTTTTCAAATAAAATTGTGAATTTTGAACGTTTCAAATTTTGTTGTGTATTTCTAAAAATGTAAAGAATTTATAAAATGTTTGAGATTTTCAAAATTATTCATGTTCCCAATAATATTCTGTAATTTATATTTTTTTTAAATAAAAAACAAATCTAACATTGGAGTATGTTCTGAAAGGTTTAAGTTGGCCACTGGTTGATAGGACTCGTTTCTTCAAGTGGCTAGCAACACGTAGTTGGGCCTTTGAGGGAATGATTTCGATCCTTCAACTCATCATTTTTTGGATTTTTTTGCGTCTTACAAACACAAGTCGTCTTGGAGCCTACCAGTGTGCTGGCCCATACATGAACTCATGTGCGTCTCACGCGCTATTTTACGCTAATAGCGTCATATAGTAGCCCACACGCAGTTGGCCCAAGAGAAAATTTTGGTCCGTCGCACATGCACTATTGGGCCTTGATGAGCCACAAGTATAGGGGATCTATCGTAGTCCTTTCGATAAATAAGAGTGTCGAACCCAACGAGGAGCAGAAGGAAATGATAAGCGGTTTTCATCAAGGTATTCTCTGCAAGCACTGAAATAATAGGTAACAAATAGTTTTGTGATAGGATAATTTGTAACGAGTAACAAGTAACAAAAGTAAATAAAGTGCAGCAAGGTGGCCCAATCCTTTTTGTAGCAAAGGACAAGCCTGGACAAACTCTTATATAGAGAAAAGCGCTCCCGAGGACACATGGGAATTATCGTCAAGCTAGGTTTCATCACGTTCATATGATTCGCATTCGGTACTTTGATAATTTGGTATGTGGGTGGACCAGTGCTTGGGTGCTGTCCTTACTTGGACAAGCATCCCACTTATGATTAACCTCTATTGCAAGCATCCGCAACTACAACAAAAGTATTAAGGTAAACCTAACTATAGATGAAACATATGGATCCAAATCAGCCCCTTACGAAGCAACGCATAAACTAGGGTTTAAGCTTCTGTCACTCTAGCAACCCATCATCTACTTATTACTTCCCAATGCCTTCCTCTAGGCCCAAATAATGGTGAAGTGTCATGTAGTCAACGTTGACATAACACCACTAGAGGAGAGACAACATACATCTCATCAAAATATCGAACGAATACCAAATTCACATGACTACTAATAGCAAGACTTCTCCCATGTCCTCAGGAACAACCGTAACTACTCACAAAGCATATTCATGTTCATAATCAGAGGGGTATTAATATTCATAAAGGATCTGAACATATGATCTTCCACCACACAAACCAACTAGCATCAACTACAAGGAGTAATTAACACTACTAGCAACACATAGGTACCAATCCCGGACTTAGATACAAGAATTAGATACAAGAGATGAACTAGGGTTTGAGATGAGATGGTGCTGGTGAAGATGTTGATGGATATTGCCCTCTCCCGATGAAAGGAGCGTTGGTGATGACGATGGCGATGATTTCCCCCTCCAGGAGGGAAGTGTCCCCGGCAGAATAGCTCCGCCAGAGCCCTAGATTGGTTCCGCCAAGGTTCCGCCTCGTGGCGGCGGAGTCTCGTCTGGAAAGATGGCTTATGATTTTTTTCTGATCAAAAGACTCCATATAGCAGAAGATGGACATCGGAGGGCCACCAGGGGGCCCACGAGGCAGGGGGCGCGCCCCCACCCTCTTGGGCACGGTGTGGCCCCCCTGGTGAACTTCTTGCGCTCACTATTTTTTATATATTCTGAAAATGACTTCCGTGAAGTTTCGGACTTTTGGAGCTGTGCAGAATAGGTCTCTAATATTTGCTCCTTTTCCAGCCCAGAATCCCAGCTGCCGGCATTCTCCCTCTAAGACGTAAACCTTGTAAAATAAGAGAGAATAGGCATAAGTATTGTGACATAATGTGTAATAACAGCCCATAATGCAATAAACATCGATATAAAAGCATGATGCAAAATGGACGTATCAGGCCTCACGCACTCTCATACTGGGTTGTTCGAGGGAGCAAATTTTTTCTTGGGCCAATAAAAGAGAATATGTTGGTTTGCCTCAAATAAAAAATGTGGGCACGTGAGCGCTAAAATAATAAAAGAGAATAAACCCTAATAAACAAGGAACATTAATGTCTCGTTATGCGCTAAATATGCTAATGAAATGGGATTTACGTCTTACAATTAGTAATCTGTCTGGTTACGCCATTGTACACCATTGTAATAGAGAGTGGTCGAAGCAACCGTGTCTCGAAGGTTGCCGCATAGCTACCAAATGAGGAGGCAGACACAACCCAGAGACAGAGGCGGACCCGGAGGAAAAAAAGGACACGAGTTGAATGGTTACCGCCACACCGACTAACCCTGCCACTATCAAGATCTCGTGGGACAAACATGACCTGCGAGAAGATCACAACTCCTCTCTCGATCGCACCATCACACCGCCATGGAGATCATTTTTGGTGGACACATCAATTATCTCTCCCATTGCTTCTCGCAAAGAAATATCTCTCCCATTGCAACGCACGGGCATATGTGCTAGTCAATATAAAAGCATGATGCAAAATGGACGTATCATGGGTCATCAAGGCTATTTTCTGGCGACGTTTCCTAGGAGTGAAGCGCCTTTGGTAAGTGGAATTTGGTAAGGAAACATTTATATAGTGTGCTGAAATTTATTGTCACTTGCTACTATGGAAAACTGTCCTTTGAGGGGTTTGTTCGGGGTATCTTCACCTCGAACGGAACCACAATTTGCTACCCCTCAACCTACTGGAAATATTGAATATGAAATTCATTCAGGTATGATATAACAACTGCTAGCTAATCCTTATGCAGGAGATGGAACCAAACATCCTGATATGCACTTGATATATGTGGAACAAATTTGTAGATTGTTTAAGCATGCAGGTTTACCCAGAGATGATGTTTAGAAGAAGGTTTTCCCTTTATCTTTGATGGGAAAAGAATTGGCATGGTATAGGCTATGCGATGATATTGGATCTTGGAATTGGAATCGATTGAAATTGGAGTTCCACCAAAAAAATTATCCTATGCATCTAGTTCATCGTGATCAGAATTACATATAAAATTTTTGGCCTCGTGAAGAAGAAAGTATCGCTCTTGCTTGGGGGAGGCTGAAGTCAATGTTATATTCATGCCCCAATCATGAGCTCTCAAGAGAAATTATTATCCAAAAAATTTAATTTCGGCTTTCTCATAATGATCGATCCACGCTTGATACTTCTTGTGCTGGTTCTTTTATGAAGAAGACTATTGAATTTCGGTGGGATCTTTTGGAAAGAATTAAACGCAACTCTGAAGATTAGGAACTCGATGAAGGTAAAGAGTCAGGCATTCAGCTTAAGTATGCTTGTGTTAAATCTTTTATGAATACCGATGATTTTCAAAAGTTTAGCACTAAATATGGACTTGACTCTGAGATAGTAGCCTCCTTTTGTGAATCATTTGCTACTCATGTTGATCTCCCTAAAGAGAAGTGGTTTAAGTTTCACGCACCTATTAAATAAGAAATTAAAGAACCAATACTAGCTAAAGAAGAAACTATACTTTATAATGTTGATCAAGTTATTCATGCTACTTATATTGAGAAACCACCTTTCCCTGTTAGGATAAAGGAACATGCTAAAGTTTCAACTGTGGTTAACAAAAGTTATATTAGAACACCCAAACCTGATGAACAAATCAAAGTAGAACCTAGTGTTGCTATGGTTAAAGATCTCCTTGAAGAAAATATAGATGGGCATGTTATTTACTTCTGCAATGAAGCTATAAGAATTACCAAACCTAATAAAGAGAAAAAACATAGACTCATTGTTGGCAAGCCTATTGTCTCAGTGAAAATAGGAGATCACTGTTATCATGGTTTATGTGAAATAGGTGCTAGTGTGAGTGTTATTCCCTTTAGTTTATATCGAGAAATTATGAATGACATAGCACCCGCTGAAATAGAAGAAATAGATGCCACTATTAAACTTGCTAATAGAGACACCATCACACCACTTGGGATTGTTAGAGATGTTCAAGTCTTGTGTGGGAAAATAAAATACCCTACTAATTTTCTTGTTCTTGGTTCCCCACAAGATGACTTTTGTCCCATTATATTTGGTAGACCTTTCTTGAACACCGTTAATGCTAAGATAGATTGTGAGAAACAAACTGTCGGTGTCAGTTTTGGTGGTGAGTCTCATGAGTTTAATTTTTCCAAGTTTAGTAGAAAGCACCATGAAAAAGAATTGCCTAGTAAGGATGAAATAATTGGCCTTGATTATATTGTTGTGCCTCCTACTGATACACTAGAGAAATATTTGCTAGACCATGAAAATGATTTGCATATGCATGAAAGAAATGAAATAGATAAGATTTCTTTGAACAACATCCTCTGCTTAAACACAATTTGCCTATTGAAACCCTAGGAGGTCCTCCTCCACCTAAAGATCATCCTATGTTTGAATTAAAAAAATTGCCAGACAGTTTGAAATATGCTTATCTTGATGAAAAGAAGATATATGTTGTTATTATTAGTGCTAACCTTTTAGAACACGAGGAAGAAAGATTATTGAAAGTTCTAACGAAGCAGCAAGCTGCTATTGGATATACTCTTGATGATTTAAAGGGCATTAGTCCCAGTCTATGTCGGCACATGATTAATATGGAACCCGATGCAAAACCCGTTGTTGATCACCAATGTCGGTTAAATCCGAAGATGAAAGAAGTGGTAAGAACGGAAATATTAAAAATTCTGGAAGCAGGTATAATCTATCCTATAGCTGATAGTAGATGCGTAAGTCCTGTTCATTGTGTCCCTAAGGAAGGAGGTATTACCGTTGTTCCTAATGATAAGAATGAACTTATTCCGCAAAGAATTGTTACATGCTATAGAATGGTAATTTATTTCAGGACATAAATAAAGCAACTAGAAAAGATCATTACCCGCTGCCTTTTATTGATCAAATGCTAGAAATATTATCTATGCACACACGTTTTTGCTTTCTTGATGGATATTCTGGTTTTTCACAAATACCTGTTTCTCAACCTGATCAAGAAAAGACCACTTTCACTTGTACCCTTGGAACTTATGCTTATAGACGTATGCCTTTTGGTTTATGCAATGCACCTGATACCTTTCAAAGATGTATGACTTCTATATTCTCTGACTTTTGTGAAAAGATTGTTGAGGTTTTCATGGATGACTTATCTGTTTATGGGAAGTCTTATGATGATTGTATAAGCAATCTTGATCGAGTTTTGCAGAGATGTGAATAAACAAATTTTGTCATGAATTGCAAGAACTGACACTTTATGGTTAGTGAAGGCATTGTCTTGGGTCATAAAATTCCTAAAAGAGGTATTGAAGTGGACAAAGCTAAGGTTGATGCAATTGAGAAAATGTCATGTCCCAAAGATATCAAAGGTATTCATAGTTTCCTAGGTCATGCTAGTTTCTATAGGATATTTATCAAAGACTTTTCTAAAATTTCTAGGCCTCTCACAAACCTTTTGCAAAAGGATGTCCCTTTTGTTTTTGATGATGATTGTTTAGAAGCCTTCAAAACACTCAAGAAAGCCTTAATTTCTGCACCTATTGTTCAACCACCTGACTGAAACTTTCCTTTTGATATTATGTGTGATGCTAGTGATTATGTTGTTGGTGCTGTGCTAGGACAAAGAGTTGATAAGAAACTGAATGTTATTCATTATGCTAGTAAAACTTGTCAGCGTTCTGGGTACGGGGGTCCCCAGACTTGCCGGCCTGCGGTGTGGCTCAAAGGGGGGCCGAGCACGTCCCATCTTCATCAACACAGACCCAACACCCTCGCGAGGGGCCAAGCCTCGCGGGGCGGACGACACGGAGCTTCCTCAGGCACGGCCTCACCAGGCTGGCTCGCGAGGAGGCGGAGAGATCAAGGCGGGGTACCTCACGAGGTGCCCATGACGCAAGCCATGACGACCAAGGGCGCCAGGCAGGCGCCAGCCCGCGCAGTGTCCTCCTTTCCCCTTTGGTGCAAAGGGGGCAAGCACAGCCGCGGAGTACCGAGGCATCAGGCAAAGGTTGCCGTTTCGGTGCAACAAGACCAAGACCAGGAGGACCGCAAGACGGAGGTCATCGTGGAGCCCAAGACGGTGTCACCACCAGAGCTTTGTGCAGGCGAGGACCAACTTTAGTCAGGATAAGTGTACTAGATGTTCCCCTTCAAAATGGCCAATTGTTGGCGCCCTTCCCGCTCAATATTTGGGAAGAGGCCCAGGGCCATTGCCTATAAATAGGAACAGCTACCCACAAGGATCAAGGATCGGATCGAAATCAGAGAGAGAAGGGTGACTGAACTCCTCCTAGCAGTTTGTCCCCCTCCCGGCAAAGAACAGACCCTCGCGAGGCTGTTCTTCCTTGTATTGTTCATCACCATCAGCCCAAGAGGCAATCCACCACACCACACACTAGAGTAGGGTATTACACCACAACGGTGGCCCGAACCAGTATAAACCTTGTGTCTCTTGTGTTGTTCTTTCCTTAGCTTAGATCATAGCGAGGCAGAGGGGTGCAGGTAGGTAGGAGGCGAAATCTCCGCGCGCACCCCAGTGTTCGAACCTCAAGGGTCTGCCGGAACCCGAAATCCGACATTTGGCGCGCCAGGTAGGGGTGCACCGGAGTTTTCCCTTCCGCCACCGCCACGACCTGCCTCGCGATGAGTAGCGCGTCGCCCGCTACGGCCGCCGGCGCCAGCACGGGGGCCAGGGGGCTCCGAGCCCTGGCCACAGCCCTGCAACGGGTACGGTGGCTGGACAAGTTCAAGCCAACGATGCCGCCGCGCTATGGCGGCGCGACTGATCCGCTGGCCTTCTTGCTGGCGTACGAGGAGGCCAACCTTGAAGCTGGAGGTGAAGATAGGGTCATGGCCAACTGGCTCCCCATGGCCCTCACCGGCGCTCCGCGCGCATGGCTGCTCCACCTGCCGGCAGCATCCGTGGCCTCTTGGGAAGAGCCCGTGGCCTCTTCCCCGCCCATCACGCTACACCAACACCCACGGTCGTCGCGGCCCTCCTGGGCGGCTCGCAGGCGCCGCCTACAAGTCACCACATCAAGCCGTTCATACGCCGGGTCAGCACCGCTTCCGTGCGGTAGGGGGCTCTCCCGGACCGGGCGGCGCCCAAGGCCGGCCTGACCTTCAGCTCGGAGGACCACCCCTCCAACTCGGCCTGCCCGAGTGCGCTCCCCATACTGTGCACCCCCACCATCTGCCAGGTGGCCGTCACCAGAACTCTCATCGATGGCGGTGCGGGCCTCAGCGTGCTCTCGGTCGAGGCCTTCAACCTCCTCTGCAAACCCCTGGAACGGCTGCAACCCAGCCGGCCCTTCTCAGGCGTTGGGGGCGGATCATCCAGCTCCTTGGGACAGATCAGGCTCCCAGTAACCTTCGGCACCTACAGCAACTTCCGCACGGAGCTGGTCGACTTCGACATCGACCCCATCGGCCTCCCCTACAACACCATCCTCGGTTACCCAGCGCTGGCCCAGTTCATGGCCGCGACGCACCCGGCGTACAACCTCATGAAGATGCCCGGGAGCAGCGGTGTCCCCACCGTGCATGCGGACACCGGAGACGCGCTGCAGGTGCTCAAGCTCTCCTTCAAGGCGGCGGCGTCGGCACAGCCCGCCGACTCGGAGACCCCCCGAGCCCAAGGGGGCTGCACCCGCCAAGAAGAAACAGTTGTTCACCCAAGACAAGGCAGAAACCAAGCAGATACTCGTCGATGAGGACGGGTCCACCAACGCCACTTTCACCATAGGCGCCAACCTCAAACCCAAGCAAGAGGAGGCCCTGGTCGGGTTCCTGCGCACGAACAAGAAGGTATTCGCTTGGGAGCCTAACCAGTTGGCAGGGATCCCTAGGAGTGTGATCGAGCATCACCTCAACGTGTGCCCCAATGTGCGCCCTGTGAAGCAGAAGTCAAGGCGGCAGTCCATAGAAAAGCAGGCCTTCATCGTCCAAGAGACCCACAAATTAGAAGCCGCCGGGGTCATTCGTGAGGTTCGATACCCGGATTGGTTGGCCAACCCTGTCGTTGTGCCAAAGAAGGGAGGGAAGGAGCGCATGTGTGTCGACTTCACCAACCTCAACAAGGCATGCCCGCAAGATCCGTTCCCGCTCCCCCGCATCGACCAGATCGTCGATTCCACCACGGAATGCGACCTGCTATGCTTCTTGGATGCCTTCTCCGGGTATCACCAGATCAAGATGGCGGTAGAGCACGTCGAAAAGACAGCCTTCCTAACCCCGTGTGGGGTGTACTTCTACACATGCATGCCATTCGGGTTGCGTAACGCAGGGGCGACCTTTCAGCGGCTGATGCACATCACCTTGGGCCCGTAGCTCGGGAAGAATGTTGAGGCTTACATTGATGACATTGTGGTAAAGTCTCGGGAGGCCAGGACCCTGATACAAGACCTGAAGGAGACCTTCGCGAGCCTCAACGCAGTGAAGCTACGACTCAACCCGGAGAAGTGTGTGTTTGGAGTCCCCTCGGGCAAGCTCTTGGGTTTCCTCGTGTCCCACCGAGGCATCGAGGCTAACCCGAAAAAGGTCAAGGCGGTCGAGGACATCAGCCCGCCAAAGACCCTCAGAGAAATGCAGAAGCTCACTGGGCGCGTGACCGCGCTAGGGCGCTTCATCTCCAAGTTGGGGGAGCGAGCGCTGCCTTTCTTCCAGCTAATGAAGAAAAAGGGGCCCTTTGAGTGGACTGAAGAGGCCTACAAGTCGTTCCAAGATCTCAAGAGATACCTGACCAGACCACCGGTCATGGTAGCTCCGCGCCCTCAAGAGCCCCTGGTGCTTTACCTCGCCGCCACTCCCTACTCCGCCAGCGCAGCCCTGGTGGCGGTTAGAGAGGAGCGTCTCATCAAAGCCATAGCAGCAGCCCGGGACAAGGCAAAACAGGAACAAGGAAGGCCCGCAGAAACCGCCACCGCGACTGAGGAAGATCAGCCGCCGCAGAGGAGTGCACCGGAGGCGGGAGAGGCCCCTCTCCCAGATGGCCAGCCTCAGGAGGCCTCGTCGCCTCAGGAGGCGCCATGGTCTCCCAAGGGAGCCACCAGCACCGACGCACCCAACCTCGTTGAGCACCCAGTGTATTTCGTCAGCACAGTGTTGCGGGACGCGAGGGCATGGTACCCCATGCCTCAGAAACTCCTCCTCGGGCTACTGGTGGCGTCGCGCAAGCTGCGGCACTATTTTCAGGGTCATCCCATCAAGGTCGTCTCGTCATACCCCCTGGAGAGTGCTTAGGAGCCCTAACTCAGCTGGAAGGGTCGCTGAGTGGAACATAGAACTGCAAGCGTTTCAGCTCGAATTCAGCATGACCAGAGTCATCAAGGGAGCAGCATTGGCGGATTTTGTGGCAGAATGGACGGAGGCACCAGGCCTCAAGGCCGACGAGGATCGGACCCTCTCCCCGGGAAGCGAGGCGCCAGAAGGCTGGGTCATGTACTTCGATGGGGCGTTCTCCAGGCATGGCGCTAGGGCTGGGGCGGTGCTTATATCGCCCACTCAGGACAAGCTCTACTATGTTGTGCAGCTCTGTTTCCAGCAAGGTGAAAAGGTCTCCAACAACATAGCGGAGTATGAAGGTTTAATAGCATCCTTGAAGGCCGCAGCTGCCCTGCTGGGGGTGAAACGCCTCACCATCAAGGGCGATTCGCAGCTCCTTGTCAATTTCTCCAACAAGGTGCATGAGCCAAAAGATCAGCACATGGAAGCCTACCTTGCGGGGGTCCGCAGGATGGAGAAGCAGTTCTGGGGGTTGGAGTTGCAGCATGTGCCCCGTGGCACCAATCAGGAGGCCGACGACATCGCCAAACGGGCGTCCAGGCGGTTACCTCAGGAGCCTGGCGTTTTCGAGGAGCGGCTCTTCAAGCCCTCAGCCTTGCCGTCATTGTCAAACACGGCTCAGCCTCGGGAGGAGCTCCCCCAGCCACCTGCCTCAGGAGCCCCGGCCTGTGGCCCATCCTCAGGAGCACGCCTGCTCCTGACGATGGAACCTCAGGAGGGGTGCTGGATCACGGAGCTCCGGAGTTACTTAACACAAGGGACCCTGCCAGAGAAGGAGGAGGAAGCGGAGCGTGTAGCACGGCACGCCACGGCATACTGCATCAAGGATGGAGAGCTCTACCGGAAGCGACCAAACGGTGTATCCCTGCACTGCATCTCCAGGGAGCAAGGAAAGGAACTGGTAGAAGATATACACGGCGGAGACTGTGGACAGCATTCATCATCATGGACCCTCGTCGGCAAGGCGTTCCGCAGTGGGTTTTATTGGCCCACCGCACTCAATGACGCCGTCGAACTAGTGAAAGCTTGTGAGGCCTGCCAGTTCCACGCCAAGCAGATCCATCAGCCGGCAGGAGGCCTGCAGACTATACCCCTTTCGTGGCCATTCGCAGTCTGGGGGCTGGACATCCTGGGGCCGTTTCCTCGGGCGCCAGGGGGCTACCGCTACCTCTACATTGCCGTGGACAAGTTCACCAAGTGGGCTGAAGTAGAGGCCGTCTGCACCATCCCCGCGGGTTCCGCGGTCAAGTTCATCAGGGGCATCGTGAGCCGGTTCGGGGTGCCGAACCGCATCATCACGGACAACGATTCGCAGTTCACCAGTAACCTTTTCAAAACATACTGTGCTAACCTTGGAACGTAGATATGCTACGCTTCGGTGGCGCACCCCCAAAGCAACGGCCAGGCCGAGCGAGCCAACGCAGAGGTCCTGAGGGGCCTCAAGACCAGGATGTTCAAGAAGAAGCTGGAGGCCTGCGGCAGAGGTTGGTACGATGAGCTTCAGTCTATGTTGTGGTCCATCTGCACAACCGCGACCAAGCCGACTTGAGAGACCCCGTTCTTCCTGGTCTACAGAGCCGAAGCGGTCCTCCCTCATCAGGTCAGACATCGCTCCGCGCGGGTCCTGGCGTTCGACGAGGCGCACCAGGACGCCATGCGGGGGATGGACCTCGTGCTGGGGGAGGAACGTCGCCAAGAAGCCACGCTGCGAGCGGCGAGGTACCAACAAGCACTGCGACGATATCACTGCCGCAACATCCGCCCCAGAACTCTCGAGGTAGGGGACCTCGTGCTTAGGCGGGTTCTCTCCAGGGAGGGATTGCACAAGCTCTCTCCCATGTGGGAGGGACCGTTCAAGGTTGTTCATGTTTCCAGGCCCGGCTCCACGCACTTGGAGACTCAGGAGGGGGTGTCGGTCCATAACGCATGGAACATCCAGCACCTCCAGAGGTTCTACCCCTAAAAAGGCCCAGAGCCTGTGAAGAAGGAGAATGCCTGTGAAGCTCTCGCGTTTTGGAAAATGCCCAGAGCCTATGAAGAAGGCGAATGCCTGTGAAGCTCTCGTGTTTGGGAAAAGGCCCAGAGCCTGTGAAGAAGGCGAATGCCTCTGAAGCTCTCGCGTTTTGGAAAAGGCCCAGAGCCTGTGAAGAAGGCGAATGCCTGTGAAGCTCTCGCGTTTTGGAAAAGGCCCAGAGCCTGTGAAGAAGGAGAATGCCTGTGAAGCTCTCGTGTTTTGGAGAAGGCCCAGAGCCTGTGTAGAAGGCGAATGCCTGTGAAGCCGTCGCGTTTTGGAAAAGGCCCGGAGCCTGTGAAGAAGGCCAACGCCTGTGAAGCTCGCCGCCTGTGACACTCTCATGTAATAATGAGTTGGGGCTGTACACGCCCCGGAGTCTCAGGAGCGCCGGCCTCAGGCCCTGGGGCTCCCTCCCACGCCCAGTGGCAGCACTTAGCTCCGCGCTGGTGAGAAGAAGTCAAAGACTAGATTAGGTGCCGGACGCGGATTTTTCATTTGCTTTCCGCAGTTGGCTTGTTCATTCTCATTCGAAGTTTTATTGAAGTTGTTGCCGTCTTTGGCTTGTGGTTCTTCGACTTTTCACTCTCCTTCCTCGATTTCTCTTATGCAAGGCCTCGTGAGGGGGGCAGCCAAGCGCCCTCGCGAGTGTTCCTGTCCTAGTCGTTCAAAGGTTTCGCGACCTAGGTCCATTACAGGAGCACCCCTCCAGTCCGTGCCCCACGGGCACCGCGACAGGAACACAGGGCCTGGGTCGATCGCCCCCCACAGCTGGGGCCGGGAACTATCCATGCACGGGCACGTAGCCGGAAGGCACGATAACGGAAGCAAAACGATGATTAACAGCAATAACCCAAACACGCCCCCGTGGGGCTCCACACTACTGTCTTTTTATGCAGGAAAAAGGGAAAGAAAGAACGAATCAAGCGCAGCTCGCCTCACACCGGCCTACAGGGAAGACTCGAGCTGCCCCCGGGGCTCAGGCCGACTCCCTCTCGCGCTTCACCGAGGCGCGACGGCGGGCAGACACGCTACCACCTCCCAAGAAGATACGACGGCGTGGAGGCTGACCGCGGCCACCGCTAGAAGAGTTGCCGCCTGAAGAAGAACCGGAGAAGCTTGGGGAACCCTGAGCGCCGCCAGTCGCGCGAGCGCTGTCCTCTCCATCATCGCCGGAGCTGGGTTCCCGGCTGCGGTCGTCGTCCTCAGGGCAGCACCCTGCACGGCGACCATCTTCCCCAAACACCCTCACGCAGAGGGTGGCATCGCCGTCGAACTTGAAGTGCAGGGTGCACCGACGGCTCAGGCCACGCGCGCGGGCAAACGTCTGCCAACCGCGGGCCAAGGCCAGGCTACCGGCTGCGGAGACCTCCAACAAAGACCATGAGGCCCGGCTGCAGCAGCCGTCAGCCTGGAGCCAGAGGCTGCCCGGGGCGCCGGCCGGGAGCTCGCCGAGGAGGAAGCGAGGAAGTGGAAGCCGGGTGCTAGTCGGCTCCGCCGACCACACAACGAACTCTGGCAGCACCTCTACAGCGCAAAAGCGCATCCTAGGGGGACGCGCGACCGAAGCGCGCCCCCCGGCCGCAGTAGTCGGCCCGTCACCATGCTGGAAATCGTCTCCGCGGCCGCGGGGAGCTGCCGTGGTGGCCACAGGATGTTTGCGAGGGCGCCCTCGGCCGCGCTTAGGCGGGGGAGAGGCAGGCTCTACCCGGCGAGCCTTCCCCTTCTCTGCGGCCGAGAACCTCCTCGATGGGGCCATGAAGAAGAAGGAGTAGCAAAGGGGGATGAACTGGAAGGGTGCGCGCCGATCCGTACTTATAGCCGGCGAGGGCCAACCGTCGGCCCCCACTATCGCAGGTAATCATGACCCGCTTTGCATGCAGGGACTTATCCAATCCGTGCAGTTGCCGAGGCGCCATGGGGAAGTGGAGACGCCCACGTCCAATCAACCGCCATGCGGCGCCCAAGACCGCAGGCTGTTAGGACCCGTGGCGCTTCGCTCTTGCCCTTCCGCCACACTGCACGGCAAAGTCCGGGCACGCCTTGGGCCCGGGGGCTACTATCAGCGTTCTGGGAACGGGGGTCCCCAGACTTGCCTGCCTGCGGCCTGCGGCGTGGCTCAAAGGGGGGCCCAGCACGGCCCATCTTCATCAACACAGACCCAAGACCCTCGCGAGGAGCCAAGCCTCGCGGGGCGGATGACACGGAGCTTCCTCAGGCACGGCCTCACCAGGCTGGCTCGCGAGGAGGCAGAGAGATCAAGGCGGGGTACCTCATGAGGTGCCCGTGATGCAAGCCATGACGACCAAGGGCGCCAGGCGGGCGCCAGCCCGCGCAGTGTCCTCCTTTCCCCTTTGGTGCAAAGGGGGCAAGCGCAGCCACGGAGTACCGAGGCATCAGGCAAAGGTTACCGTTTCGGTGCAACAAGACCAAGACCAGGAGGACCGCAAGACGGAGGTCATCGTGGAGCCCAAGACGGCATCACCACCAGAGCTTTGTGCAGGCAAGGACCAACTTTAGTCAGGATAAGTGTACTAGATGTTCCCCTTCAAAATGGCCAATTGTTGGCGCCCTTCCCGCTCAATATTTGGGAAGAGGCCCAGGGCCATTGCCTATAAATAGGACCAGCCACCCACAAGAATCAAGGATTGGATCAAAATTAGAGAGAGAGAAGGGTGACTGATCTCCTCCTAGCAGTTCGTCCCCCTCTTGCCAAAGAACAGACCCTCGCGAGGCTGTTCTTCCTTGTATTGTTCATCACCATCAGCCCAAGAGGTAATCCACCACACCACACACTTGAGTAGGGTATTACACCACAACGGTGGCCCGAACCAGTATAAACCCTGTGTCTCTTGTGTTGTTCTTTCCTTAGCTTAGATCTTAGCGAGGCGGAGGGGTGCAGGTAGGTAGGAGGCGAAATCTCCGTGCGCACCCCAGTGTTCGAACCTCGAGGGTCTGCCGGAACCCGAAATCTGACAAAACTCTAGACACTGCTCAATGAAATTAAGCTACTACTGAAAAAGAATTTATAGCAGTGGTGTTTGCCTGTGATAAATATAGATCTTACGTTGTTGATTCAAAAGTAATTATTCACACCGATCATGCTGCTACAAAATATCTTATGGAAAAGAAAGATGCTAAACCTAGACTTATTCGATGGATTCTCTTGCTACAAGAGTTTGATTTACCTATTACTGATAGGAATGGAGCTGAGAACCCCGTAGGTGATAACTTGCCTAGGCTTGAAAATGTGCTTGATGACCCACTACCTATTGATGATAGTTTTCCTGATGAGCAATTAGCTGCAATAAATGTTGATCGTAATACTCCTTGGTATACTGACTTTGCTAATCACATTGTTGCTAAATATTTACCACCTAGTTTCGCATACCAAAAAAAGAAAAAAATTCGTCTATGATTTAAGACACTACTTTTGGGATGACCCACATCTTATTAAAGAAGGAGTAGATGGTATTATTAAACTTGTGTACCTGAGCATGACTTGGGACAAATCCTACGGAAATGTCACTCTAAAGCTTATGGAGGGCATCATGCTGGATACAGAACTGCTCACAAGGTATTGCAATCTGGGCTTTATTGGCCTACTCTCTTCAAGGATGCCTGTAAGTTCGTCTTATCTTGTGATGAATGCCAAAGAAAAGGTAATATCGGTAAGCATCAAGAAATGCATATGAATTATTCACTTGCTATTGAACCATTTGACGTTTGGGGATTTGATTACATGGTACCTTTTCCTTCCTCTAATGGGTATACACATATTTTGGTTGCTGTTGATTATGTTACTAAATGGGTAGAAGCTATTCCAACTAGTAGTGATGATTACAACACCTCTATTAAAATGCTTAATGAAGTTATTTTCCCAAGGATTGGAGTCCCTAGATATTTAATGACTGATGGTGGTTCACACTTTATTCATGGTGCTTTCCGTAAAATGCTTGCCAAGTCTGATGTTAACCATAGAATTGCATCACCTTATCATCCTCACTCTAGTGGTCAAGTTGAACTTAGTAATAGAGAAATAAAATTAATTTTGCAAAAAAATGTCAATAGATCCCAGAAGAATCGGTCTAAGAAATTAGATGATGCACTTTGGGCTTATAGAACAGCTTATAAAAATCCTATGGGTATGTCTCCTTATAAAACGGTTTATGGAAAAGCTTGTCATTTACCTCTTGAATTAGAACATAAGGCATATTGAGCAATTAAAGAACTCAACTATGATTTCAAACTTGCTGGTGAAAAGAAGCTATTTGATATTAGCTCCTTAGATGAATGGAGAACCCAAGATAATGAAAATGCCAAGTTTTTAAAGAAAAATTTAAAAGATGGCATGATAAAAGAATCCAAAAGCATGAGTTTAAAGTTGGAGAATATGTTCTTTTGTACAACTCTTGTTTCAGATTCTTTGCAGGAAAACTCCTCTCAAACTGGGAAGGATCCTATGTTATCGAGGAGGTTTATCGGTCTGGAGATATCCAAATAAATAATGCCGAAGGTACTAACACGAAGGTTGTTAACGGGAAATGAACAAAACATTATATCTTAGGTACACCCATTAATGTTGAAAGTAATATTATCAAAATTTTGACACCAGAAGAACACATAAAAGAGTCCTTCTGGAACACTCCAGAATCATGAAAATAAGGAGGTACGTGATACGGTAAGTAATCGGACTCTGAAAAATCCACAAAAATATTTTCTGTCAGTGTTGGAATATTTAGAAAATTAGGAAAATAAGAAACTTCCAGGAAACGTAACCTGGTGGGCACAAGACACCTGCCAGGCATCATGTCTTCCTCACCCTCCAAGAACAGAGAAGAAGACGCATGGGTGTTCCAGGAGGATCTAAGGAGAGAGGAAGCTAAAGAAGTTGTTATGGAGGAAGAATAGAAAATTCTTTTTGGGGTTCACTCTCCAGCTTCCGAGAGAGGCACATTGGCTAGCATCTCCACTTATCTGAATCCTCATCAAGCTATGATACCGTCAAATAATCAAGAGAGCCTCGAAGCGCAAGAAGAAACCCCACCAAGAAGGCCTCTACACAGGTTACATCATAACAATTTTCGCAATTTGATTCATAACTATGGGTTTGAGAATACCCTCGTAGGCACATACCATCCAATTGGGACCTATCTTGCCCGAGAGAAAATAGTGCAGGAACAAAACCCTGGGGCCTGGAAAATAAGCACATAATGGCTGAAGTGAATAAAAAAAGTGAGTTACTTAATCAAGTCCTTCGAGAGATCCAAGGTTTGAAATATCTACTCATGGTTATATTGGAGAATGCCACACCACCACCACCACCATCTTATTCATCACCATAAGAAAATTGAGTATCGACTATGGTCACTCCCCTTGGCTTCCGCCAAGCTTGGGGGATGTTCCCCGGTATCATATCATCCCCACTATCTTTTGTCTTTACTTATATTAGTTCAATCTTTTGCTTTAGATGAATAAAAGTTTAGTTCGATCCTTTCTTTTCAAGAATTTGCTTAGTGATCTATCTTTGTAATCGTGTGTGAGATATATAATAAAGTTTAGTTTGACTTTTTGCTTTATTTACTTTCATGTTGCAACAAAAATTAAGGAAATAAATCAAAAATATCATATGCTAATCTTATGGTAGGTGATGACACCACATAAGGAAAAATATAAGTAGAAAATTTTATTAGAGATTGACAAACCTATCATTAGTCAATGATGTAACTCATGAAAGAATTAATAAGTGAAGAGAAGATTCAAATATAAATATACTATCTTAGAAATCTTTTGTGATTATGAGCCCCCACCAAAATATTATATGCCAAAATTGTTGACGTTGGACAAGGAAGATAACTTAATGATTTATGTTTGTTCATATTCACATAGAAGTTATATTGTCATAGATCCTTCAACATGTGGTACTTGCCCCTATCATTGCTAGCCAAAAACTCCGCATTTGTGCCTAAGGGAATGCATTGTGGAGTAGCAATTAGGTGATGGGTTACGAGAATGACAGAAGCTTAAACCCCAGTTTATGCGCTGTTCTGTAAGGGACCTATTTGATCCAAAAGTTTAATGCTATGGTTAGAATTTATTCTTAATACTTTTCTCATAGTTGTGGATGATTGTGGGAGGGTTAATCATAAGTAGGCAGCTTGTTCAAGTAAGAACTGCACCTACGCACCGGTCCACCCACATATCAAATTATCAACATAGCGAACACAAATCGAACCAACATTATGAAAGTGACTAGATGAAATTCCCGTGTACCCTCAAAAGGATTGGGCTACCTTGCTACACTTCTTTTACTACTATCGTTACTTGTTCGTTACAATTTATCTTGCTATCAAACTACTCTTGTAGTTACAGTTTCAGCACTTGCAGACATTACCTTGCTGAAAACCACTTGTCATTTCCTTCTCCTCCTCGTTGGGTTCGACACTCTTACTTATCGAAAAGAACTACAATTGATCCCCAATACTTGTGGGTCATCAAGAACCCCATTGCAGACAACTTATCTAGGTTAGAAAATGTTCTTGATGACCCACGACCTATTGATGATAGCTTTCCTGATGAACAATTAAATGTCATAAATGCTTCTCGCAATACTCCATGGTATGCTGAATATGCTAATTATATTGTTGCTAAATTTATACCACCTAGTTTCGCATACCAAAAAAATAAAAGTTTTTCTATGATTTAAGACATTACTTCTGGGATGACCCACACATTTATAAATAAGGAGTAGATGGTGTTCTTAGACATTGTGTACCTGAGCATGAACAGGAACAGATCCTACGTACGTGCCACTCCGAGTCTTACGGAGGACACCACGCTGGAGACAGAACTGCACATAAGGTATTGTAATCCGTTTTCTATTTGCCCATTCTCTTTAAAGATGCGCATAAGTTTGTATTATCTTTTGATGAATGCCAGAGAATTGGTAATATTAGTAGATGTTAATAAATGCCTATGAACTATTCAATTCTTATTGAACCATTTGATGTTTGGGGCTTTGATTATATATGACCTTTTCCTTCTTCAAACGGGTATACACATATTTTAGTTGATGTTGATTACATTACTAAATGGGTAGAAGCTATTCCAACTAGTAGTGCTGATCATAACACTTCTATTAAGATGCTTAAAGAAGTTATTTTTCTGAGATTTGCAGTCCCTAGATATTTAATGACTGATGGTGGTTCACATTTTATTCATGGTGCTTTCCATAAAATGCTTGATAAATACGATGTTAACCATAGAATTGCATCTCCATATCTTCCTTAGTCTAGTGGTCAAGTAGAACTGAGTAATAGACAGCTTAAATAAATTTTAAAAAATATTGTTAATAGATCTAGAAAGAATTGGTCTAAGAAACTTGATGATGCATTGTGGGCCTATAGAACTGCTTATAAGAACCCTATGGGTATGTCTCCGTATAAAATGGTTTATGGAAAAGCATGTCACTTACCTCTTGAGCTAGAACATAAGGCATATTGGGTTATTAAAGAGCTCAACTATGAATTCAAACTTGCCGATGAGAAGAGGTTATTTGACATTAGCTCACATGATGAATGGAGAACCCAAGCCTATGAGAATGCCAAGTTGTTTAAACAAAAGGTTAAAAGATGGCATAATAAAAGGATACAAAAGCGTAAGTTTAATGTAGGTGATCATGTTTTGCTATACAACTCCCCTTTAATATTTTTTGCAGGAAAGCTTCTCTCTAAATGGGAAGGTCCTTACATTATCGAGGAGGTCTATCGTTCCGGTGCCATAAAAATCAACAACACCGAAGGCACAAATCCGAAGGTGGTAAACGGTCAAAGAATCAAACATTACATCTCAGGTACTCCCATAAATGTTGAGAAGAATATAATTAATACCGTAACACCAGAGCAGTACATAAGGGACACTTTCCAGAATGTTTCAGACTCCGAAAAGGAATAGGTATGTGGTACGATAAGTAAACTGACTCCAAAATGTTCCCAATGATAATTTTTCTCTGTTCTGGAAGATTTAAAAACTTAGTAAAATTAAAAGTCGTCCGAAAGAGACACGAGGCCACCACAAGGGTGGAGGGCACGCCCTACCCCCTGGGTGCGCACCCCGTCCTTGTGGCCACCTTGTGTGCCTTCCGGACTCAGTTTTCTTGCACAATACTCCTTTTGGTCAGTAAAAAATTCATTATATAATCTCCTGAAGGTTTTGACCACCGTACCACTACAAAATCCTCTGTTTTCGTTTTGTGTTGTTCCTGCTGAAGATTTGGAGCAATATGTCGTCCCAGGATCTGAGGGAGGAAAATTTTAGCCTCAGACGCAAGCTAGAGAAGAAGAATGCAACAGCTCCTTCATCACCACCTCCAAAGAAAGAGACAAAAATACATGGGTATGGGCACTCCCCTTGGCAACTACCAAAGCTTGGGCGAGTGCCTCGGTATCATATCACCATCACACCTCTATCTTTACCGTTTTTCTTAGTTCGGTCCTTTTGGTTATATCTTGATCTAGTAGAATAAAGTTTTAGTATGATCTAGCTTTGAGTTTTGATTTATGTCCCCTCTATGTAATCGAGTCTTTGAGATATATAATAAAGAGTAGTTTTGAGTAAAGGCCTTTGCTTTCATGCTATTATCTTGAGGGAATAAAATTGAAGAAAGAATAAAAAGAAATAAAAGGTTCATATATTGATCTTATGGAGAATAATGACTTCACATATAAAGAGTATGATGAATAAAAGTTATTGAAAGATGACAAACATAGTTTTGGTCATTTTTTCAATTAATAGGAAGTAATAAAGAAAGAGAGGCTTCACATATAAATATACTATCTTGGACATCTTTTGTAATTGTGTGCACTCATTAAAATATGACGTGCTAAAAAGTTGATGTTGGATCAGGAAGACAACATAATGAGTTATGTTTTCTTATATCCGAATAGAAGTTATATTGTCATGGATCATCCAACATGTTGAGCTTGCATTTCCCTCTCATGCTAGCCAAAATTCTTTGCACCAAGTAGAGATACTACTTGTGCTTCCAAACATCCCTAAACCCCGTTTGGCCATGAGAGTCCACCATACCTACCTATGGATTGAGTACGATCCTTCAAGTTGTCATCAGTGCAAGCAATAAAAATTGCTCTCTAAATATGTATGATCTATTAGTGTGAGGAAAATAAGCTTTATACAAACTTGTGATATGGAAGAAATAAAAGCGACGGACTGCATAATAAAGGTCCCTATCACAAGCGACAATATAAAGTGACGTTCTTTTGCATTAAGATTTTGTGCATCCAACCATGAAAGCGCGTGACAACCTGTGCTTCCCTCTGCGAAGGGCCTATCTTTTACTTTTATCTTCTATCTTTATACAAGAGTCATGGTGATCATCACCTTTCCTTTTTATACTTTTTCCTTTGGCAAGCTCTATGTGTTGGAGAGATCCGGATATATATATATATATATATTATATACCCGGATATAGGTTTTCATAAAGTATTATTGTTGACATTACCCTTGAGGTAAAATGTTGGGAGGCGAAACTATAATCCCCTATCTTTCTATCTGTCCGATTGAAGCTTTGAACCCATAAGTATTGCGTGAGTGTTAGCAATTGTGAAAGATTAAATGATAGTTGAGTATGTGGACTTGCTGAAAAGCTCTTTAATTGACTCTTTCCGATGTTATGATAAATTGCAATTGCTTCAATGACTGAGATAATAGTTTGTTAGTTTTCAATAAATTTTTTGATTCATACTTTACCATGTGAACGAATTGTTACTTTAGCATAAGAAATTATATGGCATTATATGCTGATGTTCTAAAGATAATCGTGGTGCCCTCATGTCCGTATTTTATTTTCTCGACACCTCTATCTCTAAACATGTGGACATATTTTTCGAAATCAGCTTTCGCTTGAGGACAAGCGAGGTCTAAGTTTGAGGGAGTTGATACGTCCAATTTGCATGATGCTTTTATATTGATATTTATTGCATTATGGGATGTTATTACACATTATATCACAATACTTATGCCTTTTGTCTCTTATTTTGTAAGGTTTACATGAAGAGGGAGAATGCCGGCAGCTGGAATTCTGGACTGGAAAAGGAGCAAATATTATAGACCTATTCCACATAACTCCAAAAGTCCTGAAACTTCACGGAGAATGTTTTTGGATTATATAAAAAAATATTGGGTGAAGAAAGTACCAGAGGGGGGCCACCAGCCAGCCACAAGGGTGGAGGGCGCGCCCCCCGACCTTGTGGGTCCCCCTGGCAGGCCTCCAATGCCCATCTTTGGCTATATGGTGTGTTTTGACCTGGGAAAAATCAGAAGGAAGCTTTCGGGATGAAGCGTCGTTGTCTTGAGGCGAAACCTGGGCAGAACCAATCTAGGGCTCCGGCGGAGCTGTTCTGCCGGGGAAACATCCCACCGGGTGGGGGAAATTGTCACCATCGTCATCACCATCGACCCTCTCATCGAGAGGGGGTCAATCTCCATCATCATCTTCACCAGCACCATCTCCTCTCAAACCCTATTTCATCTCTTGTATTCGAGCTTGGTCCCAAAACCACAGTTTAGTACCTGTGGGTTGCTAGTAGTGTTGATTACTCCTTGTAGTTGATGCTAGTTGGTTTATCCTGTGGAAGATTATATTTTCAGATCCTTAATGTTAATTAATACTCCTCTGATCCTGATTATGAATATGCTTTGTGAGTACTTATTTTAGTTCCCGAGGACATGGGAGAAGTCTTGTTATAAGTAATCATGTGAATTTGGTATTCGTTCGATATTTTGATGAGATGTATGTTGTCTTTCCTCTAGTGGTGTTATGTGAATGTCGACTATGTGACACTTCACCATTATTTGGGCCTAGGGGAAGGCATTGGGAAGTAATAAGTAGATGATGGGTTGCTAGAGTGATAGAAGCTTAAACCCTAGTTTATGCGTTGCTTCATAAGGGGCTGATTTGGATCCACATGTTTCATGCTATGGTTAGGTTTACCTTAATTCTTATTTCATAGTTGTGGATTCTTGCGAGAGGGGTTAATAATAAGTGGGAGGCTTGTCCAAGGAAGGGCCACCCAAGCACCGGTCCACTCACATATCAAATTATCAAAGTAACGAACGCGAATCATATGAGCATGATGAAAACTAGCTTGACAACAATTCCCATGTGTCCTCGGGAGCGCCTTTATTTATATAAGAGTTTCTCCAGGCTTGTCCTTTGCTACAAAAAGATTGGGCCACCTTGCTGCACCTTAGTTACTTTATTTACTTGTTACCCGTTACGATCTGTCTTATCACAAAACTATCTGTTACCGATAATTTTAGTGCTTGCAGAGAATACCTTGCTGAAAACGACTTGTCATTTCCTTCTGCTCCTCGTTGGGTTCGACAATCTTACTTATTGAAAGGACTACAATAGATCCCCTATACTTGTGGGTCATCACCGCCCTCGACCTCACCGCCGCCGCACTCGACCTCGCCATCACCGCCTGAGCCCTCCCTGGACCTTCGTCGCCCGAGCCCGCCCTCGCTGCCGACCGTAAAGCCTCTCCCTCTCCTCTCCCATGCCCTCCTCTCTCGCTCTCTCTCTCTCCCTCTGTCTCTCTCATAGCTAGGGCAAATTTCATATGTTGCTACTGTGATGATGTTCACATGAACCCTAGGTGTTCATATGAACCCTAGATTTGTTTAGGACAGTAGGAATTTTTTTAGCATTTAGGAAAAAAATTAGCAATTTTTTTAGGAAATTAGCTAGGGAATTTTTTTACGAAAATTCCTAAACAGAAATTCCATTTAGCTTTAAATTAACAGAGGGTATATAAATAATAGTAGCATTTAGCTTTAAATTAATAGAGGCTATAAACAAAAAAACAATAGCATTTAGCTATAAAGAAATATTTGGACAATGGGCCTGAATCTAGTCCAAAATTCATTCAAATGTAATTTAAATTATTTGGACTATGCACCTGCATATTTTTGAAGAAATTGGGTGTAGGTACTAAGGTCTTGCTGTGGAAATTTTGGTGAGGTCAGAAGGGTTAGAGAAAATAGAGTTCCTTTGCAATTTCTAATAAGGTCAAGTATTGTTGGAATATTTGCTCTAAAACAATTTGGATGAAAATAAAATAATGTGTGTGTGAGAGAGAAAGAGAGAGAAAGAGATATGAATAGCTAGAACGGAATTTGGGTTCTGTCCTAGGCAGAGAAGTGTTCAATGAGGTCATTTTGCAAAGGTTTTTAGTTTTTGAAAATACCACTATTTTTCAAGGAAAATAATTTAGGAAAGTTTTATTTTAAAGATGATCCCTTCCTAGACTTTTATCTTTAAAGAAAAAACAAAAGCATTTAGCTATAAATAAAAAAAGTAGCTATGGCATTTAGCTATAAACAAAAAACAGAATTGACGTTATATGATATATGTCATTGATGTTCATTTGCATATTCCATTATGAAAGAAGTCCATATACCCCCCTGAAGTTTAACGAATCGGTCACTAAACCCCCTGAACCACAAAACCGAGTGTTTGGCCCCCTAATGTTTACAAAACCAGACATATCACCCCCTCACTCTGTTATAAGTGGTTTCAAAAGGTGGTTTTGCCACACGGCTGAAAATACAATACACAGAAACTGCCAAAAGAGAAAAATCAAACAACACGGGACAACATACATAAGCTCAAACAATGAATGCATGCGTCCAGTGCTACCTCTTGAGCATGCGTTGGTTTTCCCTTGAAGAGGAAAGAGTGATGCAGCAAAGCAGCGTAAGTATTTCCCTCAGTTTTTGAGAACCAAGGTATCAATCCAGTAGGATACCACGCGCGAGTCAACTCGTACCTACACAAACAAATAAGAACCTCGCAACCAACGCCATAAAGGGGTTGTCAGTCCCTTCACAGCCACTTGCAAGAGTGAGATCTGATAGAGATAATGATAATAAGATAAATATTTTTGGTATGTTTATGATATAGATTGAAAGTAAAGATTGCAAAATAAAATATATTGGAAACTTGTATGATGGAAAATAGACCCAGGGGCCATAGGTTTCAGTAGTGGCTTCTCTCAAGATAGCATAAGTATTACGATGGGTGAACAAATTACTATCAAGCAATTGTTAGAAAAGTGAATAATTATGAGAATATCTAGGTATGATCATGTATATAGGCATCACGTCCATGACAAGTAGACCGACTCCTGCCTGCACTTACTACTATTACTCCACACATCGACCGCTATCCAGCATGCATCTAGAGTATTAAGTTCATAAGAACAGGGTAACGCATTAGGTAAGATGACATGATGTGGAAGGATAGACTCAAGCAATATGATATAAACCCCATCTTTTTATCCTCGATGGCAACAATACAATACGTGTCGTTTCCCTTTCAGTCACTAGGATCGAGCACCGCAAGATTGAACCCAAAGCTAAGCACTTCTCCCATTGTAAGAAAGATCAATCTAGTAGGCCAAAACAAACTGATAATTTGAAGAGACTTGCAAAGATAACCAATCATACATAAAAGATTTCAGAGAAGAATCAAATATTGTTCATAGATAGACTTGATCATAAACCCACAATTCATCGGATCTCGACAAACACACTGCAAAAAGAGTTACATCGAATAGATCTTCAAGAAGATCGAGGAGAACTTTTTATAGAGATTCAAAGAGAGACAAGAAGCCATCTAGCTCATAGCTATGGACCCGAAGGTTTTAAGTAAACTACTCACACATCATCGGAGGAGCCATGGAGTTGATGTAGAGGCCCTCCGTGCTCGATGCCCCCTCCGACGGAGCTCCAGAAAAGGCCCCAAGATGGGATCTCTTTGGTACAGAAGGTTGTGGCGGTGGAAATAGGGTTTCTTGGTGCTCCTGGATGTTTTTGGGGTATATGAATATATATAGGAGGAAGAAGTAGGTCGGTGGAGCCACGAGGGGCTCACGAGGGGGAGGGCGCGCCCAGGGGGCAGGCGTAAAGGAAAGCAGCGTTGGTTTTCCCTGGAAGAGGAAAGGGTGATGCAGCAAAGTAGCGTAAGTATTTGCCTCAGTTTTTGAGAACCAAGGTATCTATCCAGTAGGAGACCACGCGCGAGTTACCTCGTACCTACACAAACAAATAAGCACCTCGCAACCAACACGATAAAGGGGTTGTCAATCCCTTCACGGCCACTTACAAGAGTGAGATCTGATAGAGATAATGATAATAAGATAAATATTTTTGGTATTTTTATGATATAGTTTGAAAGTAAAGATTGCAAAATAAAATAGATTGGAAACTTGTATGATGGAAAATAGACCCGGGGGCCATAGGTTTCACTAGTGGCTTCTGTCAAGATAGCATAAGTATTACGGTGGGTGAACAAATTACTGTCGAGCAATTGATAGAAAAGATAATAATTATGAGAATATCTAGTTATGATCATGTATATAGGCATCACGTCCGTGACAAGTAGACCGACTCCTGCCTGCATCTACTACTATAACTCCACACATCGACTGCTATCCAGCATGCATCTAGAGTATTAAGTTCATAAGAACAGAGTAACGCTTTAAGCAAGATGACATGATGTAGAGGGATAAACTCATGCAATATGATATAAACCCCATATTTTTATCCTTGATGGCAACAATAGAATACATGTCGTTTCCCTTTCTGTCACTGGGATCGACCACTCCAAGATTGAACCCAAAGCTAAGCACTTCTCCCATTGCAAGAAAGATCAATCTAGTAGGCCAAACCAAACTGATAATTCGAAGAGACTTGCAAAGATAACCAATCATACATAAAAGAATTCAAAGAAGATTCAAATATTGTTTATAGATAGTCTTGATCATAAACCCACAATTCATCGGATCTCGACAAACACACAGCAAAAAGAGATTACATCGAATAGATCTCCAAGAGAATCGAGGAGAACTTTGTATTGAGATCCAAAGAGAGAGAAGAAGCCATCTAGCTAATAGCTGTGGACCCGAAGGTCTGAGGTAAACTACTCACACATCATCGGAGGGGCCATGGAGTTGATATAGAGGACCTCCGTGATCAATGCCCCCTCCGGTGGAGCTCTGGAAAAGGTCCCAAGATGGCATCTCTTAGGTACAGAAGGTTGCCGCGGTGGAAATAGGGTTTCGTGGTGCTCCTGGATGTTTTCAGGGTATGTGAACATATATAGGAGGAAGAACTAGGTCGGTTGAGCCATGAGGGGCCCACGAGGGGGGACGATGCACCCGGGGGTGGGGGGGGGGGCGGCAGGCGCGCCCCCCTTATGATGCCCCGATAATTTTGCTACAGTAAACCTACGCTAATGATGCCATGTCACTTCCATTACTATTGCTAGTCTCACGTTTGTTCGAAAACGATTCAAATTCAAATTTCAAAATATGGCAAACATCAAAAAATTTCCAAACTTTTAAAACTAATATGTTCGGGTTGTGCCAAATAATAAATAGGTAATTGTGGTGGAGAAACCCCCCACTTTTATAAAGTGTTTAAAACTCTAAGATGAACAAAACAACAACAAAACAATTGTTTAAATGCCTTATTGTATATTAGAAAGTAGTAGAACTATTTAATTAGTTGCCCAAAATTAATGTGGTAGTAACATAACTATTATTGCTAAAATTAGGACTTGCTTTTATATTTTATAAAACTATAATAATTCAAAATGAAGTAATAACGAAAAAGAAAACAAAGAAAAGGAAAAAAAATAGGAAACAGGACCCCGCCCCCTCCGTTGGGCCAAGTGGCCCAGCTGGCCCCAGCCGGCCGAATGGGTCGGCCCAACCCCCACCACCTAACCCCCCACTGCCCCGAACCCTAACCCCCGTCGCCCCACTCCTCCCACTCGCCTCTCACTCCCACCTCTCCTCCCCGGCCCGATCTGGATCGGGCGCTGCTCCTGCCTCCGCCACCACTACCGCGACGACGCCCTCCCTCGCCGGCGCCCCGCTGACCCAACTGGGTCCGCCACTGCTCCCCGTGGCACCGACGAGAACGCCCGCGCCCAGGGGATGCCACCTCCGCCCCGCAGCTTCTTCTCCATCCTTGCGCTGCACCTGCAGCACCACCATCAGCGCCCGGATCGCCCGCCGCCTTGCGTCTCCGACCTCGTCGCCCGCTTGCTCGTCCTCCTCCCCGATGGCCCCTCCTCTCCCCTGCAAGCGCACTTGAGCGCCCCCCTCTTCCCACCTGAACCGTGGTCACCGTCATATGCTCGCGCTCTGCCCCTCTTCGCGGCCACGCCCGGATCCGCTCTTCCCTGCGCCCCGCCCGCGGTTGCCGTGGACCGCGCGCCCACAACCGTGCCGGTCGCGTCGATGTTCCCCGCCCCCACCTGGGCTGCTTGTCATTGTCGTCATGCACGCAGCCTGCGCCGGCCCCAGACGTCCCTTGCTGTCGCGCCGCTGCTGCCGTCAACCTCCGACCGGTCATGCCCTCCCACACCGCGGCCCCCGTTCTCGGGTTTTCCCTGCTGCTCACCACGCGCCCCCTTGCTGTTGTTGTTGCTGCACCCCGCTCGCCGCCGCAGCTTGCCGCCCGCTCCTCGCTGCACACCGCCACGACCCCCCCTCCCCTGCCTCTGCTCCTGCGCCCCGACGCCGCCCAGCCGTGACCTCACCACTACCGCCTTCGGCGGCCGGCCTCGCCGTGCCCTACTGTGTCCGGCGCCCCCGGGTGGCCTCGGGCCTGCACGCCCGGTGCCCGTAACAGCGCCCGGGTGCCCGATTCCCAGTGCATGTTAGTTCCCTGGGCCTATGACAAGGGGGCCCCACGGCCCCAGAACATTTTAAAAATAAAAAAACAATTAAAAATGATAATTAATTAATTAAGTTAATTAATCATAATTAGATTAATCTAATCACTAATTAACCTAATCAACTGTTAGTTAATTAATCAATCAATGACAGTCGGGACCCACACATTAGTTGACTAAGTCAACACCCTGTTAACTGCTGACGTCATGCTGATGTCAGCAAGCACTATTCTGGATAATGTTAAATTAAAATAATTAAATAAATGCTAAAAATGATTTAAATTTTTTAAAATTAATATAAAATAAACCATAGCTCGGATGGAAAAACTTTGTACATGAAAGTTGCTCAGAACGACGAGACGATTCCGGATACGCAGCCCGTTCGTCTGCCACACATCCCTAGCATAGCGAACACGCAACTTTCCCCCTCCGATTCATCTGTCCGAAAACGCGAAACAACGGGGATACTTTCCCGGTTGTTTTCCCCCTTCGCCGGTATCACCTCCTAATGCGTTAGGGCACACCTAGAACTGTTACCTATCACGTCATGCATCGATATGCATCTTTTTACATTGTATTCATTGTTTCTTCCCCCTCTTCTCTCTGGTAGACTACGAGACTGACGCTGCTGCTGGGGCCCCGATCGACTACGTTGTTGACGACCCCTCCTTCTTGCCAGAGCAACCAGGCAAGCCCCCCCCCTTGATCACCAGATATCGCCTATTCTTCTCTCTACTGCTTGCATTAGAGTAGGGTGGCATGTTATTGCTTTCCGTTAATCATATCCTGATGCATAGCCTGTCATTGTTGCTATAGTTATTGATACCTTATCTGCAATCCTAATTGCTTTGTATAGGATGCTAGTTTATCATCAGTGGCCCTAGATTCTTGTCTGTCTGCCATGCTATACTATCGAGCCGTGATCACTCGGGAGGTAATCATGGGTATATACTTATACATAATATATGATATTTGTGGTGACTAAAGTCGGGTCCGCTCATAGAGTACCCGCAAGTGATTCCGATGTGGGGGATGAAGGGGCAGGTGGTTCCATCCAGGTAGTGATAGGCCTGGGTTCCCGACAGCCCCCTGATGGTTACTTTGTGGCAGAGTGACAGGGTAGGTTGAGACCACCTAGGAGAGAGGTGGGCTTGGCGCTGGTCGGCGTTCGCAGATACTTCAATTAACACGCTTAACGAGATCTTGGTATTTGATCTGAGTCTGGCCACTGGCCTATACACACTAACCAACTACGCAGGAACAGTTATGGGCAGTCGGCGTCGTGGTATTACCCGAAGCCTTCGTGACGTCAGTGACTGAGCGGCGCGCCGGGTTTGACCGCGTAACGCAACTTCCTTTGTAATGGACTGACTCTTGGCAATCCCAATCTTCACCTTTTTCGCCATAGCGTCAAGAAGCTGTGCTTGGCGAATCTGGTCTTCTAGGGTAGGAGAGACTTGAAGGTTGGCGAGGAAACCTTGAGGAACAACTTGCAGATTCAGTTTGCGGAAAGCTTCACAAAGCTCGGGTTGATAAGGCTTGAGAATCAGACTGTTGCAATAGGCCTTTCTGCTCAAAGCGTCAGCAATCACATTGGCCTTGCCTGGAGTATACTCAATACTCGGATTATACTCTTGAATCATTTCGACCCATCGAGTTTGCCTTAGGTTGAGATTAGGCTGAGTGAAGATGTACTTGAGACTCTTGTGATCAGTGAAAATGTCCACTTTTCTTCCCAATAGAAGATGTCTCCAAGTCAAAAGAGCATGCACAACTGCCGCCAACTCGAGATCATGAGTGGGGTAGTTCTTCTCATTAGGCTTCAACTGGCGAGAGGTATAAGCAACAACTTTCTTCTCTTGCATCAATACTGCGCCAAGACCTTGGAGAGAGGCATCACAAAAGACCTCGTACGGCTTGGATTCATCAGGTGGAGTCAGAACTGGAGCAGTGATCAACTTCTCTTTCAAAGTGTTGAAAGCCATATCACACTCCGGAGACCAAACGTACTTGACGTGCTTCTGAAGAAGATTTGAGAGAGGCTTGGCGATCTTGGAAAAGTTTTCGACGAATCTTCTGCAATAGCTTGCGAGACCGAGGAAACTGCGGAGTTGCTTCACGTTCTGAGGAGGTTCCCAATTCACAATTGCGGACACCTTCTCAGGATTCACGGAAATGCCCTTGGCAGAGATGATATGGCAAAGATAAAGAACCTCATCGAGCCAAAATTCACACTTGGAGAACTTGGCATAGAACTGATATTCCCTGAGCTTATCGAGAACCAAACGCAAATGCTTGGCATGATCTTCCTTGTTCTTCGAGAAAACCAGAATGTCATCGAGATAGACCAAAACGAAGTCATTGGTGTAGGCGTTGAAGATGAAGTTCATCATGCGAGAGAACGTCGGAGGAGCGTTGGCGAGGCCAAAAGACATGACAGTGTATTCATATGAACCAAAGCTTGTTCTGAATGCTGTCTTGGGAATATCTTCTTCACGAATGCGAATCTGGTGATAACCCATACGGAGATCAAGCTTGGAGAATACTTGAGCACCCTTGAGTTGTTCGAATAGCTCATTGATGTTGGGAAGTGGGTATTTGTTCTTGATGGTCTTCTTGTTCACTAGACGGTAATCAACACAAAGTCGACTCGATCCATCCTTCTTCTTCACAAAAAGAACACCACAACCCCACGGAGAAGTACTAGGCCGGATGAGACCCAATCTTTCTTGCTCATCGAGTTGTTTCTTCAACTCCTTCAACTCTTCGGGGCCGAGCTTGTAGGGACGTTTGCACACAGGTTCCGTACCGGGCTCAAGTTCAATAACAAATTCAACCGGCCGGTTTGGAGGCATCCCTGGGAGTTCTTCTGGAAAAACGTCTTGATACTCACAAACAACCGGAATCTGCGAAATAGCATCCAGTTCACCCTTCTCATTGAGAGAAAACAGACGGATGGTATTATCCCGAGCGGCAAAGACAATTACTTCCTCAGACGAATGAGTCAATTGAATCTGCCTGGCTGCACAATCAAGCTGAGCCTTGTGCTTAGAAAGCCAATCCATTCCGAGAATAAGATCAATATCAGAGTTGCCAAGAACCATTGGAGAAGCAAGAAACTTGAAATCACCCATCAAGATAGAAATATCCGGCACCTCCATACTGGAACTCAGTCGCTTAGCTGGAGAGACGACTTGCATAGCTCTAGGTAATGCCTTAGTGCTAAAATTGTTCTCCGATGCAAATGGAAATGACATGAAGGAATGCGATGCACCAGAGTCAAAAAGAACTTCTGCAGGAATATCATTAACAGGAAGGTTACCCATGATCACATCTGACGAGTCCTCTGCCTGGGCTGCATTCATCAAATTGACCTTGGCGTGCTTAGGGATATGCTTGACCACAGCTGTACTTGCCGATCTCACAGGAGGAGGAGGAGGAAGACGCCTCTGGTTGAAACACTTGTTGGCATAGTGACCCTTCTGTTGGCACTTGTTGCACGTGACCTCTGAAAGCGGACGGTGATACGGAGCACTCGGTCTTGGAGCTTGAGACGAAGACTTGTTCTGAAAGCCTGGGTTGGGTGGGTGGGAAGAACCACTGCCACCTTTGCTCTTCTGCTGATACGGCTGACGGAACGGAGGAGGAGGAAGCCAATACTTCTGCTGCTTGGCCACTTGAGTAGAGGAAGACGGAGTAACATCTCTGACTCGCTTCCTGGAAGCATCACACCTCAACTGAGCAGCCTCTTGCTTCAGTGCCATGTTGTAGAACTCATCGTATCTCAACGGCTCAAAGAAGACAAGAGCGAGCTGAATTTCTTCACGAAGACCACCCCTGAACTGATAGATCATGCTCTTCTCATCAGGAACATCCTGCTTGGCAAAACGGACAAGCTTCTGGAACAACTTGTTGTAGTCATAGACAGACAAAGAGCCTTGCTTCAGATTGCGGAATTCCTCACGCTTGCTTTCAACCACGCTCTGCGGAATGTGATGAGCGCGGAAATCTTGACGGAAATCATCCCAAGTGATAACACATCCACCTCTGGAATCCTTGTACTGCTGGAACCACTCTGCAGCCTGATCTTTGAGTTGGAAGGAAGCGAATTTCACAAAGTCCTCAGGCCTGACGTTACTGCACTCGAAATGCTTACACAGATCCACAAGCCAATCGTCAGCATCGGTTGCCTCAACACAATTGCTGAAAGTCTTTGGCCCGTTAGCAAGGAACTGGTTGAGTGTAGCAAAGTGACCCTGGTTGCTGCCTTGATTCCCTTGACTGCCTTGATTGCGCTCTTGGAGAATTTGCATGATCAGCTGAGTGTTTGCATTGGTTGCGGCCATCACAGCTTGCCATGCCTCTTGAGGAGGTGGAGGCGGTGGCGGATCAGGATTCAGAGTCATGCGTGTTGGAGGAGCCATCCTGAAGAGGTTGACCACCATTAGCACATGATAGATAAATATTGAAGCTGAATCCAATGGAATGAAAAATTGCAACATATAGTCTTCACATCCGAACAAAATGAACGAATGCATTTCTCTTGAAGTGGTCACATATTCCTAAATTGCGAAGCCACGAAGAATCAGGTAGAAGGGGTACAACAACGAGGGATGGAATCAACATATGACGTCGGAGCAACTCGAATGCCACAACTGAAAATAAAACCAAGGGTTGGCTTGTGGAATAAGCCGGAACAAATACATGATAGAAATTTCGTCCGAAGTTTTCGTCGTGGGACCTACACGGGCTCGATCGTACAGCACCATCATGTACAAGGCAGTGCACATGACATACGAAGCGTCCCCGAGTCATCATAGCCAAGGACTCTTTAAGACACAACGAGACCACTGTAAAATCGACCGTGAATAGGCGAACCACTAGACGTCGAACCCCAATTTCATATCATACATCTGTCGGAAAGATATCCTAAGGCTACTTGAATTCCCACCTATGAAATTCCCGAAATTTTCCCGGTTATGCAATCAGGTGTTGGGGATACAGGGGAAGCATAATATCTCACCCAAGCTAGCAAATCCTACATCCAGCTGTATCCATCCTTCAACACATAACCAAGAAATCTTCGGAAACCATCTGTCTCAACCTTCGAAAAGCATCCGTTATACAAGTTATGGCGATACTCCCGAACTCCCGCCCCAGTACTGGGTGGCGTCGAGGTTATCTCACCAACGAACTGCATAAAAGAGATTTTCGATGTCGCGCACAAATCTCAAGTATACCAGAATTGCAACGATAAAATTGTGACGACAACACCTCGGAGCTCAACTCCCCGGGACACTGCCACAACCCCTAAAGACAGGAGGCACCAAGAACAATGTTCTCGTCACAAAACCATCGGAACAAAACCAAGATACTCGCGTGATCCTAAAAATTTTTTTAGTGAAATTTGAGAAGAGAAGAGTCAAAACTCTACGTCGGGATGCCTTACCAGAGCGATGAGGAGACTGGGAAGTAAAAAGAATTCCTAACTCTCCGATATATAATTCCTAAGTGACTCAAAAGATTTTTCTAGACACAACTCGGCTGCTAAGACGATCAAGCAATGGGGCTCCTAAGGTCAGGGAAGGCTCTGATTACCAACTTGTAACGCCCTCGATGCGGCTATAGCTCCCACGTGTCGAGGCACGACTTAGAGACATAACCGCATTGAAAGCAATGTCGCAAGTTAGGAAATCATCACAAACATCCCATGTAATACATAATAAAGGGGAGATACATAGTTGGCTTACACTCGCCACGTCACATCAAAGTACATAAATAACATCCATCATTCAAATCACTCATGGCCCGACTACGGTGCCAAAGTAGAAAAGACCCCCAACATGCGACAAGGCCCTGAATCGATAACCCCAACTAGGCACCACTACTGATCATCGGGAAAGGAAACATAATAACGCTGAGAGTCCTCGTCGAACTCCCACTTGAGCTCGTACTCGTCACCTGGAGCGGAATCACCTGGACCTGCACCTGGAATTATATAATCTGTGAGCCACAGGGACTCAGCAATCTCGCACCCTCGCGATCAAAACTATTTAATCTTGTAGGAAGGATAAGGCAAGTATATGTGGAGCTGCAGCAAGCGACTAGCATATGTGGTGGCTAACTTATTCGCAAAGGAGAGCGAGAAGAGGAGGCAAGCACGAGCGAGAAACTAGAGGGAACAACCTGCGCAAGCATTACTCCAACACCGTGTCCACTTCCCGGACTCCGCCGAGAAGAGGCCATCACGGCAACACACTCAGTTGATTCATTTTAATTAATTAAGGTTTAAGTTATCTACAACCGGACATTAACAAATTCCCATCTGCCCATAACCGCGGGCACGGCTTTCGAAAGTTCAATCCCTGCAGGGGAGTCCCAACTTAGCCCATGACAAGCTCTCATGGTCAACGAAGGATAAGACCTCCACCCGAGACACACCGATCAGACTCGGTAACCCGGTACAACAAGACAATTCGACAGGTTAAAACAAGACCAGCAACACCGCCCGAATGTGCCGACAAATCCCGATAGGAGCTGCACATATCTCTTTCTCAGGGCACACTCAGATGAGACTAGCTACGAGTAAAACCAACCCTCAAGTTTCCCCGAGGTGGCCCCGCAGGCAGCTCAGTTCGGACCAACACTCAGAGGGAGCACTGGCCCGTGGGGGGCTAAAATACGATGACCTTTGAGTCTGCAGAACCCAAGGGAAAGAAAAGGCTAGGTGGCAAATGGTAAAACCAAGGTTGGGCATTGCTGGAAAAGCTTCAATCAAGGCGAAATATCAAGGGGTTCCCATAATAACCCAACCGCGTAAGGAACGCATAATCCGGGAACATAACACCGATATGACGGAAACTAGGGCGGCAAGAGTGGAACAAAACACTAGGCGAGAGGCCGAGCCTTCCACCCTTTACCAAGTATATAGATGCATTAAGATAACATAGCAATATAGTGATATCCCAACAAGCAAATAAAAGATGTTCCAATAGGAACGGCTCCAATCTTCACCTGCAACTAGCAACGCTATAAGAGGGGGGCTGAGCAAAGCGGTAACATAGCCAATCAATGGTTTGCTAGGACAATGGTGGGTTAGAGGTTCAATCATGCAATTGGGAGGCTGACAAGCAAAAGGTAGGCATCGTAGCATTGGCATAGCAAGAGCGAGCAAACTAGCATAGCAAAGATAGTAGTGATTTCGAGGGTATGATCATCTTGCCTGCACAGTTGTCAAAGCTGACTGGATCCTCACAAGCAAACTCAACGGGCTCCTCGGTAGCGAACTCGTCTCCCGGCTCTACCCAACAAGACAAACGAGCAACAAGGATACAATCATCCACGTGCAAGACCAAGCAATATGATGAAATGATGATATGCTATGCGGGATGCGATGCGGGATGCAAAATGCAAGATATGACAGGAAATGCATGAACCTGGCCTCAACTTGGAATTCCAAGGGTGCCACTGGATAGAGGGGATGAACTCGCTTGAAAACGATATAAAGATCATTGGAATCGGAGTTACGGTTTGGAAATGGCAAGCGTTTTAAGATATGACACCGGTCTGCGTTTTACAGCAAGTAGGCATCTAAACGCAACGAAATGAACATGCTACAGCCACCAAACATGAAAAAAAAATACATGGCAGTGATGTACACAAGATGGTTAACAAAACACTAGCACTGAGCCATAGGCAAATTCATCCATTAAGAGGTTCAAACAAGCATGGCAAAAATGAATAAGCAAAACAGATTCCAGACTTAGTGAAATTAACACTAGCCTGAAATTTCAGATCACGATGCTCTCTTCGGAGCAGCAAAACACTAGCCTGAAATTTTGATATATCATACGCCCAAAACGGAGCTACGGTTGCGGAGATACAAGCAGTTAAAGATTGCTCGAAAATTAGGGTTTCGGGAGGAGAAAGTCAACCGAAATATCCCAGATCCAGATCTGGATCGGGCACGGATACCGAGGCGGCGGCGGTACTGTTCACCGGCGGCGACGGGGAAGGAGGCAGCGGCCGGCGACGAGGGGACCGGAGGGCGGGGCGGCGGCGGCGGTCGGCGGCGCCGGCGGGGGCGGCGTCCCGCGGCCGCGCGGCGAGGAGGCGGCGGGGCCGGCGGTGCGGGGGCGAGGAGAGGCGGCGGCGGGGCGGCGCCGGAGAGGCGGGGCGATGGCGGCGGCGAGCTCCGGCGCCCGGGGCCGGAGAAGACGAGCGGCGCGCGGGCGCGAGCTCTCTGGCCCGGCGAGGCGCGGGGAGGGCCCGCCTCGGGCCAACGGGCCGGCGGCGGCAGTGGATCTGGGACGCCACGTGGCGGCAAACCACTGGTGCGGGGGCGGCGGCGCGATCTGTCCGGCCGGGTCGGACGTGTCCGGCTCGGCGCGGGGATTTTTTTTAGGGTTCGGAGGTAGGGGAAGATCCGGAAAATGGGGGGGGGGTTTAAATAGGCATAAGTGGAGCTAGGAGAGTCCAAATGAGGTGCGGTTTTCGCCCACGCGATCGTGATCGAACGCTCTAGGACATGGAGCAGAGTTTGGTGGGTTTTGGGCCAAATTTGAGGGGTGTTGGGCTGCAACACACACGAGGCCTTTTCGGTCCCTCGGTTAACCGTTGGAGTATCAAACGAAGTCCAAATGATACGAAACTTGATAGGCGGTCTACCGGTAGTAAACCAAGGCCGCATGGCAAGTCTCGGTCCAATCCGGAAATGTTTAATCCCCACACACGAAAGAAAGCTAGAAATGGCCACCGGAGGAGAACGAAGCGCCGGAATGCAAAACGGACAACGGGGAAAATGCTCGAATGCATGAGATGAACATGTATGCAAATGCAATGCACAAGATGACATGATAAGAGATGCACGGAAAAGAAAACAACACACGGAGACAAAGACCCGAACCCGAGAAATAAATATAACTTAGCGCCGGAGACGGCAAGAATTGGATACAAATATGGAAAGTTACATCCGGGGTGTTACAACTTCCTTTGTAATGGAGGTTGCTAGGTCTGCTCACCGATCGCGTACGCAACGTGCAGGTGTGCAATGGGCGATGGGCCCAAACCCCTGCGTGCTTAGGATTTAGACCGGCGTGCTGAGCTCTCTGTTGTGCCTAGGTGGGGCTGCGACGTGTTGATCTTCCGAGGCCGGACATGACGCAGCAACATGTGTCCGGACAAAGGGGATCGAGCGTGTTGGGAAATGTGGTGCACCCCTGCAGGGAAGTTTATCTATTCAAATAGCCGTGTCCCTCGGTAAAAGGACGACCCGGAGTTATACCTTGACCTTATGAAAACTAGAAACGGATACTTAATAAAACACACTCTTCCAAGTGCCAGATACAACCGGTGATCACTCTCTCACGGGGCGATGAGGGGAGGATCACCGGGTAGGATTATGGTATGCGATGTTACTTGGTGAACTTACCATCTACTCTCTTGTACATGCTGCAAGATGGAGGCGGCCAGAAGCGTAGTCTTCGACAGGACTAGCTATCCCCCTCTTATTCTGGCATTCTGCAGTTCAGTCCACATATACTACCCCCTTTCATTGATACCAATGCATATGTAGTGTAGCTCCTTTTTTGTGAGTACTTTGGATGAGTACTCACGGTTGCTTTGCTCCCCCTCTTTTCCCTTTCTATATCCGATTGTTGCGACCAGACGTTGGAGTCCAGGAGCCAGACGCCACTGTCGGTGCTAACTGCTACTACTCGGGAGGTGCCTACTACTACATGTAGGCCGCTAACGACGACCAGGAGTAGTTTAGGAGGATCCCAAGCAGGAGGCCTGCGCCTCTTTCGATTTGTATCCCAGTTTCTGCTAGCCTTCTTAAGGCAAACTTGTTTAACTTATGTTTGTACTCAGACATTGTTGCTTCCGCTGACTCGTCTATGATCGACCTCTTGTATTCAATCCCTCGAGGCCCCTGGCTTGTAATATGATGCTTGTATGACTTATTTTACTTGTAGAGTTGTATTGTGATATCTTCCCGTGAGTCCTTGGTCTTGATCATACACGTTTGTGTGTATGATTAGTGTACGATTGAATCGGGGGCGTCACACCCCTGCCTCATGGCCACCTCGTTGGTTGCTTGACGTCCACTCCAAGTCCTCTGGATCATGTTTCTTCCAAAAATCACGCTCCCGAAGGTTTCATTCCGTTTGGACTCCGCTTGATATTCCTTTTCTGCGAAACACTGAAATAGGCAAAAAGATAGCAATTTGCACTGGGCCTTGGGTTAATAGGTTAGTCCAAAAAATAATATAAAAGTATAAAATAAAACCCATTAACATCCAAAACAGATATAATAATAGCATGGAACAATCAAAAATTATAGATACGTTGGAGATGTATCATCCAAGAGCTATTCCTACCCAGTCTAAGCCTCGAGACAGACCAGCTCATGGGCAAACATCTTCATGAAATCCAGCATGCTCTCGGGCTCTAGCAATAGCACGAGCTCGACGGCTTTTTCCTAGCACCATGCATTCATATGTACACCCATTAACACAGGCGCACCTGACCAGAAAGTTGGCATCACTCAGCGGCATGCCCAGTCCAGCTAATGGGGTGGATGTGCGCTCGGAGATGCTGCTCCTCGGCATGTTCATTACGTCGACCCCTTTGAGGTATCGATGTGTCAGCGTGTGTAGTCGTTTCCCTGTCTAATCTCGCCGTTGTAGCCAATAGGGCTGGAAACCACCTCCCCGATGGCGGCAACCATCAACACGCGGATCACCCGAAGCAGCCCAGTGGGTGCAGCTCCTCCAGGTCCATACATGTCGATCATGGACCCATGGACTAGAGGTGTGTCTCCAGTCTCCACACCCGGCGGCAGTTCTAGCTCGCGGCACACCACCAAGTATCCTGATAGCAGTTGTGCTCCTAGTGTGAATTCTGTTGATGGCGGCAGCGACGAAAAATAGTTAGAGTTGTTCAGGGACCTATGCATAACAAGTAGATTAACGTTGGACTACCCACTACGAATATATGTGTAGGTTCCCTAGCATGGTTGCACCGAGGTAGACGTTAATGCAATGGCCTCCCCGGAGTTGGGCACCCCAAGAGCTCCACATGTTCTTCGTATCCATGGACGATGGCAAGGCGAAGGCCTATCCAAAGCTAGACGCAGCAAGGGACGGAGCCAGGACGGACCTGGACGGCATGCTCTTGGGTGCGTGGCTGTGGGTTGACTTGTTGTACGTGAGCGACGTGGATGGGATGGAGCGAGTATGAGTTGCAGCATATGAGATGGAGAAGTCAGTTACGGCCGCGGGGATGCTAACATCGAGCAAGCATGACTTGCTCGGCCTAGTACTGTTGGCCTCGGCCGGCACCAGAGAACCATGCTGGTTGTAGGCCACGTGAACAAAACCACTTTCAAAACCACCTTCAAAGCTCATAGCGGGTGTTTTGAATGGTTTTGTAAAGTTTAGGGGGTGGAATGTCTGGTTTTAAAGTTTAGGGGGTTATGTAGTCGTTCCGCGGAATCTCAGGGTGTTATGTGGACTTTTTTCATTCCATTATTGTTGATTATATCTTTTCATTGAAGTGGTCATGTTATATCTTTTCATTGAAGTGGTTCGATTGTGCCCAAGTGGCCTTTTCTTGTTTGCAGAGAATGAAGCCGAGTGGCCTATGGTTTGCCGGAATGTTGATTCATTTCCGTTCCGGCAAATTTCAGGTGCTCGATTTGTCCACTTTGTAGCAAAGGTCATGCCGAAATTTTTCGTGAATTTCGGCATCACTTGTGCTACAAACTAGGACATATTGAGTGCCCGGGATTTGCCGCACCGCGAACGAATCAACATTCCTGCAAAACATAGGCCTTTTTATTTTATTAGGTATAGAATTAATTGACTAGATTTAATCGTAGGAAACATGGCTAGGAACATTGAATGATAGGGTTCTAGTGATTGCAACGTCCACGAGGCGGCAGACGCCTATTTGAACCTTCTGGAGGAGCAATGGTTGTTGCAGTACCCACCTGTCACATCCGAGACTGAGAACGGCACCGAGACCGGCACTGAGACCAACACCGGCTCCAAGACTGGCGAAGCCGGTATAGAACCGAAGCTGGAGAGGACACAGCGCCCGAACCAGCTCAACATTACTAGACTGGTGGCCATGGAGGTGGACAACGGCAATTTTGAGCCAAAAGAGCCCGCAGAAGTGCACGCGTGCTACGTTAATCAAATAGGATGCATCCTACGGTCAACCGCCACCATCAACAATGAGAAACTAAAGAATATACCAAATATTGAGGACTCACTCCAAAGGAAGCTGCACCAGGTATTCTTGTTCCCGGGCCAGGATGAAATCAAATATACTCGACCGTGGCAAGACCCGACAATGAAGAAGATAGACAAACGCGCCATGGGCAAGTTTAGCGGCGCGTTGCCCGCCTGGAAACTAAGGGTGAAACATCGGATCAATGTCAAACAGGAACCCTTCTCCGAGATTGTAAAGGATAATCTGACATTTATAGAAAAGCAGTTCAAAATATTCAAGGCGGCTTGTGTTGCCGAAGCTGCCAAAGTGTATGTGCATCTAGTGCCCCTCAGTGATTTTGGAGTATTTAAGACTTATAGGTTAAGGGACTAATGCGTTTGTGAGTGTACATAGGTCTATAAGTCTATGAGGAGTTTGATATTTACAAAGAAAGTCGACCCCTAAAAATGAAGTTCTTTGACTGAAGACTTTGGATTTCTGAAGACTTTCTGAAGACTTTGAAAGTGAGGAAATTGGTGTGACCTTGAAGAACATGAAGCGTGAAGACTTCTGTTTTCGTAGTTTCATTTTCTCTTTCTTGAGTTAGAGGAAACACCGTACTGTTAAAGGGGGTCGAGGAAATACTACGGAAAAATTTCCATGTGATGATCAACTCAAAATGCTACACCTACCAATCCCTTCGAGTGAAGCCATTGGAAATCTCATACAGTCCAGTCATATTGTTGAGTGACAGAGACGAAGTTCTTCTGGTCACTGAGGAATTTGTTCTAACTGAGGAGTTAGGAATTCGCCAGTGCGGATTTCCTACACAGTGAGGAACATGATAGCCCTGAGGATTTTGCTACTCAAAATTCCGACCGTTGTTGTGCTATGCGCCAGCTGTCCCAAAATATTTATCCACCTAACAGTCATATCATTGAAGGGCATTTATGTATTATCATGTCGGGTTGCTCCCTAGGCTATAAATAGCAGCCCCCTACAACACACTAGCTGGTTGGCTGCTCCGAGAGAAACTGACACTTGTCATTTGAGAGCAACCCATCCTCCGGGGACTTTGAGCAAAATCAACTAGTGAGGACAAACCCAAACCCAAACACCTACAAACCCCAAGTGATTGAGCATCACTGAAGAGATTAATCCTGCGTGGAGCCGACGCTTGTTACCTTTGAAGACTATGCTTCTTCCAAACGGTTAGGCGTCATGGTCTAGTGCATCCAAGAGGAACTGTGGATCGCCGAGTGACCAAGTTTGTGAAGGTTCAGAAGTCACCTGAAGACTTACCACGAGTGATTGGACGAGGTATGTGTGACCTTAGTTCAAGGAGAATACAGTGAGGACTTGGTGTCCTGAGCTGCGTGTTCAGGACTGGGTATCCGGAACTGTGTGTCCTCGAGTTTAAATACTCAGCCGCTCCAACCAGACGTACAACTGAGACAGCAGTTGGAACTGTTCTACCAAATCATTGTCTTCACCAAGCTTACTGGTTCCATTTCCTCAACTCTTTCATTTCCTCATAACTGAGTTATGTGCTTCTTCATATCTGTGTTTGAAGACTTTGACTGAAGACCTTCTCAATTTCCTCAGTTCAATTTCTTCAGTCTGTTTGTCTTCATCCTGTGTTATCCCGTGCTTACGCTTCCTGTACTCTGTGCCTGTCTTCATTTCATCATGATGACTATGTTTGTATTCTGTTATGTTTACTTTTGAGTACTTATTCCGCTGCTAGTAGTTCTTCGCTAAGGAATTTCCTCACCGGCAAATTCCTCAGTGAAGAACATCATAAAAATCGCCTATTCACCCCCCTCTAGTCGATATAACGCACTTTCAATTGGTATTAGAGCAAGGTACTCCCTTGTTCTGTGTGATTTTGGTTTAACTGCCTAGAGTTTTAGTTATGTCGACCGCGGGTATGAAGAAAGTGACTTGCCCCATTTTTGACGGTCATGAGTATCCCAAGTGGAAGGCCATGATGAAGAAGCGCCTCATGGCGATGAACAGCGAGCTGTGGACCGTCACTGAGATTGGTCTGACCGATCTGTGCAAGATGGCGGAAGCAGATGACATTCGCAAGTACGCTCTTCTCAACCTCATGGCGAAGGACGTCATCTGCTCCTGTCTGTCTCAAAATCATTTCAGGAATATCATGCTTCTCGATCATGCGAAGCTTATCTGGGACCGTCTCTCTGAGGTCTATGAAGGTCATCGAACCTGTCATGATCCTTGGTTTGAGGACTTCAAGGAATCTCTCAAAGTGATGACATTCGAACCAGAATCATCATCTTCTGCATCATGCCTTATGGCAAAAGATGCTAAGGTAACTGAATGCTACCTATCCGAGTCTAGTGATGATGAATCTGGTGATGAATTTGGACCCAGCTATGTCAAACTTGCTTCCCTTGCCACTAAACAACAAAGAGCTTTGGAAAAAGTTTACTACATGCTAAATAAGAGCGATGATATGTTGGGTGAAGAAATGGATCAGTCAAAAGCTTTGGCTGAAAGTCTTCAGAGACTTCATACTAAGTATGACACCCTTCAAGATCATTATAACACACTCGTATCTGATCATGAGAAGCTTTCTTATGAATTTCTTCAAAGAAAGAAAGACCTTGAGAAGCTAAGAGTGAGTTATGAAGATCTTCAGAAGGAGCGCGATTCATTACTTGCTCAACAAATCAGCGCTTCTCAGGAAGAATTTGTTCCTCCTTGTTTGAAATGCATTGAACATGAATCTGCTAATTCTTCACCTGAATGTTCAGATGCTACTAATGTTTCAAATTCTTCACATGCCTCTACTATCACTAATTCCTCTTCTGAGGACATTTCTAGTATCACTGACGATGTAGGGTTGAAGGAATTGTACATGACAGGTGTCGGTGTCAAAACCGGCGGATCTCGGGTAGGGGGTCCCGAACTGTACGTCTAGGCCAGATGGTAACAGGAGGCAAGGGACACGAAGTTTTACCCAGGTTCGGGCCCTCTCGATGGAGGTAAAACCCTACGTCCTGCTTGATTAATATTGATGATATGGGTAGTACAAGAGTAGATCTACCACGAGATCGGAGAGGCTAAACCCTACTGACTGAAGCTTGTACTAGCCTTCTAACAGGCTTTGAGGTAAGTAAAGAATGTGTAAATAATATTACCTCATAGATAGTAGCCCCTGATGCTCTGTTTGGTGTTCAGGAAGAAAAGCCGAATAGAGGATCAAATAAAATGCTTAGGAGTCTAACAAAAAGGAGTCAATATGCATATGCAGGCTACTCTGCTTGTGTCCGCCGCACTGACTGCGGAAATGGACACGCTAAAGCAGAACCTCGAGCAGTCCGAGCAAGAGCTCTGGCATGCCAAGAAGCAGCTCGAGGACAATGAAGGTAAGAAATACCTTGTTTAAATATATATAAAAAGTTGCAATTGCAAAAAATGACAGGATTATCGTGGCTATTGTAGGGGCCACGTCTGAGGTGGAGACCCTTAATCAAGCGTTGGTCGAGGCTGAGAAGAGGGCGGCCATGGAGCGCACCGAGCGGGAGAAGTGTGAGGCCGAGGTTGGCAAGGTACGGCAAGAGCTCCAGGCTCTCATGGAAAAACATGAGAGTTTGGAGCTTGACTCAAAGACGCGAGCGTCCGAGCTCACGGTGGCTATTGAAAATGCGAAGTCTGCCAAGGCCGAATCCCAGAAGACCCTCCAGGAGTTGGATGAGGTGAAGAAGATAGCGGTGGGTAAGGCATTCTTTATGCAAAGCAAACACATAAACGTGAGATACTTGTTACTTACCTGAATCCGGAGCTCTCCAGGAGCGTTCGCAGATCTTCCCCAGAGTGTGTCTGATGCCGCCGCATTCTATCGAGCCGAGGAGGGCAGCTCGACAGAGAAGGTGTTCTGGTCTCAGTATGCTGAGGCCGGACACCCCGTGCCCCTCAGCGACCAGCTGAAGCAACTGGTCCTGCTCCACAAGGCGGCTGAACAGGCCACGAAGGGCCTCATAGTTCGGCTGTGGCCTGGAGGGGCTCTGCCTGGGAGCTATTTCGGGCTGGTGCGGCGGCTGGTGGAGGCCTGTCCAAGGCTCGAAGTCATCAAGTGCTCCGTCTGCATTGAAGGTGCCGGTAGGGCCCTTGCCCGTGCTAAGGTGCATTGGGGCAAGCTGGATGCTGAGAAGCTTGTGAAGGACGGGCCACCGCCGGGGAAAGAGCATCACAAGCCCGAGAATTATTATAAGGATGTTTTGAAGGGTGCATGCCTTGTGGCGGATGAATGTTTGCTCGTTTTGTCCTATGCGCTGAAAACTTGTTCATATGCGCTAAGCAATGCTGTTTGGAATTTAAAATATTACCTTCTGTGCGGCTGTTTATCAATTCTGAGAGATGGCAAGTCGTCGGCTTCTGCCCCCATGCCGCTAGTGCTGGGGTGTTCGGGGATAAACCTGAGCGCTCTTTTTCCCATGTTTGGGTCCTTCGAGGGAGGCGCTCAGCCCAACGAACAAGGCAATCGGACTATAATGCGTGAACACTCTCAATTAGCCATAGAATTCTATAATTTTAAATTTCGGAGAAGCCCCTGGTATTCGGAAGACCGAGTTTGGGGCGCTATCCATGCCTTTGCCGGACAGAGCCGGCTCCTCGCTCTAAGCGGCATAAGTCTTTAGGGACTCGAAAAACCTCTCGAACAGACACCAGCTCTCGCTTCATCATGACAGTCAGTTTTAGCTTTCTCCACTGAGGTGCTCGACCCAGCTCAACTGGGGCACAATCGCAGTGGTTCTCCTAGTGCTACCTTACCCGATATAGCGGAACGTAAGGCACCAAAACATAGGAGCCGGGCAAACCCAACTATTGACCCAAGACATGATTCGGAGCCGATGCATATAATGCTATAAGTTCGGGGTGCCGCACTTGTTAAAGTGTTCGGACTTCTCACACCATATTGAGGGGTACTAAAGCCCCTGGCGTATTTTGGTCGTACCAAAGTGTACGGATGCAACATGTCGTTAAGGAACATATATTAAAAAAGAGTAATGCAAAAATAGACAAAAGCTATGCATTGTTTATTAAAGAGGGCTGCGATCAAAGCAGAACGATACAAATAATGCGATAAGCAAAAGGTTGGACTATTTAACGTGTCCGTTCCAGGGGCAAGCTGCGGAATAGTATGCGAAACACGTATACTGCTCGTGATAGAGACCACCTGGGAGTTCCATAATGCGGCATGGCTTGTCTGCTACCCTGATTCTTGTATCGTTTGTTCGGCAATTGAACTGCCGAACGGGCCTTCCGAAGAGTGGAGTCCTGAAAGTAAGAGAAAATTAAAAAATTGGCAGCCCCTGGTGCGGTTTAAGCCGTGTTTCGGGCGTGCCGTGATGGTGCCCCTCCCCCTGTACCCACGGTATTTCTAGAGCGTAGTTATGTACGCAAAGTACTGGTATCGCATTTTTGCGAGGGCTAAGGTTGGGGCCGCATTGCTACGCCTGCTCGGGTAGTGCCAGGCGGTCTTGTTGTAGGTTACTCTGGGCGCGCTTGACGGTGTCCAGTCATTTAATGGCCGGACTGGAGAACTGCCTGGAGGGGCTGCTTTGTACTTCTACTGCAAGGGCCGCCATGTGCTCCTCCGTTCGGAGGGAGCGTTCGGTGTTTCCATTGACCGTAATTACTCCTCGAGGGCCTGGCATTTTGAGCTTAAGGTATGCGTTGTGCGGGACCGCATTGAACTTGGCGAATGTGGTTCGCCCGAGCAGTGCGTGATAGCCACTGCAGAATGGGACTATGTCGAAGATTAACTCCTCGCTTCGGAAATTATCCAGAGATCCGAAGACCACTTCAAGTGTGACTGAGCCGGTACAGTTGGCCTCTACACCTGGTATTACGCCTTTAAAGGTCGTTTCGCTGGGCTTAATCCTCGAGGGATCTATGCCCATTTTCCGTACTGTATCCTGGTAAAGCAGGTTCAGGCTGCTGCCGCCGTCCATAAGGACTCTAGTGAGATGAAATCCGTCAATAATTGGATCTAGAACCAATGCAGCGAATCCGCCATGACGGATGCTAGTGGGATGGTCCCTTCGATCAAAGGTGATCAGGCAGGAGGACCATGGGTTGAACTTTGGGGCGACTGGCTCTACCGTGTATACGTCCCTTAACGCGCGCTTCCGTTCCCTTTTGGGGATGTGGGTTGCGTATATCATGTTCACCGTCCGCACTTGTGGGGGAAAACCCTTCTGTCCACTGTTGTTCGGTGGCCGGGGCTCCTCGTCGTCATCGCTATGCAGCCCCTTGTCTTCATTTTCGGCATTTAACTTGCCTGCCTGCTTGAACACCCAACAATCCCTGTTGGTGTGATTGGCCGGCTTTTCGGGGGTGCCATGTATCTGGCACAACCGGTCGAGTATTCGGTCCAAACTGGACGGGCCCCTAGGATTCCTTTTGAATGGCTTTTTCCGCTGGCCGGATTTAGAGCCTCTGAATCCGGCATTAACTACTGTGTCCTCAGCATTGTCGCTGTTAATGCGGCGCTTCTGCTTGTTGCGACGCGACCTGCCACTATTGTCCCTGGTATCCGAATTACTAGGGTTCTTGGTCATATTGTTGCTATGAGCAAGCCACCTGTCTTCTCCCACGCAAAAGCGGGTCATGAGTGTCGTGAGTGCTGCCATAGACTTCGGCTTTTCCTGTCCAAGGTGCCGGGCAAGCCACTCATCACAGATATTGTGCTTGAAGGCTGCTAGGGCCTCAGCATCCGGACAGTCGACTATTTGATTTTTCTTTGTTAGGAACCGTGTCCAGAATTGCTTGGCCGATTCCTCTGGCTGCTGAATTATGTGACTTAGGTCATCGGCGTCTGGGGGTCGCACATAAGTGCCCTGGAAATTGTCGAGGAATGCGGCTTCCAGGTCATCCCAACAACTGATTGATCTTGTTGGCAAGCTGTTAAGCCAATGCAGAGCTGGTCCTTTAAGCTTGAGTGGGAGGTATTTGATGGCGTGGAAATCATCGCTGCGGGCCATGTGGATATGAAGGAGATAATCCTCGATCCATACCGCAGGATCTGTTGTGCCATCATATGATTCGATATTTACGGGTTTGAAACCCTCGGGGATTTGATGATCCATTATTTCGTCTGTGAAGCATAGTGGGTGTGCGGCGCCTCTGTACTGGGCTATATCACGATGTAGCTCCAATGAGCTTTGTCTACTGTGTTCGGCCCTGCCTAATTTGTGGCCGGCGTGACGGTTACCGTCTCGAGCCGTGGGGTGCCCACGCGATCCGTAGATCGATCTTGTTTGCCTTTCCTTGTCCTCCAACATATCTCGTAAGTCCGACGCATATTCCCGTGCCTTGGTACGGGGTGCGGCTTGAGTGGAGGGCCGAGAGGCCTTTCTGTCGCGGCCATGAGGTGGTCGGTTGGCCGCATCAAGTGCTTCCTCCTCTAATCGGGGTAGCAACCTGCGCTTTGGGTAGCTCTTGGAGGGGCGTTCGAGTTTATGCCCTTCGGCCGCAAGGACTTCAGTCCATCTGTCGACTAGCAAATCTTGATCAGCTCTAAGTTGTTGCTGTTTTTTCTTGAGGCTTCTTGCCGTGGCCATAAGCCTACGTGGAAAACGCTCTTGCACGATGGGATCCTCTAGCACGACGAATTCTTCATCATCGAGGCTTGCCTCGTCTTCGGAGGGAGGCATATAATTATCGTCCTCGACCTCTCTGTCTGCCGTTCTCTCATGAGGGCTGGTTTCTCCATCCTCCTGTGCTAAATCTTGCTAGAGGGGGTTTTCTTCGGCACTTTCCGGAGTATTATTATCTCCCGTGCTGGAATCACCGTATTTGTTTTGGCGGGATTTTGAGCGGCGCCGCTGACGTCGGCGCTTAGGATGTTTCTTGGAGGGGTCATCCTCCACTGTTCCATCGCCATCTCCTTCTTTTGGGGTGTCCACCATGTATATGTCATATGACGAGGTGGCTTTCCAGGGCCTGATAGGCGCTGGTTCTTCATCGTCTCCTTCATCCGCGTCCATACCGTCGATGTCTTCGGAGTCGAAGTCGAGCATGTCGGTTAAGTCGTCGACAGTGGCTACAAAGTGGGTGGTGGGTGGGTTTGGAATTTCTTCATCGTCTGAATCCCAACCTTGCTGACCGTAGTCCGGCCAGGGCTCTCCTGATAAAGAGAGACTTCAGTGTCTTCAGAATATCGCCGAAAGGCGAGTGCTGAAAGATGTCCGCGGCAGTAAACTCCATGATCGGCGCCCAATCGGATTCGATCTGCAGGTGCGCGGAGGGTTCGGAGTCCGGAGAGGAGTCCGGCTCCTTGGAGTCACGAGTCGCGCAGAGTACAGGGCTGGTGTTCGGCTCGATCGCCGTTGGGATCGCAGCCCCCGAGGCGGCGTCCAACCACCCATCCTCGATCGGCGCAGTTGGCTCCGAATTAAGGGTCGAAGCCGATGCGGGTGTGGCCTCCAGGGCACTGTTCGGCGCGCTCGACAGTTGCTTGAATCCGTCGAAAATCAAGTCCCCGCGGATGTCAGCCGTGTAGTTTAAGCTTCCAAATCTGACCTGACGGCCAGGGGCATAGCTTTCGATCTGCTCCAGATGGCCAAGTGAGTTGGCCCGCAGTGCGAAGCCGCCGAAGACGAAGATCTGTCCGGGGAGGAAGGTCTCACCCTGGACTGCATCGCCATTGATGATCGTAGGAGCCATCAAGCCTGACGGCGACGACACAGAGGAACTCTCAATGAAAGCACCAATGTCGGTGTCAAAACCGGCGGATCTCGGGTAGGGGTTCCCGAACTGTGCGTCTAGGCCGGATGGTAACAGGAGGCAAGGGACACGAAGTTTTACCCAGATTTGGGCCCTCTCGATGGAGGTAAAACCATATGTCCTGCTTGATTAATATTGATGATATGGGTAGTACAAGAGTAGATCTACCACGAGATCGAAGAGGCTAAACCCTAGAAGCTAGCCTATGGTATGATTGTTGTTATGTATGTTGTCCTATGGACTAAAACCCTCCAGTTTATATAGACACCGGAGAGGGTTAGGGTTACAGAAAGTCGGTTACAATGGTAGGAGATCTGCATATCCGTATCGCCAAGCTTGCCTTCCACGCCAAGGAAAGTCCCTTCCAGACACGGGACGAAGTCTTCAATCTTGTATCTTCATAGTCCAGGAGTCCGGCTAAAGGTATAGTCCGGCCATCCGGACACCCCCTAATCCAGGACTCCCTCAACAGGCATGTACCAAAACCTCAAAGGGCATCAGACTCTTTGTGATGTGCTTAAAAAGCAGATCCGCAAGAGGAACCCTAGGAAAGAGGGTATTGCTTTTGAGAGGAAACTTAATGCTGATGGTACATATTGGAAGCCTGAGCAATACCCCAAAACTACATGGGTTACTGCAAAGGGACCTCCAGTTGATCCATCTAACTTATTTGGATTTGCATGTGAATCTCCTCATTCTGATGATGAGTCATTTCACTCCAACTATAAACTTTTCAAAAATCAGAATGGTGAAGTATTTGCTAGATATGTTGGCACTAACTGTAGGAACGGTTCCCCTATGAAGAAAATCTGGGTTCCCAAAAGATGCCTTGAAAATCTTCAAGTGAATGTCATCATGACACTGCCTGTGAAGAATAGGAACCCCAGATCAAATTCTTCATATGGATTCACGTCCTCATACGGACTAAACTCTTCACATGGATCATATTCCTCAAAAGGATCAAAGTCCTCATATGAACATCATCGTGCTAACCCATTTGTCTCGCAGGGAAGATCTAAGGATTATGGATATGTGCATATTCTTCAAATCATTATGTCCATAAGTCCTCGAAAAATTTCTCTGCTTACTCCTGTGCTTACTCTAACCCCTCTTATGTGAAACGAAATGGACTGGCATCTATGCCACCTTTCTCTTATGGAGCTCGCAGAATGATGAACTCTTTGCCACCCCTTCAGATGTGGGTGGTGAAGAAAAAGAACCAATCTCTTCTGCAGGGTCAGGTCTCCAAACGTATGTAATCATCTGAAGAATTTGCTGGAGACCTGAGCATGCCTGAAAGGACGCAGGCTAATCATGAAGAAATGAACTTTCATTTCTCACGTCCTCATACTGCTTTATCTGTTCTTCTCCTTGATGAAATTGATCTGATGAATTGATGTCATATTCTTCACTGATGAAGTATATGAGTTTGTAAGCTGCACTAATTCATCTGCATGATGATCAACCAAAAGCCACTGAGTGGGTCCTCGATAGTGGATGTACAAATCACATGACTGGTGACAAAAATCTATTGATGGATGCTCCATTATCTCCGTCGCATCTGAAGCATATCATCTTTGCTGACAAAGGCAAAAGTCAGGTATTGGATCTAGGTAAGGTTGCGATCACAAAGGATCTACACATGGACAAAGTCATGCTTGTTGAGTCCTTAGGATACAACCTTATGTCTGTCTCAATGCTTTGTGATCTTGATATGGTTGTTGTCTTTGGCAAGTACCGTTGTGTTGTGGTTATGGAAGCTGACAATTCCAAAGTCTTCAAAGGCTTTAGGGGAGGAAACCTGTACATTGTTGATTTCTCTACAGGACCACAACCAACCGTGTGCCTACTTGCAAAAGCTTCAGAAGGCTGGCTCTGGCATCGACGACTTGGTCATGCAGGCATGAGGAATTTGCACACGCTTGCGAAGAAGAAGCATGTCATTGGCATCGAGAATGTCAAATTCCTCAAGGATCACCTATGCGGAGCCTGTGAAGCTGGGAAGATGACAAAGGCCAAGCATCCAGCGAAGACTATCATGACCACCACTCGCCCATTTGAATTGCTTCACATGGATCTCTTCGGTCCTAATCATTATTCTGCTGTTTCAAATGAAGCATCTCAATATGGCTTTGTTATTGTTGATGATTACTCTCGTTACACATCGGTACACCTTGTTACTTACAAACATGAAGTGCAGGAAGTCTTCAAACGATTTTCCTCGAGGGCTTCAACCAACTTTGGTGTGAAGATTAAGCACATCAGAAGTGACAATGGCACTGAGTTCAAGAATTCTGGTCTCGATGACTATCTTGATGAACTTGGTATTACTCATGAGTTATCTTCTCCTTACACTCCTCAGCAGAACGGCGTCGTGGAGCGCAAGAACAGGACTCTTGCTGAGATGGCTCGCATTGTGCTTGATGAATACAAAACGCCTCGTCGTTTCTTGACTGAGGCAATTGATACTGCGTGCCACATCATCAATAGAGTATATCTTCACAAATTCTTCAAGAAGACTGCCTATGAACTCCTCACTGATAAGAAAGCCAATGTAAGTTATTTCAAAGTCTTCGGTGCTAAATTTTGGATTAGAGATCCTCATCACAACTCAAAATTTGCACCGAAAGCACATGAAGGTTTTATGCTTGGTTACGGAAAGGACTCACACACCTACAGAGTCTTCAACAACGTTCTTCACAAGGTTGTTGAAACTATGGATATGCAGTTCGATGACACTAATGGCTCGCAAAGAGAGCACCTACCTACTGTGATAGATGAACCATCACCTGAGAAACTATCAAGTTCAAGGCTACTGAGGACGTCATTCCTACTAAAGAATCTGCTGAAGAATTCATTCCAGAACATGAAGAACGTCGAGCTAATGCACCTGAAGAAAATACTGAAGAAAATGGTGCTGAAGAGAATCTTGATCAAGTTCCTCAATGACAACCAGCTTATCCTCGCATTGCAAAAGAAGTGCAAGTTGAAAAGATCATCAATGACATCAAAGCACCAGGTCCTCTCACACGCTCAAAAGCTTCACATTTATCTAACTTTTGTGGGCACTATGCCTTTGTCTCTATCACAGAGCCCACTAAGGTAGATGAAGCATTTCTGGAGCCTGAGTGGATTCAGGCCATGCAAGAAGAATTACATCAGTTCGAGCTCAATAATGTCTGGGAACTGGTCAAACGTCCAGATCCTCGCAAGCACAATATCATTGGCACAAAGTGGATCTACCGCAACAAGCAACATGAAAATGGCCTTGTGGTGAGGAATAAAGCACGGCTTGTAGCTCAAGGCTACACACAGGTTGAAGGAATTGATTTCAATGAAACTTTTGCACCTGTTGCTAGACTTGAGGCTAGTCGCATATTACTTGCTTATGATAACCATCATGATATCAATTTATATCAAATGGATGTGAAAAGTGCATTCCTCAATGGTAAGCTTGAGGAAGAAGTATATGTTGCTCAACCCACAGGTTTTGAAGATCCAAAGAATCCTGACAAAGTCTTCAGACTCAACAAGGCCCTCTATGGCCTCAAGCAAGCCCCTCGGGCGTGGTATGATACCTTGAAGGAATTCTTCATGAAGAAAGACTTCAAACCCGGTTCACTCGACCCTACTCTTTTCACTAAATCTTATGATGGTGAATTGTTTGTGTGCCAAATATATGTTGATGATATTATCTTTGGCTGTACTGACCAACGTTATAGTGATGAATTTGCCTATATGATGAGTGAATAATATCAAATATCTATGATGGGAGAGTTGAAATTCTTCTTAGGTCTTCAAATTCATCAACAACGCAATGGCATATTCATATCTCTAGAGAAATACCTCAAGGATGTACCGATGAAATTCGGCATGCAAGATTGCAAAGGCGTCAAAATTCCTATGCCCACAAATGGCCATCTATGCACTGATGAAAATGGTATCGACTTTGATCATAAGGTATACCGCTCCATGATTGGCTCTTTATTGTAATTATGTGCATCTAGGCCAGACATAATGCTTAGTGTTTGCATGTTTGCCTGATTTCAAGCTACACCAAAGGAATCACACCATAAGGCTGTAAAGCATATTCTTCGATATCTAGCTCACACACTAACACTTGGATTATGGTACCCCAAGGGATCGGCTTTTGATCTCATTGGATATTCTGACTCTGACTATGATGGTGATCGTGTGGACCGCAAGTCAACATCTGGTACATGTCATTTCCTCGGACGATCTTTGGTCTGTTCGTCCTCGAAGAAATAGAACTGCGTATCACTATCTACTACTGAAGTTGAGTACATTGCCGCTGGTTCTTGCTGTGCTCAATTGCTATGGATGAAGCAAACTCTCAAGGACTACGACGTCAACATGAAGAATGTGCCTCTCTTCTGTGACAATGAGAGTGCCATCAAGATTGCTCACAACCCAGTTCAGCACTCGAAGACTAAGCACATTCAGATTCGTCATCATTTTCTTCGTGATCATGTGTTGAAGGACGACGTTTCTATTGAGCATGTGAAGACTGAAGAACAGCTAGCCGATATCTTCACAAAGCCCTTGGATGAGAAGAGATTTAGCAAGTTGCGGTGTGAGCTAAATATCCTAGAATCTTCGAATGTTCTTTGAAAAGGACACTCATCCTAACACTTATGCAAAATTGATGACTTAGATGTGCAACACATGAAGAAACGTTTTTCTTCAATCAATGAAGAATAATACTCTAAGTGTGAAGAAATTAACGAAGAATTGATTCTCAGAACCCTACGATAATTGTATGCGGTGTCTGAAATCATCATTCTTATGCGGTGGGTCACGCCACCACCAAAAGTTGGAATTCCTCAGTTGTTCATATTCTTCAACTTTGCATTGTCTTCACTGTTTCCGTCGTTTTTCTTCATTGACTATATATATATATGAGTTTATGTCCTCTACAACATTCACTTCTTGCTAATTCTTCAAGTTGGTTTTTCTGCTAAGTGAATGTGATCTGACCCTTTCCCCCTCTATGCTATACTCAACCCAATCTGTTCACAAATTCTTCATGTGCGTTCTATTTGGAACAAATTCAAAATCTTCACTGTGTCCTTGTCAGCTGAAGAAATTGCGAACGGAACTTTAAAACCTATCTTATCTAAATTTTCGGCTTTGCCGCTCAAACCATTTCGCATCCCACGATACACTTATCCTTTCACCCACGATCGCACATGATCTCCACCTCTCAGTACGTGGGTGACACATGTCAAGCGAATGAGAAGGGTCAGGGGCACGTTCGTCCAATTTCTTCGGGTGAACAGTTTTTCACTGTGGCTATAAATACCCCTCTTCCCCTTCCACACATCTTTTACTCCGCTCAACCTCTCTCCAGCTCGAGCTTCTCAAACCCTAGCGCCGCTACTACTTCATCGCCGCCGGTGAGGAAGAGCTTAACTGCCTCGACCTCGTCACCGCCGTACTCACACCGGCCGTGGAAATCTTCACTCCGCCGCCGCCGTAGCCGTCTTCCTCTGCCGAGTTAGGGCGTGGAAGATCTACACAGACGAACTTCACCTCTCCACCTCACTGTTCGTCGTGTTCTTCATCCAGGGTAATTAAAATTTACTTTTACTACCCGCGTTGATTCGAATGATTATCTACAAAATCTTCAAAGGTGTTTTTCTTCATATCTTCACACACTAAAACACCTCTCATATCATCTGTTCTTATTTCGTTTCTCTAAGCTATGTTTTTTTCAAGATTCCTCAAATGTGTGGATTTTTGATCTACACATCTCTGGAACCTAAGACAAAGAATGCTTAGTGAAATTCTACAAGACTCATTTGGTCAAATTCCTCAAACTTGTTTTTTTCAAAACCTTCTGAGAACGCATATGACCTCTCCAAATTCCTCCCAACTATACTATGTTCACAGGTACTCATGTCAGCTGCTGAATCACTAGGTTCTAATCAACTTAACTCATTTGCAGCGTTCCTCGAAGAAAAGTTGCATACTTCTTCACAGAATTCAATTGTTCAAATTCCTAAACTGAAGAAAATGGTTGACGGTAAGAAGCCACAGAAAGGCGGCTGGACCCAGCTAGGGCTGGCGAGCCACCCATAGCGCGATCCATCTCACGCTGGTAGGCTTCTGACAAGCGTCTCAGGCTAGCCAGCTTCTTCGTGCCTTCGACGAGCTAAAGGCGGCGCGCCTCCAACGTCTCCGCGTCAGCTTGTTCCGGAATGGGCGCAGTCAGGTCTTGCAGCGCCGCGCAAAGTGGGTCATGCGCTCCTCCGCCGGGAGGTTCATCATGACTGATGATGAGCACCTCGGTGACGGTGCTTCCGTCGCTCTCCGCACGAGGGAGAGGCTCGTCGTAGACCACCACGTTGGTGGGGAACGCGTCGAGCGACGCGGTGTCGGAGTCGACCGGCATCGGGTCGGTGGAGCCTACAGACTCCAAGTCCACGGCAGGCTCGCCGGCGACGTGGAGTTGGTCGAGGAGGCCCGCGAGGAGGCTCTCAGGGCTGCCCGTTCCTGCGTTGGATGCAGGTTCGTCGGAGAGGCAAACCTCGCCGACAAGATCGGCGAGGCAGCTGGCTGCGCAGGCGATCTTAGCGCCGTGCAGCGCGTCAGCACAAACTCCGTCTGGCGTGCCGGGCTGGCTGCGCTCGCCAGGGAGAAAAAGGGTTCCCGTCCAGAGCAGGTCTCCGGACGACGGT